>NW_020174426.1:211687-373522 GCF_003031525.2 Neophocaena asiaeorientalis asiaeorientalis | reverse complement strand
CACCCCCTCCTCCGCCGCCTTCCGGTGTTCTGGCTTCCGGACATCATACCCCATCGGCTCCAGCCTTACACCACCCACCTCATCAAGGACCTCCACTTTTTCCTTCAAGTGCTCATCCAGCTGTACCACCGTACCCCTCACAAGCTACTACACATCACACCACTCTGGGACCGGGACCCCAACACCAGCCTTCTGGAACAGGGCCACATTGTCCTTTACCAGTCGCAGGTCCTCATCTCCAGCCCCAAGGACCAAACAGTATTCCCACACCTACCGCTTCAGGGTTCTGTCCTCATCCTGGCTCTGTGGCCCTGCCACATGGGGTTCAAGGACCTCAGCAGGCATCTCCAGTGCCTGGACAGATTCCAATTCACAGAGCACAGGTGCCACCAACATTTCAGAACAATTACCATGGTTCAGGGTGGCATTAAAATGGACTCCAAAACTTTTTAAAATGTTCTGTAAGATAAACTGTACATTTCATATGTACCTGTTAAGGTACTTTTTAAAGCTTGTACATGAAACTTTGTATAAAAAACAAAACAAAAAAACACCAGTGCTCTCTCATTGTATTTCTCCCATTTTTGCTTTTTAAAAAAATCCCTTAAAAAATGTGCTGTTTAGCCAGTGTAGGTATCTTTTATTTTGTAAGTGAACATTCCAGCTGTTTTTCTGGCAGTAGATTTGATGCTACATGATCTTTAAATTTTATTGTTGGAATTAAATTCATTTAGTGAATGTTTTCTATATTATTATGTTATACATATGCATTAAATACACGGCTAAGTAATGGCAGTACGAGGATTTTCTTTCTATCAATCAGCAGTTCTGTGAGTGCATCTTATGTATAAAAAAATGCAATACAGATTTTTAGTTTGGTGTGAAGATGGCTCATTTTGTTTTATCGGTTATTTGCAAGCAAAATGTAATTTAATGTACAGATGATTTTTAATGTCTCCTGAAAAACTGTAAATACTGCATTTCTTTTGCGTATATAATCGCTTACAGCTTTTCTCATTTGACATATAGCACTGTACATACGACATGTCTTTGCAAAACTGTGTGATCTTTGTGAAAGTAGTACAGTATATGGCCTTTAATTCCTCTATTTTAAATATACTGTCACATTGAAGCACTGGTTGGGCATTTTAATTCATGTTAATAAACCACAATTATGTCAGTTTTACCAAATTGTCCTGTACCACTTCTGAGATTGGGGTCTGTTTATGCAAGTGTTTTTACAGAAGTTACCTTTTCCAGATAGAGTTTGTAAGGAGCCTTCCATTTTCTTTCGCAACTACTACCTCAGCTGGACGGGACTGCAGCGAGATCAGGAGGCGGTAAAGGCTTGTTCCTGGAAGGTTCCTACGTGTTATTGTTTTGCAGGAGCAGGAGCCATGAGAAACTACCGTGCTACGTAAATGCTGCACACGTTTGCTTATATCTGACATCGTACAAGATGAGTCCATTCCATTGAAGCGTCCCATGATTCAACTACAGACTAATTTACAGCTGTTTGAAAGTACGGAATATTTTACCTAAAAACACAGGAATATCTAATTTGTACATGTTAGAACATGACTGAGATGTCCTACTGATGAACCAAAATTAGTTGAAAACCTTAACATTTACTGTCTAGCTATAGTATTTTAAAGAGTAGCAGGAAATTTTAAAAATTTGTTTTGGGTGTACAAAACTACAGGAAAAAGGCATTCTTAGCTCTCTCAAGTGAAATGAAAGTGGCCTCTCAAGTGAACATTTTATTGCTGAAATACAAAATACTAGTTATTATTTTGGAATAATAAATTCTTAGTCTTCTACCTCTCAGGAGGATTACGTATAAACCAATAGCAGTGACAGTATTTGTCAACACATAGTTCACCATCCAATTACTTGACATAATTTGACACAGTATACAGATTCTGTGTATTGGAGAAAAAAGTAAACAGACTAAAAATGACTAAGATTGGCAGTAGTATGTCATGTTTTTACACTTTTAATTTCCATTTCCTTTTGAAAACAGCTACATTAACACAGCTGTGTTTAGGGCTCAATCCTAATCAAGTTTTAGAACTTAGGTCAACTTTGCCATCCTTGATTATCAAACAAGATTCTACTTATGGTATTTGCTAAAGAAATACCTGTCCACGAAGAAGTGGCTTTACATCATCCAGTCATCCCCCCCCCCCACCCCCCCCCACCGATAGTTTCAAACAGAAGACAAAGTTAACTAGCATAGTGACACCTCTTTTAAAGGACTGTCCTAAAGATTTTAATTCCTCATAGTTCTAGATTTGCCTACTATACAAATAATGTATACGGAAGCTTTTCTGTAAACTGCATTAATTTCTTTAAAAAAAATTAATGGGAGAAAACTGGAATTTAAGAAGTAATTTCACCGGCAGATACAAACTGAAGTTCTCTACCCCAGCTGTTAACTAGCTACGGACGATCCAAGTACAGGAAGAAGCAAGTTAGTAAATCAGTTTTCACCTAGAAAGCTAATGCTTTTTTGAAGCTCCTATTATATCCACTTTTCCTCTGCCTTGGGGCAGTTCTAATTTCCAGACAGCCAGCTTCTGAATCTGCTATCATCACATATGTGATCCACTGCTTGTCATTTTCCATGATGACTTCGCATGGACTAGAGAAAGGAAAAGATAGGACATTCAACTGAAATCACGGAGCTGGCTATAGTGTTCTGCATAAACCAGTGGTTCTCGGTTAGCTTATATGCATTCATCATCATCAAGCCACCAAGAATCTGCTAAAAACCATACCATACCTAACACAAATGTATATTCCTTCTAGAACAATTGCTTGTATATTTATAAACTAGTTAGGCTATTTTATCCTAAATTAGAGATCCTTACAAAGTTCGTAATTATCTGGATTATTCTCTAACATGAGCCCAAAGACAAATTTCATTCAAGTGTGCCATAACCCTGATAAAAATTCTTATGGACTTAGGGAAGACATACGTGAACTCCGTGGTTCTCGTGAGAATGTTCCTGTGCAAACTGTGGATGGCATCACTGGTCTACTCTACAGCCACTATCGTTCACGGAACCTACAAGGTCACCTACAGCCTCAGAAGAAAAACTTAGCATGCACATTTCATAAATGAATGGTATCTTCCACCGCACAGCGATATGATCTAATGCTAACTCCTGAGAGGATTACGTGTCTTGTTCCCTCACAGTGAATACTGTTAAAAAAGAAGAAAACTGACAATGCGCAAACAAAATGTAACTAGTATGTTTCTGATGAAACGTGAATGAAAAAGGTTCACAGAAATTCTAGGTAATGGATCTACATACTACAGCATCTTTTCTAGATCCATATCCTACCCTTACAAAACAATGAATGTTTTCCTCGTATTAAGCCTTAATGCATGTTCTACAACTACCTTTCCTGCTACAGGAATGCTGATACTTCCTTTCGTTCTGGTTACACTACATTAAAAGGATAGCAAATGTTTACTGATTCTATCGCTTCAAATATAGGCCAATGACCAACCAAGGCAATGTCTGGAAAAGAAACCCAAAACACTTTAATTTTTAAGACAACTGCAAGCACCTCAAACAACGGATTATTGTTACAACACTTTTAACTTTTCACAATCTAGTTATTGCAAAGGCATATGGATAAATGTTAATGGACAAAGTCAAGAAAAACGAGGCACCTTGAGGAATGTAAAACCAACAAAAAAATTCAATCCACTGATTTCTAAAAGAGGCTAAATGTACCTCTGTATATTACATTCTAAAATTGTACTGCCTACTACGGTTTGTGTTCTGGATTCTACAGTTTTAAGGAAATGCATAAACAAAATTGTGTGCAATCTGCAAAGGGAAAAAATCATTTTCTCAACTTCAGCGCATGGAAAGACAATGAAAAAGCTAGTAAAATGTGTTGTAGCCACACACGAAACTCTCCCTGGAATGAATGCAATCCCTGTTACCTCCGAGATGTTAGTATTCTGCCCACTGCACTGCAAATTGTACACATCATACCTTGGTTCTAGACAAACACGAGCAAGCTTTTCCAAAAAAATATTTTTTCTCACTCCACACACTGAACATGTTTCTCTTGTCCAGTTTAATCTATGTAGAGTTTAACTTACAGGGCTTGGAGGAGGCAACGCCACATGGTACCAGGCTACCACATTTTTAAAGGGAAATTGCTCTTTTTCCTTAAAAGTACCTTTAATTTAAAATATGCAAAAATATGAATGGGAGTGCTAAACTATAATACGTAGTTTAGAATGAGAAGCATGTCTTTTCTTTGTATAAAGTGCCATATAGGGAATGATATAACCCAGAGCCAGTTGTTTAAAATCCAATGCAAAAGGACTGTCACGGAATGAAAAGTTTGCACAACTCCTCGGAGTAGTTAAAGTCCATTACATGCAACTTAGGCTACAAAGCACTCAAGACTGGGTAGCTTTTCTGAAATTTGAGTCCCCATCCCATATTTAATGGAAATTAACATTTACAGGGTGCATTTACATACACTATAATACAGGAATGATGTCCCTTTGCCAGAAGATCAAATTGTACATTTCCTTGCTATTTCTTGGTTCCAACTTGATAATTTCTTAAGATTGTAAATTATATAGTACTCAGCTAAAATACTTCTTCATAAATAGTTACAAAACCTGCCAAAACACAAGGAGGAAAGTATTTTTCGTTCAAAAAAAATTGACATTTGAATGTCACACAACACAAGAAACAATGCTTAGAGACATGTTATTGTTTCCAGAAGTAAAGTGGGTCAGTAACTACTAAGCTGAAGACAAAGGACTGCCCTTCCCCAGGATCACAGTGCACAAAAAAGCAAAATGTCAAACGACAGTACCTCAAAGCAAAATAAAAGGTCTGAGGATGAAGCCAGCTCACTTGTAATCCTGTTAAGAACGAGAGTCCCCCTTTAGGGCCAATGCACTGGACAACATGTGCCAGCTCAGAATGCGTGTGTGCAGAATCTGCTAAGAATTCAACCAAGGGTGCCGAAGGCATTCGCCCGCTGAGGCTCGTTTTTCTGGAACCATTTCTAACATTGGGATCAGGAAATCTGTAAACTGTGCAGCATCTTCATGGGGCCAACCATACTTTTCCACAAGTACATCAAAGAGGCTCCAGGGCTTCAGCTTGGTGATGTGCCGCAGCTCTCCTACAGGGAAAAACAGGCATGTCAAGAAAGCTCCAACTGTGCATTTCCCATTGTTGGTCCAGCTGGGTTCTTTACAATGAAGCAGATACCTACCTGCTCAACACTACATGACAACAGAGGCCAGCTTTCCCACAGACGAAAGTGTCACATTTCAAGTAAGCTTGGTGAATATAAACAAGGGTTCATTTAAAAAGGAAGAATTCATTTGTATCAGCTCCAAGTTTCTTTAAATAAGCAGAGCATGCTGAGGATGCCCAGAATATTTTCATTTGCAAAAGACTGACCGAGGCACTCTCCCCAACTTGGGATTCTTTGCAATTTGCTTAGAAAAAGCTTTAAGATACATGCTATTTAAACTCCTTGGACCATTTTTTCTGCAGCTTACCATTTTCCTCTGGAAGAGCGCTATTCAAGAGAACTTGACAGTAGTGACAGTAGAGGTGTACTTCATAGGTATAGGTGCTGTCCAGTATGGTCGCTGCCAGCTCAATGTGGCTGCTGAGCGCTCAGAACGGGGTGAGCGCAACTAAGGAACAGAAGTTTAACTTTTAAGTTTAAATATAGCCACAAATAGCTAGTGGCGACTGTACTGGACAGCACAGCCCTAGAGCCAGCCCAAATCAAACAGCATTCATCTCCACACATTTGTTGTAAAATCTAAGCTATCAGGACATCAATTTATAAAGCCTGAAGTTATACTTTTCAAAATGTGCTAACTGCAGTATGAAAAGTGTGGGTTAGGAGCAGCCCTGACAGAGTGGCTGACAAGCTCATAAACGGTCCACGAACTATCACAGCCTTGTTCGCAACAGGAAAAAAAGTTACTTTTAAAGTCAAACTGCCAAAAGGACAGGAGGACAGTCAGGGAGAATGACTCGTCTCCTCTGTCTGTTCACAGGAGCCGCGCACCGCGAGGCCTCCTCCGTCTGCCCTGCGGCTCCCCTTGTCCTGGGGCCCAAGCCGCCGACAACGGGCACCCTCACATAGAGGCCAGTTCCTCTCTCCGCTGGCACCTGCTGTAACCTCACCAACGAGGGGGTCTGTACACGCGGCGCACCGACAGAGGGTCAGTCCAGGGCTCACAAAGGTCTTCTCAGGAGGCCAGGTCTGCTCCACCCAGCTATTCAACCCAGTGTAGATACACACCCCTCCTGCTTCTTTAGTCATAAAGAAGATAAAAGGATATCACAGACAATTACAAAAACAAAGGAAAAAACGACTGGTAATCCACCCCACGATGACTTCTCCTTTGGGCCTACACTCTTTCAACCTGGGTCCTTATGAACTGGTCTGTCTACAGAGTAGTCATGACGATGTGCACACAATTCTGAATACAGAAGTCACTAGAAGGTATTTCTCGTGGAAGGGACCGGGTGTTAAGTAAGTTCCTGGCTCCCAGGTAAAGACGGGGGACAGAGTTAAGTGTGGAGGCTGCAGGCCAGGTCTATTGTCCCGAGGCAGGTGGACCCGCCACCTTAGAGGAGACAGTGTTCCCTCTGCCAGCAGGAAACACAGTCCCCGTGAGAACGAGTGGGAGCGACCACTGACCGCTCACCCCTGTAACCCAGAAATCCCCGCCGTAGGGACCCTCACCTAAGGAGATAAACCCTGGCACCCACCCACCCGCCGTGCCCCCAAACTATGCTCACTGCAAAATCACATACACTCACAAAATTACAAGTGCTCAGTCATCGGAGAACGGTGGTCAAAAACACAGCCAGCCACGGTACGCCCACTTGACGAGGAGTAGGTAACAGCACTCAGGAACGTGTGGCAAAGTGTATGGTAACGTGCTTAGTAGTAACGTTAGTCAAAACTGTGTTCCACATACAACCCCAGGAGTAATTTTCAAAGTGCCCATAAAGATGGAAAGCAGGTGCTTTGAGACACCAGCTTTGTTTAAAAGTTGTTTCTTTCTCGTTCTGCATTGTCTCTAGTGAAGCTCTATTGATTTTATAGTAACCGCTCGTCTCACCAGGGTGAGGTTAGAGCAAACGAAGAGAGCACACACGCAACATGGTGAAACCAGCTCCGTGGCTGGAGGATGTTATTCTGACCTGGAATAAACGCGCGCCAGGTTTGCAAATGAGAGCAACGGCTGAGCTCGGTCTGCTCAGACCCACTCAGAACGTGGGCATATGCTCCTGAGGATGCAGTGCTCAGATACACTGAACTCCGTACACAGGCAACAGAGTACAAACCTTCCGTGAGAAGACAGACGCTTTACCATGACAGGTGCCTTAAAAGAATACAAAGGCTGGAAAGCTATACCGAACTAGCCGCCCCGATAAACTGATACAAGCGATTCCAAAGGAAATCCTAAAACATCTGACGCACTTTTGACCAGGTAATCCCACACAAAAAAATGTACGTGAAAAGATACTGTCTGTAATAGGAAAATATGCAGTATGCAGAACAGTCCTGAATACCAAGATACTGAATACATAATAACACTGCAATATAACAGAATAGTGCATTGTCTTTAAAAAGAACCAATACGTGGATCATGGAGATAGGTGGGAAAACTCTGTAATGCCAAGAAAGACGAAATAAACTCGCCTCGGCCCTATGATCATATGCACAACTTCTTATGTTCAATTCCATGATAAGAAGAAACGCTGTCTTAGAAAAGTTGATAAAGGTTACTTAAAAACAAACCCTAAGCTCCCAAACTTGTGCGTCTATTGCCAGAAACGCCAAGAACAGGTTCCTCTGACGAGTAAGGGCTTCAAGTCCATTTACCAACTCCAGACTGGCCCATAACACAAGAAACACAGCCACCTCCACTCCCACCACGTATAAAACAAAAATAAAATAACCAGATAGCACAACATTTTAAAAACAATTTTTTCCTATTTGTCCTATTGTACAAGTAGCTTTTACCTTGACATTTTTTTCCCTTGGGAAAATATACCAAGATGTGTTTTGTTGAAACAAATTGTGCCAATAATGAACCACTTGGTTGTGACAGTCTTTACTTTTTAAACCATTTCCAGCCTTTCTTTCCTAAAGAATACTGAGTGATACTTAACCTTCCCTCGGCATCAGCTCTCACCCACACGCAGGCCACCCAGACACCAGCAAGGCCAGATTCACCCTGAGGGCTCAGGAAAGGCTGACAGGGAGGGGGCCTGAGGGAGGGCCCCTCCCTCGGAGTAAAGGCTAAGGAAGGCCACTCTACAGGCCAGCCTCAGGTCATCAGGGTGCTCTGTAAGGAAAAAAGTTAAGTACTTCCATTATACTCCTCTTGAATAGTAAGTGATTGGTGAAGGAAAATGTATTATATTGACTATGAAATTACAGCATTCCAGAATTACACACACAAGCATATGAGGTTTTACACCACACATGGGGGACGATAAAGGGAAATCCTGGTACTGTAACTCCTGGTAACTAGAAAAGAAACCATGAAATGAAATAAATTAGGACATATTTCAATAGCATACACATAGAAAGGAAACCTATCAATAAATACAGGTACAAAGCAAGACAAAAAAACACAAGACATTTGAACAAATTCCTATAAAGTACATGTAGGTAAATATTTGAAGTGAAGATCTGTATTAAACCGTACCGCCCACACATGAAATAGATCCTAGACCTAAGAGCTAGAACTATAAATTTTTGGAAGAATAAACTTTCATGACCTTGAAGTAGGCAATGGTTTCTTAGATGCGATATCAAAAGCACAAGTAACAAAAACAAGAAACAGAAAATTGGACTTCATCAAAATTAAAAACCTTTGTAATTCAAGTATCACAACATGCGCATTCAAGAGAAATGAAAACATTCTGTCCACACAAAAACATGTACACTGATGTTCACAGCAGCGTTATTCATGATAGGCAAAACCCGGGAACAACCCAAATGTCCATCAACTGATGGAGAAACCTGACGCGGTCTATCCATACATAAAAAGAATGGAGTACTGATTCATGCTACCACATGGACAAACTTGGAAAGCACTGGAGTAAATGAAACAGGCCATCACAAAAATCGACATACTGCACGATTCCATTTATATGAACAATCCAGAAGAGGCAAATTCACAGAGACAGAAAGTAGATCAGGGCTGCCAGGGGCTGAGGGTAGGGGGATGGAGAGTGAGTGCTAATGGGCCCAGAGTTTCTTTGTGAGGTAACAAAAATGTTCTAAAATCAGAGACTGGTAATGGTTGCACAGCTGTGTGAATATACTGAAGACTACTGAATGGCACGCTTTGAAAGGGTAAACTGTGTGCTGTGTAGGTCACACCTCAGGGAAACTGTTACTGAGAAACTGGCACAAAGCATACAACAAAATAACTTTAATAGAATTCCAGGGCTTCCCTGGTGGTGCAGTGGTTGAGAGTCCGCCTGCCGATGCAGGGGACACGGGTTTGTGCCCCGGTCCGGGAAGATCCCACATGCCGTGGAGCGGCTGGGCCCGTGAGCCATGGCCGCTGAGCCTGCGCGTCCGGAGCCTGTGCTCCGCAACGAGAGAGGCCACAACAGTGAGAGGCCCGCGTACCGCAAAAAAAAAAAAAAAAAAAAAAAAAAAAAAAAGAATTCCAATGCTGTGTTAAAGGATGCAGTAAAAACAAACACCTCACTACTGAGGAGCTCATACTAAATGCTAGGAGTAAATGGGATGGGCTGTAATGGGAGCTCCCTGAACCTGTTACAGCAATTTCACTGTTGGTTTTTCTGCACCACATGCTCAAATTTGAATGAGTAAAACAGTAAATTCAAAGCTACTCTCGGCTGCGGCTCGTGGTCTGTTATTCCCCACACACCTTTGCTGTGTGCTCTGTGTCACTACAGCCAGCCTCCGAGCTGCAGCACTGCCACTATCACACACTATCTCCACCACAACTCTCGCGGGGAGGCCGCTCACGCAGCCTCCAAGCAGGGACCCGGGGCAGAGTGAGCCTGCCGTCAGTGATGCCAGGACGACGGGCATTACTAGCACTGTCCCAGCACCGAGGGTCAGCCACCGCCCCGCTTCTAGCGCACAAAGACTTCCATCTGAAACAAAGACTGGGGGCTTCCCCGGCGGCGCAGTGGTTAAGAATCTGCCCGCCAATGCAGGGGACACGGGTTCAAGCCCTGGTCCGGGAAGATCCCAAATGCCGCAGAGCAACTAAGCCCGTGCGCCACAACTACCGAGCCTGCACTCTAGAGCCCGAGAGCCACAACTACTGAGCCTGCACTCTAGTGCCCGAGAGCCACAACTACTGAGCCCACGTGCCACAACTACTGAAGTCCGTGCACCTAGAGCCCGTGCTCCACAAGAGAAGCCACCGCAATGAGAAGCCCATGCACCGCAACGAAGAGTAGTCCCCACTCACCGCAACTAGAGAAAAGCCCGTGCACAGCAATGAAGACCCAATGCAGCCAAAATTAATAATAATAAATTATTAAAAAAATAAATAAAACACAAACTGGACTCAGGTGAAGGCTTTCAAATGTACTAAGTCGGCAGGGAGCCACCTTCACCAGGCACCACCCCCCAACCTGGGCTCCGGGCAGCAGGCAGGAAAGGAAGCAGACGGAGCCCCTGCTCGCACGGAGCTCAGCTTCTGAGAGAGAGTTTATCACAGAGAGGGAAAACCAGACCTCTTATAGCACGGAATTAGTGCTTCAGATAAAATGAGAGTTAAGGCAGTTTATGTTTTAAAAGTTTTGAGACTCACTAGTATGAAGAAACTTTACTAGTTCTCTCCAGAATCCAGCTCCCGTGGAGATCGGCCCAGCTCACACTTCCCCGCAGGCCCATCTCGGCGTACAGCTCCTACAGGACAGAGTGAGGCCTCGCTGAGGCCTGCGTCCTTCCTCCCCAGCATTTCCAGGCCAGACACCCCTCAAGTTCACACACTGCTCTAAGCCCACGTGTGCAATCTTCACTGCCTACGTTGCGTGGAAATGCTATGACCGAGAAGGTTTTAAACTCGAAGCCATGAAAATCAAGTGGGGCAGTGACCATCCTACCCTGTATGGGCCGAACGCCACAGAGGGGCTTTTCTCTTCACAGAAATAAGAGAATCGGTTGCTTTTCAGGTAATTCTGGAGCTAAGTTAAAATCATTCTAACAAGCTTCATCTCAACATTAAAAATGAAGAATAGTGCCTCTTTTAAAGCCCAGCCCCTAGGATTTCCCTGGCGGTCCAGCGGCTGGGACTCCACACTCTCACGGTTGAGGGCACAGGTTTGACCCCCGGTCAGGGGACTAAGATCCCACAAGCAGCGCGGCGTGGCCAAAACAAAACAAAACGAAACGAAACGAGAAATCCAGCTCCTGAGTTTCACCCTCCGTTCTCACCCCCTCCTACACTTTTCCTCATCTTCTACTGGACACCACTTATCCTGATGCCGTCCCCTGCAAATGTCCTCCTTTGGCTACACAGAAGTTTCTTGCATGCTCTGAAATTCTCCACTGTATTCAAGAGGTCTTTGGTCTGACACATACTACCGCTCACATATATTACAATACACGCAACGCCTTCATCTAGAATCAAGTAGTTTTTCCTTTGTAAAGTTAACTGTCTCCTCTCTTACTTCCATTCTCAATACAGCAGCTTCTACTAAAACGATGGCTACCGATGGCTCAACAGAGTACGTGCTCGGCGGCACAGTAAGGCGTGCTCCTGGCTGTACTGTTTTTCTCGCCATCAGCTGAGGGCTGGGACACTTTCCTGGGTTCGTGTCTTAGTCCGTTCAGGCTGCTATCACAAAATATGACTGACTAGGGAGCTTACAAGCAACAGATTCACTTCTCACAGTCTTGGAGGCAGGGTGCCAGCACAGGCAGGTGAGGGCCCTCTTCCACCTCAGAGATCTCCTGTGTCCTCAGGTGGCGGAGGGGCTAGCGAGCTCTCTGTGTCTCTCCGTAAGGCACTACCGCCACCCAGGCGTGTCTCTCCGTAAGGCACTACCGCCACCCATGCCTTCACACGCCACCCATGCCTTCACACGCCACCCATGCCTTTACACGCCTTCCAACAGCCCCGCTCCTAACACTGTCACCTTTACGGGGTCAGGAAAGGGTTTGGAGGGACCCACTCAGGCCACAGCAGGACAGCATAGGGACAAAATCCACAGAGGTGCCTACTGCTGTTGGGCCACACCTTGACACCCTGACCAAGATGGCTTTCCTTAAAGATCTTTGGTGGCTAATGCCCACACCCAAAAGAATGAGCAGCAGATTAAGCCCCAACAGGGTGAGAACAGTAATTATATCCCCAGCCGCAAAAATCCAGCTCAATTTTAATAAAATGCCTGGCCAAGAAATAATTTAAACTAGTAGCAGTCATTTCACCCTGAGCTGTAAGCAAGAAGACTCCACTCAGCTGCACTTGATGTTTAGCTTTAATGCACAGACCCCGCTCCCCTTCCCTGGCCTCAGAGTGGGGATGAAGCCTGCTTCCCACCCAGGAGAGCGAGGAGCAGGAAAGCCTGCCGCTCAGCCCTCGGTTCCCGCCGCTCGCCAGCGTGGTGTAAGCAACATAAAAGCCGTTTTCAACGTCACCTTTCTCTATCGGTTCTGGCACAGAGGTATTTTAGGAAAAATTTTAAATGGATACACTTAAGAGCCCATTATTTCCAAAACGTGTATTCACCCCCTTTATGGGGGAGGCATGCCAAAACACATTTTTAATGCAACCATCACTCCCCTCATCCCAAGGGACATGGTGAAATCGACTTCAGGACAGGCCCTCATTCGTCTTCGTACTATTCCCGAGACTTCTGTGAAAACCCTAAATCCCTTTCGAGTCCCACAGCTACCATAAACAAACAATCATCAGCCCCAATTCCCAGTCATCTTAGGGGATTTCTTGCCTAATCATCCAAAGGAAGGAAAAAAGGACTCCAGTCACCACAGTAACGCAAGTCCACGTGTTGTCGGCCTTTCTCTACCAAGGATGCCAGATGCACTTCAGTTCCACAGGCCACCTTCCAACAAGCTCCTCGAAAAAGAGCCCACGCACACAACCCCTACAGCACACATACGTTAACAACGTGGTGGTGGAACAGCAGGAGCCCGTGCAAGCACTTTATACTCCCATCTGGGCAAAGGCAGTGGTCCACTTGCCCGAGGAGCAGGGCGCTTATGGAAAGGCCAGTGTGAAAGCCGCCCTCCAGCATGAGGGACCCAGGACAGAGAGCTGTGAGCTGGAACCAACCACCCGCCGACATCAGTCCCCCCCCAGGCATCGCTCATCAAGTCCGCGGAAGGAGCCCCACAGGTGGGATGAGGAGAGGGCCCCAGGCGCACCGCCGGCTCTGGGCTGGGACTCGGCAGGCGTTGCCCCAGTCCCTGCAGCTCAGACCAGGGGCAAAGCCTGACAGGAGCCAGAGTCGCAGAGCAACCATCTCCACGAGCAACGCTGACCACAGGCTGCCGGCAGGGGTACCTTCAAATCATTTGCCTGACTCCACCTTCTCACCACTCAGGGCCCGCCCCACCCTGGTTCCTCTTCAACTTCTTCGCCAGCGTGCACAGTACCGGTTCCTCACCCACAGACAACGGACAGAGACAGCAGAGCCCAGCCACCCTACACGGCCTCCTCGCTACAGAGGAAAGCGCAGCAGCAGCACGAGTAAAGGAACACTCCCCTTGTGTGCCTCTGCTGGCTGCTGGCCCTCACCACGCCTGATGCCTGGGGCGAGGAGTGAGGCCCCCACAGCCCACTGTGCTGGAGGATCAGGGGCTGTGGTCCAGAGCCCTCCTGGGCCCGCCCCCCTTCCCCTCCAGGGCACCCGCAGGCCAACACTGCTACTTGCCTGACAGATCAGGCTGCTAGCTCCTGGCCACCCTCCCCACCTGACAATGGTGAAAGCTATGGCTGGGGGCAGGTCACCTACCAGCCAAGTCCTCCTGAGGCCCAGGCCATCTCCCATGGGCTCTGAAAACATTCTGAAATGTGGAAGAAGCAGTCTGCTTTGATTAAAATAAACACGACTCCCCAAGCCACACCATCCCAGGCCAAAATAATCCAGAGCTTTCCCTTGCTTCAACTACATTCAAATAATATTTTCTGGAAATTTCCTAGGAAACAGCCCGCTCTCTCAGTCATACTGCTGACCAGTTCACATTGCACAGCGTTATCCTGTTTACAATTCTGCTTTACCAATAACGGAAACAGTTCCTAATGCACCGTGTGGTGCAGACATCCTCTCACGCCTCCTTGTATCAAGGATGCACTCACTGGAAGTCACCCCCGCTGACAGCCTCGGAGACGACGTGACACGCCGTGCCCAGCCCCAGCCCCCCAGCACGCTCCAGCCCCAGCCGTGCCACTAAACACACTGCCCTGAGCACGACTTGAGACTTGCGTGAGAGTCTGGGTGTGGCGGGGGACCCCTGTACCTGCTTAAGTGACCCAGACTCGAAGACCAGAGTCTCAGAACGAAAATTAAAACATGTCTGAAGAACATTTTTCGTTGACAATTTTTTTTTTCCTCTGATGAGCTTTAAAAAGGAAATAACAAGATACTGCATCCAGTTATATATTTCAGAGGTTACCCACTGGGTACTCCCAAAAAACCTAAGAGTTGTGGTCAACACTCTCAAGAGTACGTGAGCAAGAAACCACTGTCTTGGCATGGTTCGCTCTCAGGCCTCATGCATTCACGGGGAGATGGACTTTAAGGGGTAAGACAGCACTGGTTAGCTGAACATCACCAAAGTATATCATAAAAGGTTATTACTCTACAAGAATTCCTTATCTCACAGGAAAGTAAAAAGTCAAATTGGTTTTCCAAATTTGGCTAAAGCAGGGGAGATAGAGTATCTAGTACTTGCAGAAATTTCTAGAAACTCCATGTCCCGCTCACATCAACTTTAAACAGTTCTTTTTTAATGGGAATTGCAGCACCCACCCCCTCCAAATCAAAGCTGGAAAAACATGAGTTCAGAGGACTATCTATGCTCACATCAAAGGCTATGGCATTGGGGAAGGGCGCTGTGAAAATAAATTCCCCGGGGCTTTTTAAAAAATTGATCTCTCACTAGGGACTACACAGGGCAAAGAGAGCTGTTCTAGGTCACGCCAAGGAAGATCAACGACAACTGCAATATTAAAATAAATCACCTACAGTACAGTGTGAGGTAATGCAGTGGGAGAGAGCATATGATAAGAATGTGAGGCACACAGGACTTCACAGGCCCACATCCCCTACAGAAACAGCTCCGACACATGCAACAGGATGCAGATGGACAGTCGTTAAGTCCAGTCTCTAGGCCACCTCTGCTCCACTGCAAAAACACTCTGGTTCCAGGAGCAATGTGGAAAATGGAAAGGTAAGCCTAGCTGCTTTCTAAAAATCATTTAAACTCTTTGAAAAATACTTGAATACATGAACTGGTGCTTAGCGTAAAGGAGAGGTGTGGAGGAGGTCAAAGGATTTTCGGAAGATTGTTCTCTTACAAAATTCTTATTCCACAGATATCAGATGATTCTTTATTTCTCGAGAGCCTTCTTCAGCAGACTCCCCCAGCGGTTAAGTCCAGATCTTTCTCCACTGCCCAAACGCGAACGCACAATTTCTCCTCTGGGAGAGGATTACGCTGAAAATTTAGTGTTGCATAAATACCGTTACCTTTTCTGGTGAAAAACTCCTTGGAATATTTCCCCAACATAGCGTATTTTCGAGGGACTTTCCCCAGCAGTTCAATGATCAATGCTATGTGATCTGCATTGGGAAACATTGCCAGCAAAACAGAAACACACGACAATTTAATCAGTACACTGCATGCAGACACTGCCATCGCCCGCGCAGACAGAAACAGAGCGCAGCGTCGACAGCCAGAGCACAGGCTCTGCCCGAGTGGCCAGATTCAAGGCACCGCAGAGGAGCTGATGCACAGGGTGACTGCAGGACGGGGCCAGGCAGGGGCTCCTTCTCAAGTCCGAAGTCAGCACAGGAATTCTGCTGGGTTGCTTTTGGAATTTAGGAGAAAGGCCTTTGTCACCATTAATGCTACAACCAGCAGCTGCTATTCCATTTCTGTCTGCATCGTGGCGCTTTTCAAAAAAAAGAGGTACTACCTCTGCGATTGAAGAATTCCCGAGAATATTTTCCAGACAGAGCAAAGTGCCTTGGGATACTGCCTAGCAGCTCTATGATGTGGGCTATGTGGTCTATGGAGGAGAGAAAAAAAAGGATACGGGAATGGGAGGGGCAAAGGGAAGGATGGGATAAAAGAAGAGGGGGAAAAAATTGAAATTAGTAAAAAATCAGAGATAGAATCAAATCAACAATGTGTGCAGCACATCCACGCAGAGGCTTCTGGGACTGGCAGGCCTCAGGCCCCATCTGGAGCATTAACAGTGACCGATGCCAGCTCACCCCAGGCCACCCCAGCATCGCAAGCAAATAAGCATGGAGATGGTCAGGTCTGCAGACGGGAATTCAAGCCAGAGTTCCCCGGTTTTAAATTCAGCCCCCAACAGGACAGAGAAGTGGGCAGATCAGTGGACAAAACGTCCACGGAGAGGCTCCGGGTTCGTCCGGCCTGTCCTCTCCCGGCCAGCTGGGCTCAGGCCCGCGGGGGCGGGCTCAGGCCCGAGGGCTCTCCAAAGCATCGCCGGTGCCAGGAGGCTCTGCCCAGTCACTGCAGCTGAGGGGGCTTCAAGCTCAAAGGGAGAGCATCTGAATTTGGTGCTTAAAAACCAAAACACAGCTCTATTTCGGTGCAAAAAGACAATATTCTCCAGAAGTTCAGGACTCTCAGGAAACCCGGACTGAGGTACTCAGCAGGCAGCAATACTCACCTTCGTCTCTGGAATAGTCTTCCCCAGAATGCGGTTCAAACAAATAATCTCCCGTTGCCAGCTCAAATGCCTAGGATACAACAGATGACATGCTAAGCGCTTCACGGAGACGGGCCCCAAGCCAGCAACTTTTTCTGATACAAGAGACCTACATTTTATGAGGATATGAATCAAACCAAAGAGCCTCCTGAAAGGGCTCAACACCAGGCTTTCTCTTCTTCCCAAAAGTTCAAAGAAGCTTCAGAAATATTCTTGCACCTCTGCTTCACTTTGCAGGAAGCAGCCGTGTGCAGGCGTGGCCGTGTGCAGCACTGCACTCTAATCGGAACGGCAGAACGAGGGCTCAGTCTAAGGCCCAGGTCTGTGTGGCCCCAGAGCCCAGCTGCAACCCGCAGGCTAACCTGGCCCCGGACCACGGCTGCAGCTGCTCTCCTGAAGCAAAGACCTTCATGTCTTAGCAACAGGGGGCTACTTTCAGCAACTCATCATCGCTTCATTCACTTCTGATTCAACCAAAGGACATTCCAGAACCAAAGAAGCCCCTCTTGCTCTGTCCCCCGGGGCCAGGAGGAACCAGACCCTCGTGCAGCCCACCCGAGGGCGGCCAGGAGAGCGGCTTCCTGGTTACAGGGCTGTCCCCACCAGGGTGCTGGGGTCAGGAGGGAACGGGAGGGGCACTGCTTTCCCATCGCTGCCACTGAGCCCACTTCCGTTGCTCATAAAATTATCTCAGGACTATGAGCTTTAACTTGCTAACAATACATAAAAATGACAACTGCTATCGCTCTGTTAATCAAATACCATGTTTTTTTGAAAACATGTTTTAAATGAGAATTTACAAGAAGTTTTAAAAAGAACAAGCTAAATCCCGTGTTTGGTTTTTCCCATACTTACTTCTCCCGTGCGTTAGATCTGGAGGCCCTCAGGGGCCGTCCTGTCAGGTCTGCAGATGCCTGTGGGTCGGTGGCCTGGGGCACCACCCGCTCCTCTCAAGGTACCGCCCTCCCCACGGGCGCCTCGATGAGCCCGCCCCACACCAGCCCACCCTCTCCACTTCTGTCCAGGATCACAGGGTGGGCGGGCACCCGCAGGGGAAGTCTCGTCTGCCTGAGGCGGGGCCCCTCTCACAAACCCAGGTGGGCGCGCTTAGCCCAGGACCACATCTCTTCACCTTGTATTTTCCTTTTTTAAGAAAGGAGGGAGGTGGGATGCCAAGCCCGTTGCCAGCTACCCTGTGACGAACACTAGTTCACAACTCGGGATCCCTGCCCTGAGCCAGACCTGGGTCTGATGTGCCCAGTCTCAGCACAGAGTACGTCAGGCGGTCGTCTGGGTGCCGCAGGGCCTCCCCGCTCCACCCAACAAACAATAAAGATACTAGGGTCAATCCCAGATCAGGGTAAAACACCTCACATTTGGCCACAGGTCCATGGGGAACAAGTGGATGACACACTGAATGGCCAGGAGCGTCTTTCTCATCCGGGACACAAGCCAAGAGAAAAGGGTGAAACCCTAATGGAGAAAGAAGACCCCAGAAGTCGCATGATCTAGCCAAAGGAGAGCACCAGCTGCTCTTCACCGTCCTTGGGGCCTCCCTCACTCTTCTAATCAATGTTCAAAAACATTTCAATCTGGTTGTATGTACTTCTGACAGCCTAGCACTAAGATATGTCCACTGAGTGTTCTTTGAAAGATGACCATTTTGATTAGCACCCATGTATTTCCAAGGAAACACAGGTTGAAGAAGCCTATCAATGAAATGGTTTAGAAGAAAAAAGGAAGAGGCAAGATGAAGGCTCCCCCTGTCATGTTCTCGGGTCCCAATTCTCTGAAGCATGATGAGATTTTTCTTAACAACTAGGACGCAGACAGCAGGCAGGGCGAACACACCACAATGAAAACATCAGTCTCTGTACTTTACAGCTTGCTTTTATGCTGGCAACTATGAAACCACGAAAAATTATTGCCTTCAACTCAATAAGTTACTCTCAATATAACCTCTATTATTATCGCTTATTTTTAATACTTGGGAACTCTGTACTCGGCCCAATCCCCTCAGAGGGCCCTCTTTCCCTTGGACCAGCCTCTGTCCTCAGGCTCGGGGAGACCAGATACACCCCTTCCTGAAATGCCATCATCCCACGTCAAGTATCCCATTCTGAATAAAATAAGGTCACGTATGCCTTCTGTGATGTGACCACTGCCGAGAAGTTTGGTGAAATGGGTCAGACTGGCTTTTCTTGTCTCTACAGCGCTGACTGAGGCTCACCATGGAGCCCACGGGAAGACGCCTATTCAGGGACTCCGAAACACAAGGGCAGAGCGACCAATGCCGGGGTCCACACGTAATTTTTAATCACACACACTTACATCTGGAGGGCTCCAAAGCTCAAGAAAAGAGAAAAGAGATTCAACACCTGACAAAGCCCAGCTGCCCTGCCTCACGGCGCTGCCCCTGCCCAGCATGAAAGCTCTCCTCCCTGCCCGCAGCACAGGCACTGACCAGTGAACACGGCTACCAGCCACCACTCTCAGCTCCACTAGCGTCTCTGTAAGATCTGATGCCCTTTATAACAAAGAACCCTGGGCTTTACCACCAAGAACAATCTGGAGCTTTACTACAGCTTGGTATTATGAATTTAATGTACTGTTACATACTTAAACTTCAACAGCAGGGTGGGCTGGGCAAAGACGGCTCCTCTGCACCAGGTTCTCTACGAAGAACAAGAGGCGACCTCTCAGCCGCGGCCTCCGGGGACGGGGGAGGGTGGGGATGCAGGCTTGCCCCGCTCCCAGAAAATCACCCTTAAACTGATTAACAAGAACTTCCTAAGCAGCCCTAGAAGTACTGAGGGACCTTACGCTCCACTTCTTGGGAGGCAAAGGAGATGGAGTGAGTGCTTTCCCCAGGAGTCTGCTCTTGACACTGACGCCACCGTTCACAGCAACTGCAGGGCTCAGCAGGACAGGAGACTGTGTGGAGGGACAGACCCTCACCTCACAGAAGGCCAGACAGAGAGCCCGGTATAAAACAGTACTGACAGCTCCGCCATTATCCGACTACATCTGTGATCTTGTCCTATTTTTCTGGTTATATCACCAAAATTCAACACCCCAAGTTAGAAGCACAGGATTTCAGAGCTGAAAGAGCCTGCAGAGTGTAAATGAGGGCAGCCCCGACACGGCCCCTTCTGTGCTGCTGGGGAGGAGGGCCTGACCTCACCACACCCTGAGATCTAACAGCCCCGCAGCTCCCACTGCTGACGGCGCCCCCTTCTGCTGACCTGGCCGCTGCCTCCCACTGCTTCTAGCCCCCAGCCCCCCTCCCCGCTGCCCCCCGACTCGCCCACAGGGAGCCTCACCCCTGTCCACACAGCAGGCCCTGCGTTCTAAGGAACCATGACACGTCCACCAATTCTCTCTCTCTCTCTCTTTTTTTTTTAATTTAAAAAGAGTTATTAGGGCTTCCCTGGTGGCGCAGTGGTTGACAGTCTGCCTGCCGATGCAGGGGACACGGGTTCGTGCCCCAGTCCAGGAAGATCCCACATGTCGTGGAGCGGCTGGGCCCGTGAGCCATGGCCACTGAGCCTGCACGTCCGGAGCCCCTGCTCCGCAATGGGAGAGGCCACAGCAGCGAGAGGCCCGAGTACCGCAAAAAAAAAAAAAAGGAATTATTAAAAAGAAAAAAGACTAGAGTGGCTACCACCCCCCACACCCCCTGGCCTCTGGCCCATGATCTCCGACCCCTGCCCTCCTCCCACTCTGATAACCTCCCTCATTCAGAAGTCAGCCCCACCCACCTGGGCCAGCCCAGCCATCTGGTCCACCAATTCTTTTAACTCTCCTTGTCCATACCTAGCAAGGCAAGGGCTCAGTTTTTGATACTTACTGAGAAACTTAATTTTAAACTTATTCTCTGGCATTACCCGTCAGAGCAACATGGGAACAGAAGGGCACACTGTTCTAGATCTGTTGGGCCATACTGGCTGCAAACTTGAAAAACACAGAACATCCACTATTTTCATGTTGTTTTAGCACAACTTGCTAACAGTGCTATACTTTAGCATCAGAGGACACACCCAAAAGAAGTGCTACATTAATCCTTGAATAACAGACAATACACTTATTCTGCATTGTTTTTTTAGTGAGAAGACAAGTACCAAGCTTTACACACATGCCATGTCCTTTCATTTAAATATCATAGGAGAATTTGGAGAAAAAATGAGGAAAGCATGAAACACCACGTGAAGCAAGAGACACATGCATCCCCTCTTCCAACAAAGGACTACAAAGCTCAGCCCACTAAGAGGAAGGTGACAAACCGACCAGGAAACAGGACCAAGAGAGAAACTGAAACTGGCTTATGGACGAGGAACCATTCATGCTTATCGGCTCACAGGGAAGGAGTAGGTGAGAAGAGGCACTGGTGGGGCTGCGGACAGTTTAGACACAACCAGACTTTTGATGCACACAAGTGGCAGTGGAAATGGCTACATAGTACTGGAGAAACAAGAGGCATCCCGAGGCCCTGAGGAAAACCATCGCTGAGCCGCCTAAGGGAACAGACTCCGTCAAACGGTCCAGGCGGCTGCTGGTGCCTCAGACGTGGCTGGACACAGCCCAGAGCAGTAAGCCAGAACAGTCTCTAGACTCTGCTTAACAGCAGAGAGGTTGGACCCTGGTATGTGGGGAAATCCTCTCTCTCCAGCAAGGAGACAAGGTCTGTCAGAGCCGCTCAGACAACCTTCCCCTAAATCGCAGCTGTCTCATCTTCCTCCACGGCCTGAGTGAGGGGACCGCGCGCAATCTGCAAGCTTCCAGGAGCCACAGGAGCTCCCTGAAGTCACTGTCACCACAGCGGGGCTCTCATTCTCGGGGCCGCGGGCTGCAGAGGGCCTCGCGAGGTCATCTCTCACAAGACCAAACCAAAACACACACCAGGACATGGCAGAGAAGGTCTCTTAAGATACCCAAGGTAGCCACCTTCCCCTCACCCACCCCTCAGTGGACAACCCTCACCATCAGAAAGCTTCGACCAAAGGCCCTGGTGGAGCTGCCCCATCATGGGAACTAAAAGGATGAGCCTTTACACAGAGGAAAATGGCAAAGGCCGTTCTTACCATACATGCCGTACTCCAAATGTCAGCAGGGGTACTGTAACCTGCTCCTATTAAAACCTCTATGGATCTATACTGACGCGTCTGGATGTCTTCTGTGAAGTGTTTATGCTGGAAGGGAACAGACTGCATTACCGTGGAGGAACACAGACATTAAACGAGAGAAAAAGCATCTTCTAATAAATACATCATCACAACCGAAATGTTTTAGAAAGAAAACTGTACTTACCACCCAACAAGCGTTTCCCAGGTCAGCAATTTTAACTCTAATTTTATCTGCATTCCGTGGGTCCAGGGGATTCACCAACAGGTCGGCTGCCCGGGTTTTTGCTGGCATGAGCAAACAGCAGGACAGTTAGTGCCTGGGATAAGTGGTTTGCATGTGTGCACACAATACTTGCTGGGCACAGTGTCCTTTTCTAGAAAAGCGGTGGGCGATCATTTAGGCCTGGAATCCTGTAAGTTGAACTCAACAGAATTTAAATTCTTGGTCTCCACCTCTGGAAAATACTTCACAAGAGAGCAAACTGCCCAGAGACCCCATGGACACTGCCTTGCCCCTCCTCCTTTCTCCCCATCCTTCACCGAGCAGGTCAGCCCTGCTTGGTTCCTGTATCTTTTAGCTGCTCCTCATTGGGCCAGAGGCGTTCCCTAACGGACCCTGTCTAGCTCAGTAGCTCAGAGGTGCGTTATTACTTAACGTGAGGGTAGAGAGAACGCTCCCCAGGGGAGTGCCCATCCCTTCCTAAGTGGCCCACAGCCCTCACCTCTCCCTCCGCCTGGGCCGAGCACAGAGACCTCAAGAGTTAGATGATGGCCGACTAACAAATACAGATTAAGGGCAGGGACCAATCAATTCTGGTTTAGCTGTGGACAAGTAACACTGCAGAACAGAGGTCTCTTGAGACGGCCCGGGCCCTCTGAGGTCCCTCACAGACTTGTCAAATACTCAAGCCACTCTCAACCCCCAGGAACCCTGAGGAATTCTCAACAGTAGGCACGGGGCCGGGATTCTCAGGGCTGCGGGGCCAGAGAAACTTTTCAGATAAGCACAGACCAGGCCTGCAAGAAAGCACAGTTAACCAGGGGGCAGTGACAAAGAAGAATAATGTGGTGAGGCCCAGACAGAAAATGCTGAAGTGACTCAGCATCTCCATCAAACCTCAAACTGACCGGCAAGCTGGGATTTCTGGTAAAGATGAGATGTAACCATGGCTTTTCATTCATTTCAGAAGTAATTCTGAAATGGTACTCACAGACAAAACAGAAAAGCCCGCTCAATGCAGAATATTAAACACCCTTTAGCTCACTCGAAGGTGGGGACTGCTGGAATGACTGTCCCTCCTTCGGGTAGACCCGTGCTGTGGGGCTCGGCACCCCAGGTGGGCGGCAAGGCCAGGCTGCATGCACCGTGAGCAGGGCAGGGAGTAGGCAACGCACCCAGGACCTGGGGCACCCACAGAGCTCCCCAGGAGGGGCCAGAAAATGCAAGAGAACTCTGGCAACGTTTTAACCCTCAAGACCTGTTCCTCAGACTTACGGACCAACCCAAGCCAGCCAGGCCCACACGTTCCCTCCTTGCTATCTGCCCCACACCATGTCCCTCTTTAAGAGGGCACTGACCAAAGTGAGGCCTCACCAAAGGCCAGGTACGAGCCGAGGAGAAGAAACACAGGAAATGAGAAATGATGAGAAGGACAGCAGCACAAAGACACACACGAAGAGGCAAGGTGTTCACACCAAACAGGGAATGGCTGCGAAACCGAGTTCTAGAAGAAACATAAAAATGCCGACCCAACAGACGGATGGCCAGCACTGGAAATGGCTTAGATGAATCCCTCATGTCATTTAATAAAGAAGACTAGGCGGGCAAGAAAATGGAATGTGAGGTTTGCAGAACTGGATTCAAATCTGTTTCTACGTCTGTAAGTTACAAGACTCTGGCAAATGACTTAAACTCTGAGGCTCAGTTCCCAGTAAAGGAGGAAGAGGAAGGGACCACCCCTCCTCCGCCAAAAAATACAAATGAAAAAAAGACCAAACACAGGAGAGCTACGACAGCGCCTGGCTGGCCAGATCCAGAGGCTCCCTCCTGCCTGCCACCAGCCAGACCACCCTCTGAGGCCAGGGCTTCTAAATGGCCAGTGAGGGACCAGCCAAAGTCCCCGCGGCACAGAGAGGATGGGAGGCCAAGCCGTGGCTTCCAGCACTGCAAACCACTGAGGTCAAAGGCCTGGCAGGAGAAGAGGATGAAGCGGCAGGTTCTGAGTGAGCTGCCGTCAAGGGTGCTCGAGTGGAAAGAGGGGATCTGAAACCACCACCCTCCTCCAGTCGTTGTTCTAAAGACATCACACACGAGTCACTTCAGCTAGAGAAAAAACACCTTCAAAACACAACATCACACACCTCCAGTACAGATCCTCCTCGACTTACGATGGGGTTATGTCCCAAAAAACCCATCTCAAGTTGAAAATACCGTAAATTCAAAATGCATTTAATTACACATCACCTACCACACGTCATAGCTGAGCCTAGTAACTTCAACATCACTCAGGACACTTACGTTAGCCCACAGTTGGGCAAAAAAACAACTAACACAAAGCCTACTTCATAATAAACTGTGTTGAATATCTCATGTAATTCACTGCATCCTGTACTGAAAGTGAAAGACAGAAGGGCTGTCTGGGCACAGAGTGGTTGCACCTGTGCCAGCTGTCCACTCGTGTGATCGCGTGGCTGCCTGGGGGCTGCCCAGCATCACAAGGTGGGATGGTGCAGTGTGTCGCTAGCCCGGGAAAAGATCACAATTCAAGATGTGAAGCACAGCTTCTACAGAGTGCGTTTCGCTTTCGCACCATCGTACAATCGAACCATGGTTAATTCAGGGGCCACCTGTACAGTTTCTTTGTATTTAATATCCCTCACTTATGAGCACTAGACCAAGTCTCTTTGGTGACATGCTGTTATTCTCCTCTCTGTGCGTGGTTACCAGGCGCACGAGGCATTCCAGATGATACTAGGGAATTTACCTCAAAATTTTAACTGTATTAAGAACGCAAAGGACGTAAAAGAGAATCCGCTTGCACTTCTTTTCCCAGCGTGCTAGTTTCCTGCTCTAGGTAATCTGTAAAAGGTTACCTGAGTACAACACTCAAAAAGGCCCGTTTAAACACAGGGACAGCCACACTTCTTGTGCAGTCGTACGAGTTTTGCTTTGCCCAGAAATCAGATCACCCCCCGTGATTCAGGCACTATCATGCAACTACCACAGCTCTTCCCTGCTCTCTGCTTCTACCAAGGAGGGAATGAAGAGTGGGAAGAGAGAGGCAGGAAGACTTCTCTTCAGGAAGGGCTGGAGTCCTGAAGTCATTCTGATAACCTGGTCTCTGGGTGACACGGTATTCACTCCATCTGAGGTGACCCTAGGAACCAGGAAAACGGCAGCCGGTGGGGCCTCAGTGATGAAGCAGCCCCACACTGACACTTTTATGTTTAAAACACCCTTACAAGGAAGGCATGGGTACCCTCTTTATATGCAGGAGACTTAGTACCAGCCCAAAGAAAGAGCAGAACTAGGAGACTTAATGCCCAAACCTGACCTATTTGTTCACAAATAGGTACTGTGAGTATTTACTGAGTCCCCTCTATGTGCCAGACGTTGCCCTGGCACTGGGAAGAGAATCAACAAGACATACAAGGTTCCGCCACCACATCCCAAATTAGGAAACTCACGCACTTGCTGGGAATATGGGTGATAAATAAAATGAATGATTCACACATCATGTCAAGTAGCTCTACCTGCTAAGAAGAAAAGCACAGCGGAGAAAGGAGATGGCTACTGATGAGGGTGTTTGGCCACGGGCGGGTGTGCAGACGGCGTCTTTTCTGAGAAAGTGACCTGTGAGGAGAGGCCTGAACAAAGGGAGGCACAGAGGAGAGACGCTCTGGGCAGAGAGGACAGCAGGTGGAAAGTGCCAAGCTTGCAACCTTGAGAAAGCTCAGAAAGAAGACAGTGTGGGAGGGGCAGAATGAGCAGGGGACATAGAGGCAGGTGGCGAACGATACCAGAAAGAGCGCGGCCGGGACGGACAGTACAGGGCTGTAAGCTTTAGAGAATGACGCCTCTGCGGGTTATGCTACACGGTGGGGGGTGGAATGTGCTTTCAAAAGCTCTCTCGGGGGGCTTCCCTGGTGGCGCAGTGGCTGCGAGTCCTCCTGCCAATGCGGGGGACACGGGTTCGTGCCCCGGTCTGGGAGGATCCCACATGCCGCGGAGCGGCTGGGCCCATGAGCCATGGCCACTGAGCCTGCGCGTCCGGAGCCTGTGCTCCGCAACGGGAGAGGCCGCAACAGTGAGAGGCCAGCGTACCGCTTAAAAAAAAAAAAAAGGCTCTCTTGGGACTGTTCCTTGGGGAACAGACTAGGAGCAACAGTGGAGTGAGAAGAGTGTGGAGTCATGTTCCAGCAGCCTAGCCAAGCACTGCCACTGACATGGGTCACTACTAGGTGAGGGGGAAAGGATTCAACATACACCTTGCACGTACCACCCTGCTCCCAGGCCTTTGTACTTCAGATGTGCTGAGCCCAGATACGTGCTACGGCTCCAGCAGTAATAACCCAAGAGGAACCCTCCTCTTCTCAACCTTCAAAGGCTACAAAACTACTCCAGGGAGAAGTTCACATCCTTAGCCTGGCATGTAAGTTCTTTCTCAATCTTCTCATTGTGGCCCCAGCTTTTCTTCTACTATTTCCTAATGTATCCATTCTGCTCTAACGACAAGGATCTACACAAACTCAGGGAAGGATGTTTCTCTCGCCTCATGTTCTCGTAGTACCTGGTGGCCAACTTCCAGTCTCTAGACCATACCCCTTCCATGTAGGAAACAAAACACCTCCCCTGCAGGAGGCTGTCCACGGTTATCCAAAGACCAGGCTGCAAACCCAAGCCGAGTGCCTCCAAATAAATGACTGGATCAATGAAAAGGTCAGCTTGGTAAGAGACTAGGCTCAATGAAAAAAAACAGACCTCCTATTTCTCCCGGATGCAATATTCACGCAACAGCCAGGGTGCTGGGGACAGGATGTGTTTTGGACAAAGTAAAATTCTGACTGTGAATGGGCAAAGGTGGGAGAACGGGAAGGATGGAAGAATATAGTCAGGTATCACTGATTGGTTGGTTCATTATTCAATAAATGCTTATCTTAGCACTGAGTTAGATGCTGAGGATACAAAGACGGAAATACACAGCACTCTCAAAGCGTTTCCATCCTAGTGAAGAGGAAGACAGTGGAAACGAACAACGAACACACAGTGAAGAAAAGTGTGACCAGCAGGAAAAGAGGGGAACAAGAACTGGGACCTGCCAGGGAACACAGTGAGGACCCAACAGAAGAAAAGAGGTGTGCCCAAACACACAGGAGGAAGCACTCCAGGCAGGAGGGAGGAGGGAGGCGTCAGCAAAGGCACAGAAGCATGAGCCATGAGCCACGTTCACACAGACACCTGTTATTACGTCTCAAGGATAAACGGGGAAGAGACCCCGCTACACTTGAGATTACTAAACCTTTGCACTGTTTACTCCATCAGTAAGAGATGTTTGAACACTCGTTTCAATATGTGCATGTTTATGAACTTTACATATTACTGTCCCTATACATTATGTACATTATAAAAAACATGTAAAAAATATCAATAGCAAAAATTACTTGGAGACATGGCCAACTCCAGCCTGGGGCAGGGCAAGTATGAACCTGGGCACATGGTTCTAGAAGAGCAAGGGGGCACCTGAGGAATAACGGGGTTCTGTCAAAAGGACTTAAGAGCCAACCTGAGGGGGCTCACACAGACCAAATGTGGGATAATCCTGGCATTCAAAAAAAAAGCTGTAAACGATAACACACAATTCGACATGTTAATTAAAGAGAAAAAAAAATTCATGAGTCCACGATATGAAGGAATGCGTGAGAGACTGCAGGAAGGGTGGTGTCTCTAGCAAGAGTGTGAAAGCCTCCCTCCTTTCCCATCCACCATGCCCTACACACCCCTTCCATCTGGATGTTCCTGACTTACATCCTTGTTTGATAAACTGATTGTCTAGCAAGTACACTGTTTTCCTGAGTTCCGTGCGCTGCTCTAACAAATTAATCCAGCCCCAGGGCAGCGTCACAGGAACCTCTGACTTACAGCCGATTGTTCAGAAGCACCGGTGACAACATGGACTTGGGATGGATGTGGGGGGAGTGCAGGGGGAGACCGACACAGTCTTGTGAGACTGAGCCCTTAACCCTGGGATCTGACACTCTCTCCAAGTAGTGTCAGACCTCACTTCAATTGCAAGACACCGAGCTGTTGCCGGAGAACTGTTTAGGTGGGGAGACACCCCTACACACATGTGCTTGGTAACCAAAAGTGTCAGCAGTAATATGGGAGCAGAATGAGAGTAAAGGAGACACAGAGGTGGCTTTTTCCTCAGATGAGGCTACATTCCTCGTGAAGGCATTTCATTACGCACCTTCAAACCCTCTGGTCAGGGTAAAGGTAAACAGGAGCAGAATGTGTCTGTCCAATTAAAAATTATATATATCTCCTTAGGATGACTAGCTGTGGCCATTGAGTAACAGAGAAGGCTTTGCAGGTCTCTCAGCTACTGGAATCAAAGGGGCTGCAGAACATCTTGAGCTATTTGCAGGGCCGGCTCATCAACTGACTCACCATGTGTTAACATTCTTGCCAGCAGAGGGAGCAGAGGAGGTTTCGGAGCTCTTCCACTGTGGGCCAGAATGGAGACCAACTGTGTGTGACACCAAGGGTTTGCCTACTGAAGTCCCCTAGCATGCCACAGGCAGAGATCTGTCATGTAGCACTCACCCTCAAAATCAGGTTTTGATATATATGCATCACCATCACATTTAAACCCACACCGCTTCCTTTAAAATGTCAAAAGAAGAATCTTATAATCAAGAACAGCTATCAAAATAAAGTAAGACACTTCCTCCTCACCACAAATAAAGAGCAGGCACATTGTTCCTTGAATAGAAACGAAACAAAACAAAAAACCAAAAACTAAATATAACACTGTCAGGTGGAAGTACAAATTCTGAATTAAACTACACACGCTAAAAAGCTACAGGGATGAGATGCTAGGCTTGGAAGGTTTCTGCAAATGTATGCTCACTAGCGAAAGACAGGAAGAAGGAAAAAACTCAGAAATGGGACCTGATATGCAAAGAGAAAGAGAGAGCCTAGTGGCACAGAATATATTTAAAATTACAAGGAAAAAAACTCAGAAATGGGACCTGATATGCAAAGAGAAAGAGAGAGCCTAGTGGCACAGAATACATTTAAAATTACATTAACTTATTCATGAGTACAGAAGTAATAAAATGAAAATGGTTAACGCATACATACCCGGCTTTACCATCTCCAGCCAATTCCCTTCACAGCATGTGTCAAGGGTATGACACTTGGACCACTGAAAGCAGACACCTGATGGAAAGGGACACTTACTTTTTGGCAAATCCCCAGTGCTGGAGGCTGAAACTGTCCTGCTTCTGTCATGGGATGGACTGCTTTCCTCATGCTCGGTAAGCGGGGATCCCTCAGAAAGTGCAGAGCCACAAGCCACAGGTTCTAAGGGCCCAGAGAACAACGATGTGGAAAACTCTGGAAACTGGGACTCAGGAATTTTATGTCGTCCATTTGGCAATTCACCATTGAATTGTTCGTAGGAGCTGCTATATGTGTAATCGCTTTCTGCATTTGGCTCATCGAGGTTATATTCCTCGGGATTTGGGCAATCTTCCTCATCATCGTCTTCCTCGTCCAGCTGCTGTTCCAGTAAGAATGGGCCATTCTCAATATGGCCATTGGTTTTGGGTGATTCCATCCAAGTAGGGTCTACATTCGCGAGTTCCTGCTCAACATCGTCTTCGTCTTTCTCGGTGTTTTCTTTCTCAGTGTCTTCTTTCTCCTCCTGGTCCTCAGCTTCGCCTTAAAAAGTTGAAGGGTAAGAATGAGAACTTGTCTCTCTCCGTAACAGAGTGCAGTAGGCACTTATCTCCTCCAACAAGAGACAAATTCGAATGCGCTAATTTCATGTGCTACAGAGCAGACACCTCTTGGCTCTCAGGGTAAAATCTTTAGGTACTCTAAATCTTATCTTTCATTTATTAAATAACTGGCCTACTCTTATTAGAAAAAGTTAGCTCTTTGGGAAAATGGGCATAAATGGAGCTGTACTTCCATTTCTACCCTCTCCTCTATAATCTTCAGAAAAAGTCTGAGTGTACACTACCGTTAAGTAAAAGCTTAATTACAAAATGAAGGACAATCATTAGCATGATAAAGACATGGTGTTTCTCAGACGTTTGACATTAAAAAAAAAAAAAAACTATTTTGAAATATTAACGTATTTCTGGCACACATTTTACAAAGCAAGTACCAAACAACTCCCCACGCTCTCCAATAAGGCCTCGGAGAGAACCACCCTCCTGTCTGAAGCATCAGCGCAGCACCAAGTCACCCTGCCTGGTGACCGGGCGGGTCCCTACTGTGGGAGCTCCTGGGCTCCTATGCAGCCCTGTCTCCAGATTCCACTGACCATTGTTATTCGCAGTCTCACCCTCGGCTGCCTCCTCTAATCCTGCTGTTTTTAGTTTCACCTCTGGGTGGTATTCATCATCTTGCTCATTGGAAGGTACAGCTGATGTGACGTTTTCTTCTATTATTTTCCTTTCAGCTTCTCGCTCCAATTCTTCTATTTCCTGCAGGCGCTTTTCCAATAACTCAGCCTGCCTTTTCTGCTTCTTTTTCAGTTTTTTCTTTTTGTTTTTAGATATTTTTCCTATCTACAACATGTTAAGAAAATACCACGGTCAGTTTGCTTCTTTTTAAAGCACCATGCAGCAGCGTAAATGCTGGCAGCATGGCAAATACCAACACAGGCTGTTTTTCTCAGGTCGCGTTCAATTAAAATCACATGCCCAGACACGAGATCCACATCACGGTTAGGGTTACAGCAAAACCAGAAAAAAAAGAAACCAGTGCTAATATCACGTAACGGGACTACTACCAGGTCTTGGCCTTAGAGGGATATAGCTTAAATGCAGCAAGTCTTTCCCCTTTAAACTCTAAGAAGAACTAAATATGCTGAGATAGATACTCTTGCCTTTAAACAAGAAGCACCTCTTGCAAGTTTTATTTGCTGCTGCCTGTCTATAAAGTAACAATGTCCCCTTCTCCTTAACTGTCTTACTCAACTGCCTGCCAAATCAGGTGTATTTCATTCACTGTTGGTCAACAGCACTGTCTGCGTTTGGGTCTCACACCCTGAGCTGTTATCAACAGCCAAGACTGCAGGAACTGTAAAAAATGAGCACATGAAATAAAAGGAAAAAAGAAAAAGCCATGGTTTCAGTCTGCCTCCAATCATGGCGAGCTGACTTGGAAAGTACTGGCAACGAGAGCCTCCAGTCTTTCACAGAGTCAATAATCAAAACAAGCTGCTCAAGCCACAGCAGAACTCAGCAGGCCAGGTGGAATAATTCTTACATCTCCCTCTCCTACTCAGACTTCCATTCCAAACTGAGGGCTGCTGGCAGCACTCTGAAGCTCTACACATTTCCTTCCAAAAGCTTCTGGTTCATAAAGATCTTTTAAAACTTGTAGATGACCCATCAACTCAAGACATACATATATATACATATATATATTCTATGCTCGACTGGAACCAAGCCAGGTTTAGCTCCGCTGGGGTAGGATTTAATTCCAAACAGCTTGTTTCATTTGCTCACACTCAGCATTCTGACAGGACCACAAAGATAATACTCTTTCATATTTAACTACTACCTGGAAGTAAAAAAATCACAACAGCAGCTTCAGAAAAACAGGTAACTTAGAGGCAGATCAGAAATAATATAAAGTGTTTTTGGAACAATCACTCTTAAAACCCTTATCTCTATAACCTCACATTTTACCAGACTCAGCCAAGAGCACTCCAGAAAGTGCATGAGGAAAACAAAGACAGAATTTGGGACAGCTCTAAATTATCCCCCAACTCCAAAAATCACTTCACCTTATCAAAACATTGTCTTACATAATCAAGGATACCCAGCATTTATAAACATGACTGTCTTTTATATTAAAATACATTACAACATCTGTGATTGAGAATGGAACAAAAAAATGCACAACCAATTCCCCCGAACAATCCTTAATGAAAAATTGTTGCAGAAAGAAACAAAAACTAATGTTACAATTCGAAAAGTTCAATAATGAATAGTCACTTTTGACATGGAGGTGAATATAAGTATATGTGTAGGTACTTACAGGTTTTTGCTGTGGAGCAGTACTCACTAGAACAAAACAAAATAAAATGAACATTTAGAGCGAAATAGATACTTATCTTTATGTAGGTAATCTGAACTGTAAAATGAAATAACTACTGTCTTTTAATGGCTATGCAACTTCAACAACTGTTAAATATTAAAACTTCTGAATCAGAGAGACCTAAAGTTTATCCAACTCAAACAAATGATTGGCTCTTAAAAGGCAAAGCCACAGTGGTTCATATGGAGTCATTTCTCTTACTTATCTAAAATTAAATACGCATTCATTTCAAAAACAGACAATCCCAAAGCACTGACTGATAAGAAAACGGAGAAGAGTCATCCAACCAAATTTGTTTAAAGACAATGAAATGAACAATTCACTTACACAACTATGTTTGAAAACTTTTTCACAAGTTTATACAACTAAAGTTAAGTCCAATACTGCGGCAAATATTCTAGAAATCACACGAACAGACTTGGCCAGTGTCAGAAGCTTGATAGACTATGGTTCCGTGATCTAAAAAACACCCTGATGTTAGAAAACGAGATTCAGAAGTGGTGCATGTCCCAAGAGCCCCAGGCAGACAGAGGGCTTTTGCCCTGCAGTCCTCGTGCCTGCCTGACAACACACTAGGGCAGACAGCACGTGAAGAGAGGGTGAAAGCACCGTCCACACTTCACTGCCACCACGACACTGCGAAAACCAGAAATTAAACTACATACACCAATACTCAAGTCAGCTGGTCTTCTCCCACCCTGAAGTCTTTTGAAACTAATTCTAAATCCACCAGCTAGACTCAGATTGATGTAGCTGTGCTCACTGGAGTCAAGGAAGCACTCTGACGACTGAACGTCGGCTACATGAGACCTCTTGCTATAAGAGACAGTCCTCTGCAGAGAAGTGGGCAACACAGGACAGTGTTCCAAGGAGATGAAGCAGCAGGTAAGAGGTCAATGACCTTTTAAGGGAGGACAAAGTAATTCAAACATTAAAGTATAACTTAACTGGGGCATCTTCCTGCTTAAGAAAAAGGTCTAGCTGCTTCTAGTCATCAGGCTCTTACAAAAGCCCCTAATACATACACATCTGACTCAACTGCCCCCAGTGTACAACCTGGCAGGCTCTCAATGCCCCGCACAGACTGAAACAAAGCTGGCTCAGCCCTCACCTGCAGACCCCGAAGGAGGAGGAGCGCCCGCTTTCTGCCACTCGGTGGCCTCGGCTGCCATCCTTCTCACATATGCATCGTCCACGCACATCAAGATGTTTTCCGGCTTTATGTCAGTATGAATGATCTTGCACTTACTGTGTAGATAATCTAACCCCTGAAGGACCTGATCACGTGAAATCAAGAGAGGAGATGACTTATTAATACTTTTATTATTTAACATTTGTTTGTATAATAGTTAAAATCATTACAAGGTACAAAATACAATGGATACAAAGGGTTTTAGTAAAAATCTTCCTCCCACCCCGGCCCCCAGAGGAACCCAGCTCTTTCCCAGAAGCAAGCAATGTGTATCATCCTGGAGATAATTTATGCTCATGGAAGCAAATGCATCCATACATATACTCTTTTAAATAACAACTTCAGTGAGGTATAATTTACATGTCACACAATTCACCCTTTTAAAGGTACCATTCAATGGTTTCTAGATGTATAGCCCTCACCACTATCTAATTTAGAACATTTTCATCACACAAAGAAGAAAACACTGTACACCCATTAGCTGTCACTCCCCCTCTCCTCCCAACTCCTCCAGCCCTAGGCAACCGCTAATCTACTTTGCTGGGTCTGGACATTTTATGTAAGTGGAATGATACAGAGTGGTCTTTTGTAACTGGCACAGTACTTTCAAGGTCCATCCAAGGGTAGCATGTATCAATACCGCATTTCTTTAAATGCCAACTAATATTCCATTGAAAATACCACATTTCATTCACTTGATGAATATCTGAGTTGTTTCCATTTTATGGCTATTATCAATAATATTGCTATGAACATTCATGTACAAGTTTTTGTGTGGACATATGTTTTTTATTTTTCTTGGGTATATGCCTAGGAGTGCAGTCGTTGGGTCATACGGTAGCTCTATATTTAGCCTTTCAATGAGCTGCCAAACTGTTTTATACTATGGCTGCACCATTTTACACTCCAATCAGCAACGTGAGAGGACTCCAATTTTTTCATCATGGCCAATACTTGTCTTTTTATTTTAGTCACCCTACTGGGTGTGAAGTGTGTATCTCATTGATCTGCATTCCAATAATGGCTAATGATGTGTGTACATTTTTAATACTGCAGGAAAGGAGGATTAAATAGCCCTGGTATCCAGGCAACACTATAGCACTGAACTAAAAGAAAATGCTAAGCCAAGATACTCATGTACTTATTATATATATCATTTACATATCATATATATCACAAAAATTACAGAGTATGGTGACCTAAATGCAAGGCCAAAGTTTTTCTGGAATTATTTCCATTAGAGGGGAATTGTTGCAATTCTTTCCATAAGGAAAAAAATATTTAAAAAGTACAGTTCATGTTCCCATACATCAGAAACTCTACAAGCTCAATAAACATTAACATTTGATAAACATCCTCATTCAAACATTTTAAGTCATTTAGGGGCCTTGACGACACTAGACAAGGAAGTGACAAAAAGACAAGCCGAAGATATATAATATCAATCAGCTCTGACAAGTTCTCAGCAAAAAACCCAATGCTCCTGTCTACCTTGAGTTCCTGGCTAAACAATCTTAACAGACGACAAAACATTAGTAACTCAAGGGAAAGAGGTTTCAGAAGAAAATGAAAGGGAGACCTATCTCTTAAACAAGATGAAAATCCCCACACATATCTAAAAAAACTTTTCCTTGGAAATACTTTTACATGACTTCACTGACTGAACAACAGTTGAGCTCCTGTAACAGACCATACACCCTTCTAGATGTCTGACACATAGCAGTAGAAGTTCCCTGTCTCCATTGGGCCTTGACTTTTTACCTTAGGATTAATATCGAATGTTTTAGATAATACTTCGATTAGAATATATTTAAATTATGTTTAAAATGTCAAAGAACCAATAGGAAGAAAGAGATCATTATATATTTCCATAGAGAATAAGGTTATAATCCTGAAGGGAACACGATCCAACGAGCCTGTATGTTATTCACTGGCATTCACGTATCTTCTCTCAACAAACTGAAATATCATGTAGAGTTTTTATATCTGAATAACAAGAGAAATTATGAGAAGTACAAGAAATTAATGGACAGGTACACTGATGACTTCCAGCCTGCGGGAGTAAAAGGAATTAAGAGTTTTTAGAAACTTTAAACTGTTTTAAATTATTCCAACTGAAACTTCATTTCAATCATCAAATATTAACTCAAAGTTAAAATGTCAGCATCTTTCCAAAAATATCTTTTCACCACCACCCATGCACAAGTTGCTCCTAACTTTCCACCTTAGTTCTTCCATAGTTCTTAGGTTGTTTTACTGTGTGAGAAGCTACTCAGATAAGAGTTAACGTGATCCAGTATCCAAAGGTGTTAAATGAATTCCAATGACAATGAGGCACTTGAGAGGAGCAAAGTGTCTTCAGTAAGAATTTAAGGTTCCAGATTTTTAATACTGGCTGTCGCACTCAACTGGGTTAACCTTCCTCAAGAAGCACAGCTTGTTTCTGACAATGAACATAAGGAACAGACTATCACCGGGATAAATTAAGTCAATTAAGATAACACAAATCTTAAAGGAAACAGTTAAGAGACAGCATGGCGCATTGTGTAAATCACGACCTTGGGACTCAGACCACTCCTGTATTACTGCTCAATCACTCATTCCCTAGGCAAGGTACTTAAGCTGCCTGAGCTTCCATTTTCATATCTATAAAAGGGGGAACATATCCATTAGACAGAAATATGGTAAGAATTAGAAATAATGTATGGAAAACTCACAAATACATGGTCTAGCTCACAGGAAATTCAAACTAAATGGTAGAAATGAACTAAGTCAGAAGACTTGTATTGATACTGACTTAATAACCATAACTTATTAAATTTCTAAGTCACTTATTAAATTTCTCTGGGTCTCATTTCTCCCATCTATAATATGAATGGGCTCTACCTGATAAAACTCTGATCCTTTTAATTCTAGACTAATATATTTTTAAAAAAATCTTTAGCTATAAGAAGAATGGTTTATTTTCAAAAACAGTATTTCTGTTCACAGCCAGTGAACTTAAAGCAATTAAGCACCCCAGAATCCAGAATCCGACAATAATGATGGGCAACCTTACAACCATTTACACTGAATAATTATGATCGTGAAAAAAAAAACAATCAATGAATCAAGCAAGCTTCATGCCCCAGGACAGACCTCTGTTGCCTCACTTGTCTCATCACAGTGTGTCTCTCTTGCCTACAAACCATACTTAGCCTCACCAGCAGGAGGCAGCACAGGCTGCAGAGGCCCCGGGCTGCCATCCGCTTGACCAGGAGTCGGCGATCAGCATAGCCACAGAGGGGTCCCTGACGGGGCTGCATCCCACGTGGGGGACGGAGATCACACCCCAGGGCGGGGCCAGTTTTCTGCATGTGAGTCAGCAGCAGTGCAGACCTGGAGGCAGAGTCCGTGCTCTGGTTCAGGAACTGACTAGCTATGGCTCCCCTTCCCTGACCTCAAATTCAGCCAGAAAACAAGGGCTTGGTCAGCACAGTCTCTAACGTTTCTTCTAGGTACCTATGAACCGTGTCAGAGACTGTCTGTTATGGTGTTAACAACATAAACTGGCTCTTCTCCACCTCGGCGTGCTAGAAATAGGTCCTGTCGCAGACATAAAAGGAGGGAGTTGGGAATAATTAATGTGGAGGTTTCACGTGAAGGTGTCTCCCTGGCCTGCTGGCCACCCAGAATGAGCTTCCTCCCAAATTCTAACATGCACAGAGGAACACAAGGACAGCAACTGTCCACAGTGTCTCCTGACTCTGGTCACAACATGGGCACCTTAACAAAGGACACAGGGCGAGCAGACGGGGCAAGGCCTTGTGACGCAGCGCCGGGGGGTGGGGGTGGGGAACCAGACCGGCAGCACTGCTCCGAGACACTGATGCTTGCAGGGGTGGAGCGAGACAGCAGAGGGCTCTCCTCAAGCCAGAAGCTTTGCTACTGGAAAGTGAAGGCACCCACCGGATCTCTCTTCCTCGCTAGGACAGACAGGAGGTAAATGCTACAAGCTGCTCAGACGAGCACATGCCAGACTGAATGGAGAAGTGTGGCGAATACCTGCCTCACTCACAGAGGACTAGAGCCAGGGGACACTGTCCTCATCCGCTCTGTCCCGAAATCGCCCTCTGCTCCTTCTTCTTTCTAACTCTGACTAGTGAGAACTAATGAGAAAATTCAGCAGCTGTACTTCACTCGTGAACATCGTCAGGATGAAAGCTAAAACACTGCGCCCAGCGCTGAGGAAGCACAGAGGAATGAGCTGGGAAAGGGGCTCAACTCCCTTGAAGGAGCGACTTCCCCAGATTTCTGAGCTGCATACCCAACATTTTGAGGAGGAGAATTCCAAGTTAGTACAGAATCACATGTACTACCACACTGATCAAATCCAAGAACATAAAAATGTTTATCAACTTAAAATTAATACTCTATTCTAAAATTGAACAATACTGCCTTGATCATAATGCATTCATTGACAAAAGGACCTGTGAGATCATTTAAATGGTAAATAAATACTAAACGCAGACAAACGTAGAAGTAAACCATTTCCACAAACAGAGACATGAATGCATCCTCTTCACAAGACATGCTGTCATTTAAAATGCTCCCCAGTCTTTCTATGCAGACATTTCACACTACCCGGCAGTCAAGAGCATGGATTCCGGATTGCACCACCTGTATTCCAGTCTTGATTCCCCACAGTAACTGGGGGCCTGTGGAAAACTTTTAACACCTTCCTCAGAGTGAAGGTAAGAACACCTCTGGCCTCACAAAGCTGTGGTGAGGAATAGACAGCATAATACAAAGCAAGCACTGAAAACTGTGAATGCCTGAAAGAGCATAATAAATGTTAGTGACAAGCATGATAACAGAAAGAGTTAATGATAACTCAAAAATCCAGAGCTACACGCTGTACCTACGTATCGTAGCAAAGTCACCAAATTCAGAGCCTTGCCCTTACCAAGCTTCATTTAACGGCAAGCAGTCACTTCTTCACAAGGTTTCTGGACAGGGCAATGAATTAAACCATAAGGTTTTAAAAAGTAAAATATCGGCTACCCTTTCGAGTACAGAAGAAAATAAAAGCCACGTTTAAAGAACAGCAACAGGGACTTCCCTGGTGGCGCAGTGGTTAAGAATCCGCCTGCCAATGCAGGGGGCACGGGTTCGAGCCCTGGTCTGGGAAGATCCCACATGTTGCAGAGCAACTAAGCCCATGCGCCACAACTACTGAGCCCGCGGCTCTAGAGCCCATGAGCCACAACTACTGAGCCCTCGCACCACAACTACTGAAGTCTGCATGCCTAGAGCCCGTGTTCCACAACAAGAGAAGCCACCGCAATGAGAAGCCCGTGCACTACAACGAAGAGTAGCCCCCGCTCGCCCAACTAGAGAAAGCCTGTGCGCAGCAACGAAGACCCAACGCAGCCAAAAATAAATAAGTTAATTAATTAAAAAAATATAAAGAACAGCAACAGCATTTTAAAACCCCATCACCTGTGGTACACCTTGAATGCACCACAAATAACAAACACTGACAACACAGCACCCTTTTTCCTCTTTCGGCTTTAGAAATAAAAGCTAAACATAAAATACACTTCAATAAAGCTGATTTTAAAAGAAAAAGAAATGAAAGCTGGGGGGCAAATACACCCCACGCCTGAGGCCACAGAAGCAGCCTGGAGGAGGCAAGGGGGTGTCCTCACCACGATCACCAGAAACCAGAGGATGGCCCTTCCTGACCCTGCACAAGGTCACCAGGGCGAAACAAGGAGAGTTAAGAACTGATCAAAAGATTGATAATAGCGTATAGGAAACCCTGGAAAAGCAAGTGATTCAACTGTGCTGCGACTTTTCAAAAATAAGTGGGAACCTTTATCTACAAACCCTTCAGATCACAGAAAGGTCAGCCACTTTCTACAGTAAGAATAAGAGGAACATACATTTCTTCTTTCATTTAGGGAAAGCTAACCTCTCAGAAACGTTTCTTGACTTCCTACGACGTGAAGGAAGCTACAAAGAGATGTGAAACCTACAACACGTGATCTGGGACTCCCGGTGCTCAGAGTATGCAGCTGGGGAGACAGGATGGCTACTCTGTGCTGGTCACCATGCTGAAAGCTTTATCAGCAGTCCCTCCAAACTCATCTGCACAATAAAGCCACAAATTATGCATTATCGTCCTGATGCGACAAATGCGGACACAGGCTTACAGAAATTAAGTAGTTTGATCAGGGTCACAAAGTAGTAAGTGCCAAAGTTAGAATGTGAAATTAAGTCTATTGCCAAGATTTAAGTGTACTCATTACACTTTCCTCTATTCCAGTGGTTCAACTAAGAGTTCGCATGCCACAACTAGAGAAGCCTGCTCACCGCAACAAAAGATCCTGCGTGCCGCAGATAAGACCCAATGCAGCCAAATAAATACATAAATATTAAAAAAAAAAAAAAAAAAGGAATTATGGATCAAGGTCTGTATTTCAGGTCTAGAACCCCCAGGCAGGTCTACCTCAAGCTCTGGGCCTGGGGACAAGGAATGGGCTCCAAACCAACAAGTCCTCTTCTCAAGCAAACCAAGCAACCTCCCTGATATTACTTACTCTGCAGAAATATGCATGGTAATTATCCATTATATCAGAATAGGTAATCCAGAATAAAGCGTATCTGCAACTTCCCTAATTTAGGCTCTAAGGGCAATGAGTCAAAGACTGGTATGTTCCATGCAGAAAACTGAATCTGGTAAACATTTCTAATTAGAAGGAAATCTTCCATATGTGTATACTTCCATTCTATAAATATCTGCTGCAGCATCAACACCGAACCACACACTAACGGAAGGTTTTCTATTGTCAAGGCAATTGAATGAAGTACAAACACAGTACTCCATATATAACTTAAACATGCCTTAAATTACCTTCCATTTATCCTTCATCTAAATACTTAGAAATAGCAAATAAACACAATACATTATATGTTTTTTTCTGTATTATTTTCTAAGGAACTAAGTGGGACATTTCGTAGTAATGATACTAGATAAAACAATTTCTCATTTTACTGTATCACTTACCTGAAAAAAGATCCATATGCCAAAAGAAATATATGCTTGACAGTTACATATTACTCCCTTTACAAGACAGAATGGCTTATCATTAACTAAATACAAAATTGATTTAATAAGTTCAAAATGTTATGCACTGTGATATATGTATTTATTTCTAAAACTGGAGAGAGAGATATATATGTGTTTGTGCATGCTTTTTTTGTTTTGTTTTTTTTGCGGTACGCGGGCCTCTCACTGTTGTGGCCTCTCCCGTTGCGGAGCACAGACGCGCAGGTTCAGCAGCCATGGCTCACGGGCCAGTCGCTCCGCGGCATGTGGGATCTTCCCGGACCAGGGCACGAACCCGTGTCCCCTGCATCGGCAGGCGGACTCTCAACCACTGCGCCACCAGGGAAGCCCGTGCATGCTTTTTTTTGTTTGTTTTTTTTTTTAAGACAGGAATTCGTGTTGAAAGGCTAGTCAGTTAGGTATTGGGAGCTGGGGGCTGCCGTCATAAGCCTCACCTGTCGAATAATGCTCTTCACACAACGTACTGGGAGGCCTTGGTAGTTGGATTTTATGATCCACTTGAGGAGATGGTGGCCAAGCACTTCAAAGACCATGCAGACATCTGGGACAGGGTTAAGGATCATTTCTGGATACATTTCCTGCAGTGACGGAATTACTAAAAGCAGCATCATTGTGGCACTTGGCAAAACAATTATTTCTTTATAAAATACAACTTCAGTACTATCAATAATACCAAAAGTGGTCATTTGCTGTTCCTCACCTAAATAGAAAGACCTAACACATACTAAGTACCTACCATGTGCCATACATGATTTAATGTGTACTCATAACAACATAAGGAATGAGGAGAGTAAACCTCGGGGAGTTTAAAGAACCCTCCTGCCTGACACCACCCAAAGGTGGCAGAGTCATGACTCAACCCCACACTTACCCACGCTCTCAAGCACACTTCTTCTGACAATCAGCCTTAACGAAAATGAGCAGGACTGAAACCTCACAGAAACTGATGAGGAGAAGAATAGAGAACTCTCCCGCCTTAAGTGTCCTGCCTGCCTACGTAAATTTCTATCCTATACGTCACATAAAACACTTTATAAAACAGAAGTTTACCAAACACAGTGAAGACATTTAATCTTTTCCTTCAACAGTATCTTTCACTGGGTCACTAGATCAATTTTTAAATTTTTAAGTTTTTAAGGATGTATGATCACAAGACATGACATGGCCATTAAGACCAACCTATAATAATGAAATCTCAGGAATCTGGGTTTTGTTTTGTTTTGTTTTTTAATAGAAATTCTAGTCAACCACTGACCCTCCAGAACTGTGAGCCACCAAATTCCCTCATATAAATATATTCATGTCATTCATACACAAAGATTTTAAATGGCTCTGAAACCCTTTGAGAATATTTTGTTCAGCCCTGGAGACCTATATGCGGCCTATAAGAAGGTCAGATGAGTTAATGTTTTTTACAATATCTGGATCTACCACATCATCATAGTAACTATTGCTTTAAATATCTTTAATAAAAATAAGAAAAATATTTCTATGACACTGGACAGCGTATGTGGTACAGACTTAGGCATAGATGATCTAAAGCTAGAAGTTCCTTACTATTTCCCAAGCTCATTAAAAAAATGGCAACTAAGGTCTAAAGTTAGTAGCAGGCATAGAGCCGAAGCCCAAGGCTTCTAAATTATGACCTGAGTGTTCTCAAAGCATTGACAAATCTGGACTACTTAACAGTAGAAAGAGCCACTGGAACGTATTCAATATATATCCAAAAAAAATCCCTCCATTTACCTACAAATCAGGTGTTTTCTCCAAAGAAACCCTCTATCAGCTGTCTTAAGAACTGCCTCCCAGATCTGATGCAAGAGGAAGGGCTACCCTGCCTGCACATAAACAAACAGGCTCACTTGGAGACCAGGCGCAGAGAAGGACCAGCTCTATCTTTCTATCGATCAAGAGGGGAAAATGTACTTTGCAGCTAGCAGAAAGGATCTTGAGGCAAAGGGTGAGGTAACATCAGCAGTCACCAGAACTTGTTAGTATCCTCAAATCTGATCTCTAGAAGAAATATAAAAACCTCCTCAAATACATAGGGTGTGAAGAAAGTGCTTCCCTATGGGATTAAGTCTTAGTAGATGCAGAAACAAGCTGTCATTCTGGGGTGTAAGCTGGGAGAAGGCTTTGTCCTCAGGTTCTGGAGCTTGAACAGGTCAAATATCAAAATGTTGGATCTGTTCCAAACATGATAAAGGAAAGAATAAAAGATCAGGAAGGAGGAGAAGAGCCTGGCTCTTGACACACACCCGGCACTCACCAGTCACAAGATAATGAATACACGGCTCGGTATTCCTGAACCTTGGGGAATGAAGGTATTGCTTAGATCAGGCCCATACAGGGCTATCTCAGAGGATCGAATACCAAAATATGGAAACAGCATTCTGGAAACTAAAGGCATTATCTCTTCTCTCCGCTTGTGCCAAAAGCTCTGAGCTACACGTTATTCTGCTGTCACTGCGAGCCCTGGGGCTGTCCTTAACCAATGCCCTGGGCAGAAGGAGGGTAAAGATAAGAGCTCCTTCCACACTACCCCCATTCACTTCCTCCTGAGCCCTCCCTCCCCCAAAACTACTAAGCATGCAAACAATATTAACAGCAGCCCAAGTAAAACTGACATCCTCAAAAGAGAAAGGGAGGTCATGAGATGCACTTGCTCCACTTGTAAGACACACTTCTTTTCCAGAATCAGAACTAAGGCCTCCCTATTCAAAAAGCAAAAGGAACAATTCACCTTATAACTAAGAAACTTTCATCTTTCAAGAATCATATAACACGAAGACGCTAGAGGCTGCACGTGGAGAGTGAAACAGCAAACACAAGTGTATAGGGCTTAAAATATTTCCACTTTTTAAAAGTAAAAAGAAAAACTAGAGCATAATTCAGCCATTAGGAAGCAACACAATCATCAGAAAGGATACGTATTCCATTCATGCCTGAAATTTTGAAGTCATCGATTAGCTGTACCACCATGTCTTTATTTGGGTCAGTGGGATCACTTTCTCGAACCTATAGAGAGAAAAATGAATTCAAGAACAGGAGTGTTTAAGACTGAAAGTCATTTCCATTGTACCAACCAAAACTGTTTAATAAATGTTGTAAAAAATAAAAGATTCAGTATTTGAACTTACAAATAATTTCAATTAATTTAGTAAAACCCAGAAAAATCCCTCCGTGAAATTTCATCATTAACCTTTCTGGTATCATTCACATTTTTGTAGTACTTACACATTTGAGCAATTTTATTTCATCCAAGGCTGTCTCTGTATAATGCTGGGCACTTTTTACAACTTTCATTGCAACAAATCTTTTTCCCCTTAAAAAAAATGCATTTAAAAAAATTTTAACAGAAATGATCATTTATAATAACTCTAATAAACTAGACTAATAAACTAGACATCATAATGAACTCTAATAAACTCCAAGAAATAGCGACTTTCAATAAGCTTTCCTTTAAAATAGTACTTTTCAAATTGTGGGGTTACAGTAAAGCAGTGGGTTCATGTATCAATCTCTTCTTTGCTTTGTGTTTCTGTTTTGTCCTCATAAAAATCAAGTAGACTAGATAGATGTCAGAGTTCATCACAAATGGTTAAGATCAAGTATTATAACACTTTTGTTTCAATTCACACACACACTACACATGTGTACGTGTACTCTAAGGATGCAGTTTCATATTATGGGTCATGGCTTTCAAAAAGAGTCGAAAACCACTGACTGGAAAGGCCTAAACATTATTATTTTATATTTGAATGTTTTTCTGGTATGGATGAATTACTAGAAAAACAATATGACCCGAGTGTAGCGCAATTACAATGAATAAGCCTCAGGTATAAAAGCAGAAGAAAATTAATATTTAAAGATGACAGGCAAATGAACTTCAAAGTGAGAGGGGCAAGTCTGGGGTGGGGCAGGCCTGTGCCACAGTGCGCTTTACATGCCACAACAGAAGCAGGTGTGCTCCTCAGCCTTAGCTTGTTGTAAAATAAAGATGTTGAACCAGACCAGGAATCAAAAGCACGAATGACAAGGAACACTTACTGCATATCCCAGCACAGCCAGACAGTAGAGAAGTGTCCCCATCCTAGCTTCCTAATAACATGATACCGGCCATTGAAGAGGTCTCCAATTTTCACTGGATGATAGCCACCTTTTATTATTTAAAAGAAAGAAAGAAGAAAATTAAATTTCAGAAAACTAGTAATGGAAACTCGTTCTTCCTTGTCAGTTCCTGATACCATTAAATAAAACCTAAATAATAAAATCAGATTTAAAAACATTTAATAATACAACATTTTTTCAAGACTACCTTTCATCAAGAGAAAAATGCCCCCTATGTCTTTCTTTTAGGCTTTTTTTTTTTTTAATTTAACTTAGAAAAGCAATGAACCACCCAGCACGCTGTAACAATAACTGGAGGTTTTATCTGTAAGTCTAGCTGTACATAATATGTATATTCTAGCTCTTGACATTTCTAAACAATCTTTTTTCTTCTAAGCAACAAGTTAAATGCAAATCTTTCGGGGCCAGTATAACACAACTCACCGAAACAAAGGATGTGGACTCTGCAGAGCTGCGCATACACCAAGAGTTTATGCATAGCCAACAAGGAATTATATAATATATGACACTTTACCCACCAAAAGAACTTGCTGCTCTCACCACTCTTCCTCAGCCTAAAGCTCCTGCCAGGAAACAGGTTGGAGAGCAAGAGAGAGCACCCAGTGTTAAGGTTGACTCTTAGGGAGGTAAGGACGCTTCACAGGCATCTAAAAGACCTTCACTTGACATCATCAACAAAATAAGCAGGGTACAAAGTAGCATGCGTAATATGATACCATTTTTTGTGAAACACACAAGAAAAAGTCTGGGAAGATAAGATGTTAGCAGCAAACATCTCTGGATATAAAATTACTCTTTTATTCTTTTTATCTCTATTTTACTTTATTCATTCTATATCTCTTCCAATTATTTCCTTAAAAAATACTTTTCTACATTTCATTCTTTAACATCTACTGCTCTACTTATTGCAAAAATGTTCTCACTTTTTACATCTGCAGAATTCTTACAAATCACTCAAGAAAGACATGGATGTTTCGTGCCTAGTGTTGAGAGGCTCAAAGCAGGAAGCATCTAAATCACATCCTCCACTATATCTAACAGAGGGCCAGGAGTAGCAGTTCAAGAAGTATTATGAATGCTGATGAATATTTAAACTGCGTTCAATTAGTAAAGCAGGAATTTGACCAGATACTAACTTTCTATGATTCTTACTCTCATACCACACTTGCTTTTCCTGGATTTTAATATTAAAGTCTATAACAACAATTTGGGCAAAAGACATGAACTGAAATAGTAAATTAGGAATAAAATATAGCAAATTATTAAATGAATGAATGGGTGTTAACTAAACTTATTGTGGTAATCATTTCTCAATACATAGATGTCAAGTCGTTAGGCTGTACTGCTTAAACTCACACAGTACTTAAGTCAATTCCATCTCAATAAAACTGGAAGAGAAAATGGCTTATTACTTACATACAAGGCTAAACCAAAACTAAAGTGGGCTCTGAGTTCACAACAGTGTTTAAATCATTCAAATTAACAATGAAAAGGACGAAAAGAAATCGATCATTATTCAAGTAAAATTCGGGATACTGCGCTAGGCACTTTCTTTTCAAAACCAGGATCCATGAAACAAAAGTAAACTGAAACACGCTGCAGGCTTCCCACAAGGGGAGGGAGCAGGGGCGGGGAAGGAAGAAGGGAGAAGTTCTGCCTGGGAAATGCTTAGCTGAACAAAGCAAGCAGATTTCTTGACCAAAGTGGTTCTCAGAGCCCAGTGTCTTAACACACAGTGGGAACCTCCAAGAAAACAGGATGCTACAAATTCCAGACAGGTCTGCTCACAAAACCATTTCTTCAAGGAACTAGCCATATTTCACAGCACAAAGTATTTAGGAAACACTCACGTCTACTGTTTCTTACAACATGTGTTATTATTTCTACACTGCTGAAGTGGGCAAAAGTCTCAGAGATAGTAAGTAGTCAGTTCAGGGCTGCAAACTGGGTCTGACTCCAAAGACCACCACACTCTGTGCACCAGTAAGAAACGCACTCCATTTTTAATACCCAGAAGACCATTTCCTGGTCTTACTAAACAGGAACACTTGATAGTTTAATTGAAAGCTACTTACCACTTAATTGCATATTATTGCTAACATGAAGGTTTCTAAATTTAAAACTAATTTAATTATGCATAAAGAGAAGAAACCTGTACCGCTATTTTATGTTTCAGATTTGAATTCTTGAACAGCCAGAGTGTGTACATGTGACCTAAGATAGACAAGCACTATTTCCAGTGTAATCACAGCGTAAGAACAGCCGTTCCTTTTCTCAACGGGACTGAAAGTTGAACAAAAGAAATTACTTAGTCCAGTTATTTCAAGAGCCCTCACACTGAGAATATTGTGCCAGAAAATAGGCCAACTAACAAGAGGTGCATAAAAGTAAAACTTAAACACAAATATAAAAACAACTGAAAGCACTAAACATATCCTAAGTTGGTTTTTTTTTTGGCCTTGCCACGCAGCATGCAGGATCTTATTTCCCAGACCAGGGATTGAACCCACGCCCCCTGCATTGGACGTGTGGAGTCTTAACCACTGGACTGCCAGGGAAGTCCCAAACATATCCTAATTTTTATTTTGAAAATCTGACATACACAATTTCAAATCTGCAGTCCATATATTGTCACATCCTAACCCCCAGATTTCTACAGGAAATGACAATCTTTCCAAACATTTTTCAATCTCTTCTCAAAGAACAGTAACTAACACTCAGGCTGCCAGAGGGCGGAGCACATCTCCCCAGGGCAGACCACACCAACTGCTTCAACATCCAGGGAATTAAGAGAAAACGGATACTCTTCTCCAATTCCCTCAAATTAGCAAACAACACATGCCACGATGGCTATTAGCAGAGCATACCCTGTGGCCCACAACACTGTCCACACAAAAGGAATCCTAAGACCAGCCAAAGACTAGACAAGGCCCCCCTCCTTCCGCTTCTTCACCATCAGTCAGTACAGAAGCACAGGACAACAGCAGTGCCACAGAAGGACTCTGCTGATGGCATCAAGCAGAGAACGAGTTAGGGTCCAGCAGTTGAGGACTACCTTGACTTAGGACTTTGGTTGATACAATTGTACCTCACTACTTATACTATTTAATATAAAAATCATGCATTTATCACTTAAAAGTTTTCTTCTTTTTCTTTTTTTAATTTGGCTGTGCCACAACTCTTACAAGATCTTAGCTCCCCGACCAGGGATTGAACCCACGCTCTCGGCAGTGAAAGTGCAGAATCCCAACCACTGGACTGCTAGGGAAGTCCCCAAAGTTTTCCTTTTATTCTTAAAAAGTAAATGTAAGACTGGATTACAAATACATGAGAGCAAGAATGGATTGTTAAGCAATTTTTAAGTTCACTCTGACTCCCATCTCCCAAGCACACCCAAAAAACCTATAACTAAAGCTCTACCTATACCATTTATAAGGCTTCAAAGAAGACAATTCTGAAACTATCCTTCTTAGCTGTTTTGGGGGACTTGTTGGCCAAGATAAAGATGACTCCCTTTTCCTTGCTGAGCAAAAAACAGGTTCAATTTGAACAGTTCAGAACTCTCTCTCAGACAACAGTCTGGAAGAATTTTCAGCAAAGTCTCTATTTTCTAGCAAAAAATATTAGGTAACATTTTCTTTCACTGACCCTAGTTTCTTAGCCCTCTGATGGTGATGTTTCAAATTAAACAACATATAAAAAGGATAATACATCATGACCAAGTGGGGTCTATTCCAAGAATGAAAACTTGTTTAACATTAAAAACTCAACAGATGTAATTCACCATAATTAACACTAAAAAAAAGAAAAACTTTATAGCAGATCAACAAACATACAAAAAACATTTCACGATATCCAACATGCATTCCCAATGAAAATTCTCAACAAAGCAGGACTAGAAGAACACCTATGAAAAATCTACAGGTAACATCAGTCCTAATGGTGAAAGGCTGAATGCTTTCCCCACCTAAGATCAGGAACAAGGTAAGTATGCCTGCTCTCCCTACTTCTATTCAACACTGGCCTGGAAGCTCTAGTCAGCACAATCAGACAAAATAAATAAATAAAAAGGTATCCAGGCTGGAAAGTAAGAAGAACTATCCATAGCCGAGCAAGAGCCTATGGGGCCTTCCCAAGACAGACCCCTCCCCCATATCCTCTGCAGCAGCTCCTCTCTGAAGTACCAGATAATAGTATCTCATGCATACTTCCTGAGTTTTTCAGATGCTAAAACCACCAACAAATGTTAGAAATTAACCACCTGATGATCATGAGCAGGTAGCCTCCAGACCTTCTGCCGCCCAAGGAGTGATCATCATCAACCCATCAGAGAACTGTGCCTGAGCTGACCACATACCCTGGGATGCCCCTTCCTTACCTTTCCTTAAAAAAATGCATTGCTGAAATTTCTCAGGGAGTTTGGGGGTTTTCTGAGCTTGAACCACCCGTTCTCCTTGCTCAGCCCTGCAATAAACCTTTCTCTACTTGAAAGGTTTATCAAACTCGACGTTTCTGCTTGACTGGCCTCACTGTGTGTCGGGGACATGAACTTGCACTCAGTAACATACCTCTATTCATAGACAACCTGATCATCTACATGAAAAAGCTTAAGGAAGCTGCAAAAAAGCTACTAAAACTAACGAGTGAAGAGAGTAGCAGGATATAAGCTCAAGATATAATAATCAATTGTATTTCTACATACCAGCAATAAACAATGTGAAACTGAAATCTTAAAAACAGACTTAGGGATTTCCCTGGTGGCTCAGTGGTTAAGAATCTGCCTGCCAATGCAGGGAACACAGTTCGAGCCCTGGTCTGGGAAGATCCCACATGCCACGGAGCAACTAAGCCCGTGGGCCACAACTACTGAGCCCGCGTGCCACAATTACTGAAGCCTGCGCACCTAGAGCCCGTGCTCCACAACAGAAACCACGGCACTGAGCCCATGCACCACAATAAAGCGCAGCCCCTGCTCGCTGCAACTAGAGAAAGCCCGCACACAGCAACAAAGACCCAGCACAGCCAAAATATTATATATATATATATATATATATATATATATCATATATATAAAATATATATATATAATATATATATACATAAAATACACACACACACCCTTAGGGAACTTCCCTGGTGGTCCAGTGGCTAAGACTCCACGCGCTCCCAATGCAGGAGGCCCGGGTTCGATCCTTGGTCAGGGAACTAGATCCCACATGCTGCAACTAAGAAATTGAATGCCACAACTAAAGATCCTGTGTGCCACAATTAAGACTTGGTGCAGCCAAAATAAATTAATTAATTAAAGTTTAAAAAAAAATCTGTGTGTACACACACACACACACAGAGGAATAAATCTAACCAAAGATGGGAATGGGACTTCCCTGGTGGTCCAATGGTTAGGACTCGGCGTTTTTCCCAGCAGTGGTCTGGGTTCAACCCCTGGTCAGGGAACTAAGATCCTGCAAGCTGTGTAGTGAGGCCAAAAAAAAAAAAAGTAAAAGGATTAAAGAAACATAATAATCAATGTAATGGGTAAATGCTAATTGTCCTAAATTTAAAAAGGAAAAAAACGTGTAAAAGTCATTTCTTAAGACAATTAGGGAAATTTAAATAAGAAAGGAATTTTAGATGACGGTACAGATTAATGCAGTTTCTTCGGTGTAACACAATGATATCGTGGTTACACAATAGGAGAATGCACTTTTTCTTAGATGTTTGCTGAGAATTTGGGAAGTAAAATGTCATGATGTTTTAACTTCTTTTTAGGTAATGCAGCAAAAGAAAAATGCATATACATCACACATGTATATAATAAAGCAAATTAAGAGAAAATGTAAGTCATTCCTCAACAATGCTAAAATAGATGAAATGCAGTAATTCCCTATATTATCCCTTCAAAACTACTTTACGTTTGAGAATTTCCACAATAAAGAAGAACGTTATTTTTAACCTGCCTCTTTCTTACTCGTTCCAAAGGTGTGGTGGTGAGAGCAGCTGTCTGAACGACACAATCACAGAGCAGGCGGAGACCAGCTCCAACCGCTGGGGGGCAGGAGAGAGAGGCCCTGCAGCCCGACTGGAAAATGCATGTGGGCGGGACCCCAAGCGCTCCGAAACAAACTCTGAAAAGGAGGTTGAAGGGGAAGCTGAAATGAGAAGCCTGCTCAGGGCCCACTCTAGGCTCGTGGCACTCAGGGTGTCATTTAAGGCAGCAACACGGGAAGCTGTGCTATCGCTTCTATCGAACGCAGGTCGGAGGCGGGGCGGGGCTGCTCACCGCCGGCCAGCGTCCTGGGGGACAGAAGCCTTAGCGCCGGGATTAGAACCGGGCTCTGCTGGATTCTCAACACTGCGCTCTTTCTACTCTACCACGACTGAGTATTCACCCCGACGCTAAAATGTGTGCGCCTTTTCTTTATGACTAGGATTAAAGTATGGATTAATTGTATGGCGTTGTGAATGAATAGAGAAAAACTCTGAAATAAAAATTAAAACCGCCATTAAGTAGTATCTATTTTCCCAGTACAAGATAAGCAGTTGGAAATGGTTTGTCTGTCAACGATACCTAAGAATCTATTGTAACTGACCTTCATGAACAAAATTTTACAACCGTTCTTTAGTAACCATAATTTAGGTTACAAAACATGTGAAAATAAATTACTGCTTTAAAATTTTATCACGCATAAACTTGCTAATGTTTGACAGCCACATCACACTTAACAGTTGTGAAAAATATGTTGGTAAAGGACATCAACTAAAAATGTTGAAATTAAGAAAACACTATTCTCCTGATTAGTAATTTAAAGTAAAATTTAGATCATGGGCACCTCATTAGAAACATTAATAATAATGCTAAATATAAAAAGCCAGGGGCTTCCCTGGTGGGCCAGTGGTTAAGACTCCAGGCTTCCACCCCAGGGGACGCGGGTTCGATCCCTGGTCGGGGAGCTAAGACCACGCGGTCCTGCATGCCATGTGGTGGTATAGCACACACGCGCGCACACACACACACACACACACACACAAAAGCAGCAGGAATAAGGTATAAAAAATAGCCCTAGTATCTACCAGAAAACTAAGCAATAATGAAGCCTATAACACAACTGTTAAACTCCTTTCAAACTGGGGGAGATTCAATCAGAAAAACTTAATTTAAAAACTCTTGAATGTAAATTAATCTCTGTTATTACATCAAGTATTTCCTATAACACTAAGGAATGGGAGAGAGCTGTAGAGGCAAAATCAGAGCAAAGACAGATGCTCCAAAGACAGAGGATCCCTATTTATCTATGACCTTAAAGAGGTAACAACAAAAATTACTTGAATGTAAGATAAATACGATGGATGGAGAAACAATTTTTGCAGTTGGGCTACAGAGATTGGAGTAAACAGACTGAGACACCTTGAACATTTGAAATGTTAATACAAAGGCCAACTAATAATTTCAAGCCCTTGCCTCCTGCCAATTACTTATACAGATTTGTGCTTAAATTCAGGGATGCTGACTTGAACCACAGCAGTGGCACTTACTAGTTATGTTACTAGTGACATTGAGCAAACTACTTTACTTCTCTCGGTACCTGCCCCTACATCTCACTCCCTCAGAATATCTGGGCACATATTAAGTGCCATGCTAAGTGTTTACTCTGTTTGGCCACTACCCAAATCCACTGTGACTAATAACACATAATGAATGGGTCAGCAGGCCAGGGTTATGGGTATTACCTACAGCTATTTAGGATGGTACAACTAAGTGGCCCAAAGTGTAATCGAAATCATTATCACAGCCCAATCAGCAAAGGTGTTTGATACTCCAGATATGATGATGATCTATAGCTGTCAAACGTCAAAAAAAGAAAGTAAAAGAAACAAATTAATTAACTCATCTTTTTTCTTTTCTTTTTTTGTTAGTTTGTCGTATAACTAACCTACAACACTATGTTATGTTAGTTCCAGGTACACAACATAATGATTCGATATTTCTATTTACTACAAAATGACCACCACAATTAATTCATCTTTTTATGATTTATTCAAACATTGAAATATTCTTATAAGAGAATTATAAGGTCACCTCACAAGAGATAAGGCTGTGGCTTACCACAATCTTACACAGACTGTGGCTTCTCTCCTGGGTGCTCTCTCTACCTCTCCTTCTGCCAAGCTGGCTACTTTGCTATGAGCAGCCCTGTGAAGAGGCCCATGTGGCAAGGAAGCCTGTGAAGAGGCCCATGTGGCAAGGAACTGGGGCCTCCCAACAACCTCCTGAGTGAGCAAAAGCAGGGAAATGAAGCAGATCCTTCAGGCTGGTCAAACCTTCTGCTGACAGCAGCCCCAGCTCACAGCTTGAGAGACCCAGATACAGATCAACCATATTTCCGCACATGTTTTGAACACAGACGTCGATGGCCTTTGTGAAAAGCCTTAAGAGTTGTGCAAGATGTACAAGTTTAGACTTTCATCCTTATTTGTGAAAAGAAATTTAACAAGACAGTATATCCTGAGTAGATTTCCCTTTCTCTTATGACCAGATGGGGAAAAGTGAACTAATAATCTAAACATAATATCATATCACATAAAGACACTGCCAAGAGAATTGTATAGTTGAAAAATTATACTTTTATTACACTGCAAAACTAAAATGTGTAGCTTAAGGCAAGGTGGTAAGAAGGATATCGAGCTGTGAAAATATCTGTAAGATGCTGAACTCAGCAATCACGGGATCCACAAACATTTAAGAGGTTAAAGTACACTAACAGCTCCATACGTTTACAAAGTTGGAATCTGATTCTAGACAGTATCAAATAAAATTAAGGATTTCTTCTGCCTTTATGATCAGTAATCTAGATTTCTTCTCATTTTAGTGCTGCAATTTTAGAGCTATAAGTAAAATTTGTCTAAAATACATTGATACTGACAGAAAAGACCTTCAAGGATGATAGCCCACAGTGGAAATGCAACTCGCATTCTGGGGGGCAAGCCAGAATCTAAAAGCCTAATCTCTACATTCTATGGTCTAGAAGATTCCTAAATCATTTCTTAATCCAGTGAAAAGGCTTTAGAACACAGTGTTAAATGAGCTTTGGGGGTTGGTAGGAGTCCTTAAAATGCACAAGGAGTTACCATCAAATCATAAATGGCTAGTGGCTGTCTTCAAGAGGCCAAATCTACAGATGTAGTTGACGCTGTACTTTGGGTCACGAACTTTCTTCATCAAACATACACATATAACTAAGTGTTCAGTTTCACTGAAAGTATTTTGAGCATATAAATATTCTACAAGTCTTAGAATTCACAATGAAAGACAGTTAATGGACACACTTTGTATCCACTGACAACACTTTCTATCGTCTTAAGTACACAGTGCCAGTCACTGCCATTTGTCTCTTCAGTATATCCTTGACAGAAGACTCTTAACCACTGCTCCATTAAAGGTATTATAAAATTTACCTTTAAATTAAAAAATACAGTCTATGGAAACTAAGTACAGATTCTTTAAAGTCCAATTGGGTGTCTGGTTAATGCACTTCCTTAACAGCAGGCTGTAAGGTAAGTACTCCAGAGGACTGATACAGGCTTAATTTTTCAAGGGTAATCTTGTCTTTTTTTGAACTCTGTCTTTATGTCTATACCGCTCCATTGATTTTGGCTGTTTAAAGACTTTTTTTTAAAATAGATTCCTCAGAGGGCTCATGAGAAAAATATTCCCCCAGGGCTAACATATATACTGTGTATAACATTTTATATGGGACCTTTATAAATGAAGGGCAGTTTGACAGGTACAAAATCTTTGGCTCTTTCTTTCCTTGAGTGTATCGAATGTATTGCTCTATTGTCTTCTTGCCCAAAGTACTGCTGTACAAAAGCTTGGTAACAATCTGATTTTCCCCCGATAAGACATGTGGTCTGTTTGCCTAAAAATGTTTACCACCACATCAAGCAGGATAAGGCTGCTGGGATGTTTACTGGGATTTTACAATGATTTTCATAGTTTTAATTTCTTCCTTCTTGCTCTTAGCCTTCTCCTTACTTGCTTTGTAGGCAGAGGAAGAGTAAACAAATATTATTTGAGATCTTAAAAGGGGGCTAGTACATGAACTTGGATACTCGAAGATTTTGGGCTTGTTTCTTAGCTCTTAATTATGTTCTGGATAAGCAAAAATACAATATATCGAATTATGAACTGGGGAAACAACCGATCTTGCAATGAGAAAGTCTTGTTAGGTGAAAGTAGAGTTCAGAAATCAGAAGACACCTGAGAAACACTGAATTTCTTTCACAGCTAAACAAAAAAAATTCTTTTAGTACCGCAAAAAAACGTTTCAAATAAAAGAACTCTGACAACAATTCCCTGGCCATTTAAAACCAAAGGCCATAATTATACACACTCAGACATCAAAATATAACTGAAAGACTAAGTTCCCTCAGTAAGTCGAGACCTATTGTTATTTCACACTTCCATTGTTCATGAATGTGTAAGGGTGCATCACAGCACATAGCAATGTCTGACTCAACCACACAACTACAGGCATGTTCCCAGGTGTACATTACACCTCTTGTAAAAAATAATTCATTGTGAATAATCCAAATTCTCATTATTTCTAAAGGAATTCAAAAAATGGGAAAAGGACATAGGTCTTGGAGATGAATGACTACAAATGCAGTAAGTAAAAAGCTCTTTGACACATATATAGAAAACAGAACTGACTTTTGAGCCTCATTCTAAAGCCCTACCTGGTTTTACAACTCAAGAGTAATTAACGTTTTCTAGTTCAGTCATCATCAGAAAGTCTAACTCATGTACCAACTTGAGCATACCCCTATGGTACGCACCCAACATAGCAAGTTAGATAACAGTCAGGGGACTTTAGACTTAGGTCTTATAGCCTGTGCCAGACAAAAAGAAGATGAGATAAATTTATGTCTTTGGAAAAATGGTTAAATGATTATACCACAATATAACTATACATACTTCAAAGTTCACAACATCCTTTTATTAACTTCTTGTGGCATTCTTCTGGCAGACTATGTTCTCCAAAGGCCACAACAGCATCTCCCAAACCACTTGCTCTTCTAGAACCCTGAAGTTCTACTACAAGAAATGGACTCTAATTCTCCTCCTTGTAGATCTGGATGAGCTTCTGATGTGCATCTAACCAACGTAAGGTAGTGGAAGTGGCTGTGTGATTTTTTCGAGGCTAAGTCGTAAAGCAACACAGCCTCCACTCTGTAAGGTGCACGCTTGCTTTTGGAACTCCGGGTTCCAGGTAACGACTGGCCACCCCCGCCACCACCCCGGAAGCCGCAATGCTGTAAGGAAGCCAAGCCACACAGAAAGCATGCAGACAGGCACACCTGTCTGCAGTCCCAGTCTTCCAATACTTGTAGCCTAGGGGGCCAGACATGTGAAAAATGCGCTTTCAGATGATTCCTGTGTCTCCACCCTTTGAGATGTCTCAACAGACACCCTCAACAGACATCCCAGATATCATGAAGCAGAGGTGAACCCCCTCATCTTTTCCCTTTTTAAATTCCTGATCCATAAAACCATACGCAACATTAAAAGTTGGCTCAATGTGCTAAGTTTCGGAGTAATTCATTACACAACAATAACCAGAGCAGTCCTTATTCTACTCACTGTAACAGTTATACAAAACCTCCTCCCCACTGTTCTACAATAAAGATGTGCCCTCAATCTTTCCAAGATTAACCCACTACCTCCAAAAATTACTCATCTAATTCCTTCCTTGTTGGCTCTCCAACCTTTCCTCAGATTTCTTCTCTTCTGCCTAGAAATAGGCTCAGGTATCCTGTCTTAAAATCAACTTTCTCCTGTGCATATCTGACCTCACCCCCTACAAGCTACAGTGTTCTCTTCACTTCATTGCTAAATTTCACCAAAGTATCTGTTATGCTCTCTCCAGTGCATCCTCACCTTGACATGTGCATGATCCATCACTGGCCCCAACCAACGGGGACCCTCCCCACAAGTAGCTCACTGACCTTTTCTCAGCCTTCATCTTCAAACTGTGGCTTAACCGAATACTGCTATTATTAAATCCTCCCTTCTTGAAAACACTCTTCCTTTTATGTCTCAGACTTAACAGTCTTGGAAAGAACACCACCATCTTATTGGTGTGTTACCAAAAAAGGAAAAATTACTATTGTCCTAGGGAAGAATTTTGGTAGCCTGATGAGATATTCAGTTTAAAGGTCACAGTGAATTTGGGTGGTATAGTAAATAAAGCCTAGTAGGCTGCTCACAGGATCAATAAAAGGAAAAGAGGTAAAATTATTTTAATTAGCATAAAAGTACAAAGAAGAGTAAAGTACAATCAAGACATGGAGAAATTATAATCAATGAACTAAAACCTCTTTTAAAAAGCCAAATACAAGATCACATGACACAAAAAGAATAAAGGCAAGTTTTAAAAACCCAATGGTCAAAAATAATATGGACACAAGTTTTCAAAAATACTAAATACAAATGGCCAGTCTTACTAATAATCAAATGAGTAAAATAAAAACAAGAGATTATTGGTGATATCGTGTAAAGACAGTGGTGCTGCGTGGAGCCACAATGACGTACTTCTGGTAAGTGTGTAAATCAGTATAGTCTTTTTGGAGGGCAACTGGTGACATGTTTTAAAATGAAAATGCACTATGCTTCAAACTAGCTAATCTCACCTACAAATTTATGCTTAGGACAAACCCATAACTGAATATACAAGGAGTTCCCAGTGGCATTATTTACAATAATGAAAGGTGAGAACACATAAATGTCTAATCACTACAAAGCTACTAAATCAAAGTAAACAAAAAGAACAGAGTATTATGCAGAAAACAATGATGCAGAACTATATGTAGGTTCATGAAAATACATCCACAAATATTACTGAAAGGAAATAGCATAGCATAGTACGGGAAAGCACACGCAGATCAATCTCTTTTATGGAAGTTATACATATATGGATATGCATATACACACATTAATTTCTGGGAGGATACCTCTGAAACTTGAAACCCCTTTAATTCACCTTGGAGATGCTGACTGTGGAACAGAGTGTCAAATACAAAAACTGAGAATTTTAATTTTTTGCTTCCTATTTTGTTTGAATTTTTTTAATACTACCATATAACACTTTCATAATAATTTTTTGAACTAGCAAATAAGAGTTTAAATAAATAGCTATAGTAGTATATACTTAAGATCACTCAGAACTGAAGGTATAAACCTCAATTCACACAGTACTTCATAACACTGAAAGCCAACAAGGAAACAGGGGCAGCACAACAGTCATGGTATTAAAAACATCAACAGCATATTGTGACACGGTAATGGTACAGCTTTTCCAGGTACTGAGAGTAAAGGAAAACGCTCATGCATCCTCATATATAGAACAACATGTGTACTCATGGGCCACAACCTTAAAAATAACACGTGCGTGAACGCTTGCACATGTGCATGCACACACACATACTTAACGCAGCAACTCCAAAGAAGATATATACATGGCCAATAGGGACATGAAAAGATGCTCAACATCAACAGTCATTTGGTAAATCAACATCAAAATGACAGTGAGAGACCACCTAAAACCCACTAGGATGGACAAAATAAAAAAGAGTAACAAATGCTGGTGAGGATGTGGGGAAACTATAACCCTCGTATAACATGCTGGCAGGAATACACAGTGATGTAGCTGCTTTGGAAAAACAATCTGGCAGTTCCTCAAGAAGTTAAACATGGAGTTATAATATTACCGAACAATTCTACTCCTAGGTATATATCTGAGAGAAATGGAAAACATATGTCCACTCAAAAACTCATACATACAAATGTTCAAAGTAGCATATTCAAAATAGCTCCAAAGTGAAACAACCCAAATGCACATCAAATGATGAACGGATAAACAAAATGTGATATACCCAGACTACAGAACGTATTATTCAGAATAAAAAGGTATAAAGTACTAATATATGCTACAACATGAATAAAACTTGAAAACATGCTTTAAAAAAAAAAAAAAGGCCGGCCACAAGAAGGCCACAGGCTATATGATTCTGTTTATATGAAATGTCCAGAATAAGAAAATCCACAGAGACAGGAAGTAGATGAGTAGCTGCCATGGACTCTGGGACGAGGGAGGAGCGGGGACTGACTGCTCCTGAACCGTGTCTCTTTCTGGCGTGATAAAAATGTTGTGGAATTAGTGGTAGTAGTTGCACAGTTCTGTGAATATATTAAAAACCACTGCAGTGTACCCTTTAGAGGGGTGTACCTTATGTAATCAATAAAAAAAAATTGTATGTGGGAAAAAATAGCAAATTTTCAATTACTCCTTCCCAGTCAATATAAAATAGACCAAAAAACTCCAACAAAATCTGAAACTTCTTTATTTCATTATAATCTTTTAAATTCCAGGTTGAAACAAGATTCAATACAGAGAGATAGAAAAATCAGAGATAGAAAAATGATCATGAAAAACCTGGATAAGGTACCTAAGAATACAGTCCTTTTTTATACTAGCCTCAGATGAGAAACTAAGGAGAAAATATAGACAACAATGATGTATTATAAACTTCAATGCTGCTAAGAGACAAGATCTTAACTGTTCCCACCACAAAAAAGAAATAATAATTATGTGATATGACAGAGGTGTGTGTATGGGTGGCAGTCATCTTGCAATGTGTAACGTATCAAATAAAAACCTTGACCTGCACAATGTACACCTTAAAACTTAAATACATCAATTATATCTCAGTAAAAATAAATTTTAAGAAAGAGACCAAATAAATTACTCCAAAACTTGCCCCATTACCAGGTTCTGTTCGTAATACTTAGAATTGTACCTAAGATGCCAAATAAGGATCAAACGTGCCTGGGCCTGCCCAGGGAATTAGTGAACAGCCTCAAGGAGGCAAAGTGCAAGAATGTTTCTGTTTGGAGCTAGGAAAAGGAAGGGATTTTATGCTCCAGTGAGCCCACAAGGGGGTGAGGGACGACGGGACAGAGAAAGACGAGAAGCGAAGCCGTCACGTTGACTGTGCACTCTTTCTGAAACCAGACTCCAGGGACCAGCGGTGCAGGCCAGCGGAGAGAAGGGCCGTGGGACAGCTGGAGGACCCACAAAGGGCAGGGTGCAGGGGCACAGGCACGGGGGCATCTGGGCTGGGCCCTCTCACTACCTATGCCACACAATCCTGCTCTGGTTCTGAATACAGTGGGGAGAGCCCCCGTGGTACGGACGGGAGCACCTCACGGCGGGTGCCGGCAGCACCACAGGAACAAGGTGCGGGAAAGATCACGACAAACATCACATGGTGACTCTGGCCCAGATCCTGCGGCGCCTCTCCTGGGATGTCCAGATCCAAAGGGGCAGACTATGCAGGGGGCTGACAGGTGGGGACAAGAACCACTGACATTTAGAATGAGCGCAAGCAGGACTCCATCTACACTCAAAAAATGAAAACTTCAGTTTACCCAACGGAATGTGTCGAGGAATTTTTCATTGAGAGTAACGGAGCTGTACCTTCGCAGCTCCACCATCTGCGCCGTCAAGGTGAACACACCCCTTTGGTTGCTCTCCTGCCTGCCTGACTGCTCTGTTCTTCCACTTGTTCTTTCTCCTCTTGTGCCCCACGGAATTTCTCAAAGGCTTCTCACTGAACCGTCTCCCTGCATCTTTTTTATTCACTTAACACTCCTTACACAATTTGTTTTCCTATCAAATCTATATACTTGTGTAAGGTCTGGAACAGTCCACAAGACCACGCTCATTTCTGACAGAACGGTAGGGTCTAGGGGTCCCAAAGGCCACCCTCACTATTGACACCAGCTGCAGGTTTGGAGCGTCCAAACACCATGCTCAGTTCCAGGAATTAATATGTGACAAGAACTCACGGAAGACACTGAAGGCAGTTAAGCTCATGGTTACAGTTTATTATAGCATAAGGGCTATCACTTAATGTCAGTCAAAGGAAGAGATGCCTGGGGCAGAATCAAGGAGGGCCCCAAATTCAGAGCTTCCAGGTGTCCCTCTCCCAAAGGACACTGTCGATTCCTCCAGTTAATGACACATGACAATGCACACATAGTACTGCCAACCAGAGCAGTTCACCCAAGCCTTGGGGCCCAGAGTGTTTATTAGGGCTCCGTTATGTAGACATGGTGGACTGGCAACATGGCAAACCTCAGGGCCCACAAGTGCCAAAAGCCCCCACCAGCACCAAGCACTATAATATTACTCTGTGTGGCCCAAGGCCCAGGTAAAGAAGACACTAACCAGGCAGACACTCCAAGGGCTTAGAGACTATCACCTAGGAGTTTAGGGCAAAAACCAGACTTCTCTTTCAGCAATGTTAAATTCTTTACTACACCGTCTGCTTGCCCTCTCTTCTGAGCCCCAGGTTCGTATCTCCAGCTGCCTTCTTGATTTCTCCACCAGTTTCGTTAAATTCAAATGAATAAAGTCAAACTCATCCATATCTCCCCAGCCCAACTGTGATTTCACTGTTCCTGTTAATAGTACCAAATCCACTTCTTTTCAATAAAGAATTGAGGCAGTTTATAAAACCACAATACAAGATATAAAATTAGAAGGAAACTGGGGTGAAGAAAAAATAGCCCAGAAAAAATAAAATAGAATAATGCTGCAGTGAAGTTAGGACACAGAACGCATGCTGTAAATCCCTGTTCAGCTGTTAAGAGATGGACTGCACATTTGGCTCTGGGCTTTTGAACAGCCAAATGATATCTGAAACTAAGAAGAAAAGACAAGCAGTTTCAAAATTCAGAGTCCTTTTTTTTTTTCCCCATGATGCCCAGGAAGTACTATTCTTCTTCCACTCACCCCAGAATTGAAGACTTGGAATTTTTCTCATTGTTGTCCTCTATGTGCCATAGTTTATCAAATGATAAAGATGCTATCTCTGTGATGTTGTTTGCTTTTGTCTTCTCCTTATATACAAATTCTCTCTCTCCAACTCCAGTCATTTAAGATTTCAAATTATTCTTCCTTAAGAACGGCACTTCCCTGTTCAAAACCTCAAATAGTTCCTCACTGCTAAGTTCTTCTTCAAACATTTTTTTCTATCTACAAAGAAATATATGCTCAATGCAGAAAACAAATAAAAGACAAAGTTTAAAAAAAGAGAGATAGAGAAATCCAATCCTGCAGTCTAGATATACAATTCCCTAATATTTGACAAATGTATATGCCCTAATTAATACAAAGAACATTTCTCCAAAATCTCAGTTTCCTGATGTAGTCTCCGATTCATGGTCTTTGTCAACTATATATATTACGATTATTTTCTCCTACTCTGAAGCTGGTCATTTCATTTTTCAAAATGTTTCTTAATCAGCAAAGGACTTTTTATTTGGATGAAATCCAATTTTTAATTTTTTTAACCTTAATACCTCTTGTATTCGCTCTACAAAATCTTCCCCTACTCCAAGGCCGTGAAGACTTCTACTTTTTTTCTTTTTGTAAGCCTTATGCTTTTCATTTTACTTTTAAGTCTATGGGATCTATCACAACCTAAGAAACAGATCTTTTTGAAAATCTACATATTTGCTGTAAGATCAGAAACAAGACACGGATGTCCTCTCCTACCACTTTTATTCAATCTTGTGCATGGATGGAGCAATGAAGCAAGAAAGAAACATAAAGAATGCTAAGGAAAAGAAAACTATTTGCAGTGAAATGATAAATGCTTGCGCAGAAAATCCAAAAACTCTACACAGAACACACACAAATAAAATTAGCAAACAAATTTAGCATAGTTACAGGACACATGGTCAATGAATTAATTATATTTCTACATATCATCAAAAAACAAAAGAGAGGAAAAAATTTAAATATGCGCAAGACCTCCACACTAAAAAAACATAAAACATTGCTGAGAGAAATTAAAGACCTAAATAAATGTGTTACCAAGGCTGTGGCCCCAGAATCATACCCCAAGCCCCTCCCTCAAATAGAAACCAATTACTCTAAGTTTCAGGGGGATGCTGCAAACAGAAAAAAAAAAAAAAAAAAAAAAAAAAAAGAACTGGTTAGAATCAACAAGGCCCAAGATGGCCCTGACAGTTATGACTGCCACGACAACAACCAGAAAAGCCCAAACAAGGACTAAAGAGGAGAGCTGCATCAGTTCCAGGTCCAAACTACAATCCTGAATCTGGATCTCAGTTCTCTGATAACTCATGAATATTCCTCTCACTCTATCCAAATCCCTCCATTTTACCTCGACCAGCCTATAGATTTGGTGTCTCCACCCGGATTGGCTTGAGAAGTTAATTTGTGAACTAAGTTCCTGCTTCTCCTTTTCTTTGGCCATTGAATAAAGTGTGTGCTGTTCTAGTCTCAGCAAGGGTTTCATTACGGCTGCATGAATCTGATGGAAAAAGAACCTCTCTGGGCGAGACCAGGGGTCTCGGTCTGGGCTAGAACCCTGGTGTGAGTCCAGTTGATCAATTTGGTAATAAATGGACACAGAGATCTTAGTGGTGTCTGGGAGGAAGAGATTTCCTCTACCTTTCTAGGTTATTCTAGCTGGTCTAAGAATTAAGCTTGACAGGTTAAAAGGAGAAAATCAAACAACAGTTTAATGACCTGTATACATGGGAGAGGCCCAGGAAAACTGAGTAACTCTCCAAAAACCACCAAAGCCCTCACCTTAAATACCATCTTCAGGATGTTGGGGGTAGTGATTTGGGACTTCAAAGGGAACGAAGGCCATTCACATGGAGATGCAAAAGCAAATACTTGGTAAATGGCTGTGACACAGACAGAGTGGACTCCCCCATCACACCTGGCCCACATTCTTTGCAGACACCTCCGATGACAGCTCTATTCCTGTCAGGGAACATGCCCTCTATCTAAGTTCTTTTAGGCATTTGGGGGAAAGTCAAAAGTTTCTTCCTGAGTCTTTTGGGCCTTTTCAGCTGGAAATAATCCACATGCCAAAGAGACTTCAGGGATGGCAAATTTTGCTCCTCTACAATGGATTAGAAGATCAATACTACTAACGACATGTCTAAAATATTTGTATTTATAAGCTGAGGCTGACATTATACATAAATACAAAGGAACTAGACAAGTCAAAACCCATTCTGGAAGAGAAGCACAAAGTCGGAGGGCATCCACTACCCAGTTCAAGACTTACTACATAAAGCTACACAAATCAAGGCGGAGTGGAATAAGCACACAGACAGACCAAAAGTGGAATGGAAGAGAGAAGAGTCCATAAATAGACCCTAATACATACGGTGAAGTTATTTACAAAGGCACCAGGCAATTCCATAGGGAAAGAAGTGTCTTTCCAACAACAACCAGACATAAAAGTATATAGAGAAGAAGAAACCTCCACACCAACTTCACACCTTTCTGCTGACATTTTGGTATAGCTCTTTCACTCTAAATACATTTTTAAAAAGAGAGCTGATCACACCAGAAAGGTTCTTTTGCCTTTTTTTTGGCCACACGGCTTGTGGGATCTCAGTTCCCTGACCAGGGATTGAACCCGCACCCTGGGCAGTGAAAGCGCCAAATCATACCCACTAGCCAGGGGACTCCCAAGGGTTCTTTTTCCATTCTGCCTTCCTTCGGGTTTTTAAAAAAAGTCTTTCTAGATGATGTTTTAATTTACTTCATGTATAAATTTCTCATCCTTGTATTTATCCTCTACATGATGCCCCCACATTACTCTTCAACCTAATCTATATGTTGCCCATTTGGCAGGAAAACAAAAGGTTCTCAGAGACACCTCTCCCAGGCTCCAGGATTTGGCCAGAGAAACGCCCACCCCCATCAACAAAGTCCAATTCTTCTTACCTGGCAAGGCCCCCTTTACATTTTCTATAAAGTCTTTTCTTTTACCTCTAACCAAATACAAATTCATTCCTTTCGCATCCTCACAAATTTTCCTTTTTCTCCTCTTATAATTAGTCAACCACACAAAAAAGGTGAAGAAAGGCACTTAAGTAGCTTCTTAATCTAGTCCATTCATTCATTCATCCCATAGTCAACAGGCCACAGGTTGTTCCATTTTGGTTCTAAGCAGAGTCTCTTCTCAAGGCTTCAAGTAAGCCAATTTAAGCCTACTAATTTTTAAAAACGCATACAACCGTGGTGAATTAAGTATTCATGCAGCATTAGTGGTTTTAAGGAAAAGAACTGTGAATGAATAAAGATTATCTTTTACTTATCTCAAGAAGAACAGGGCTTCCCTGGTGGCGCAGTGGTTGAGAGTCCGCCTGCCGATGCAGGGGACACGGGTTCATGCCCCGGTCCGGGAAGATCCCACATGCCGCGGAGCGGCTGGGCCCGTGGGCCATGGCCGCTGGGCCTGCGTGTCCGGAGCCTATGCCCCGCAACGGGAGAGGCCACAACAGTGAGAGGCCCGCGTACCGCAAAAAAAAAAAGAGAAGAACAGAAACTAAAGACTACATTTGTGGATGGACCTGGAGATTATCATACTAAGTGATGTAAGTCAGACGGAGAAAGACAAATAAATGATGTCGCTTATATGTGGAATCTAACAAAAAAAGATGCAAACGAACTTATTTTCAAAACAGAAACAGACCCACAGACTTAGAAAATGAATTTATGGTTACCAGGGGAGAAAGGGGGCGGTAGGGATAGATTGGGAGTTTGGGATTGTCACGTACACACTGCTATATTTAAAATAGACAACCAAGGACTTCCCGGGCGGTCCAGTGGTTAACACTTCGCCTTCCAATGCAGGGGATGCAGGTTCAATTGCTGGTCAGGGAACTAAGATCCCACATGCCTCGGGGCCAAAAAACCAAAACATAAAGCAGAAGCAATACTGTAACAAATTCAATAAAGACTTTAAAAATGGTCCACATAAAGTAAAATAAAAAAACCATAAATAAATAAATAAAACAGACAACCAACAGGGACCTACTGTAAAAAAAAAAAATTAAAAAGGCTACATTGTCATAAAATACTTGAGCTACATGACACCATTTCTAAGGCAACTTCGTGTAATGTATATTGCTTTTTTTTCTTAAAAAAACAAAAAACAAAAAACCTGAAGCTATAAAATAGTCATTAAGTCATAGATTCTGGGGAGAGAAACAAGACCAATAAGAAATTATAACCACCAACATTAAATTTTGAGACGTAGTGAAATTCAACCTGTGTAAACTTTTCACAAATGGAAAGTGAACACACATGGGCAAAGGCAATTTGCGTATAAGGAAGCCATCTGACATTTTTCTAGTGTGCAAGTATTCATATTGTTTATCCTATGTTTTGAAGGAGATATTCCCAAATTCCCACAGAAGAGCTCGGGGGCACTGTGGATGATTTTAAGAAAATTTAAAGCAGAAATGAAGCGTCTGTACTCTGATTTGTGTGTCCTTCATGGCCTGTCAACCTCCTCACCCTGACACGCCTTTTCAGATACGCAGGTAACAACAGTGCTGTCCTGCCCTTAGTTGAAGCTTAACACCAGAGACAATTTCTTCACCCAAACAGAAATACTTACTGCACAGTAGATGGTTCAAATGCAGTGGGATTAACAAAACATACAGCCCTTGACCACAAGAAATCTTTCAGACTGAGGAGAAGGAGCTCAGAAACAAACGCAAAAATAAATATATAATCACACATCATAATGAGTGCTACGGGGGTGGGGAGTGGAGACTACTGTGGGTGATAAAGGAAGAGGCCTAAATAAGATGTGACAGGGATTCAAAGAAGCCACAAGGAAATGACACGCTTCACTACCAAGTCAGAGCACAACTATGTCTCCAGAAACGATGCAAGTGATAAACTGTATACAAGGTGCCAACTTATCTAAAAGTGATTTAGCAGAGCCACAAGACAGGATCTCTGAGGAGTCAGTCAGTGCAGGCAAGCATGATACACCAAAGCGATGTTCCTACTTCCACCATTTACTCGTCCTTGGAGTAAATACGTGCTGAGAGTTCTGGGGAAATTTTACAACACAGGTAGTTCAAAGCAGTAATTCCCCTTACACAGCAAATCAGTCACACAGCGTGAAGTGACGGGAAGGGTCACTTCTCTTAGTCACAAATTTGGAGTTTTAGAGGAATGGTACATGCCTCAGGTGAGCCATCCTTACTTTCAATGTGCAGAAAAATCACTGGATGAACCTGTTAAATACTTGGGAGTCCGGGTTCTACTCCCAAGGATTCAAATTCAAGACTTAGAGTCTAGCCTAGAAACGTTCTGATGCAGGTGGTACAGGTCACACTCTGAAAACCCACATTAGACTAAAATCTCCCCAGAGGAGGAGGTTTTGCCCTGATGAAGAGGCTTTCAGCTTAAAAAAGCAAGCAAGTACAGTATTACACAAGGGCCTCCTAGAACTGTTTGCTTACAGGCTGACCCTGTGCCTGACCCTTGTTATACTCTGGGCTTGGAAGAAAATGTCGGAATAAACCACACAGCCTGCTGCTACAGTTCCTGTCCCAGACAACTGACCAGAGGTAACATAAAAAAACAAGGAGAGAGAGAAGCAGTGCTGACCACTCTGTCTGCAGAGGCCAGAGAAACAAGCATACTACAAGCGAGGCAGCTAAGACCGCTAAGGGGGTCAGCACAAAAGTACAGACGGGGACACACCCGAGAAGAGAATGATGGAACAAAAACAGAACTAAGGAAAATAACATTCCTATTTCTTAAGAATCTTCTATGTATCAGGTAGTATGCCCTACTTCACATATTTATCTCATTTTATTCCTCAAAAAGTCATCAGTGATAGGTGCTGTTACATATTCTATTACGTGGAGAGATGATACTACAGATGAAGAAACTAATAAAGCCTACAGCAAAGGTAACTTGTCCGAGGATACAGAAATGGAAAGCAACAGGGTCAGATTTTGAACCCAGCTCTTTCAGACTCCAAAGTCTATACTTCCCCCCTGGACTCGTGGGTAGGAACATGCTAGCTATGAAGAAAGGAAAAGAAGACTCCCAGGCCACAGAGACTGCCAGGTACAATAGAAAGGAGCAAAGAATAATGCATTAGCAATATCAGAACTTTAAATAGTGGCCTTTTTGTTAAAAAGGCGTTACGTTTCACAAGCTTTGAATAAGGAAAGACTTGAAAAGGTAAAGAGGTAAAAAGAAGGTAAAAAGTTAAGATACAGTTTGGTTCGTCATGAATGATTCAGAATTGCAGGAACCCAAATGGTTATTGCAGCTAAAGGTAGGTGATGGGATTCCAGGTGACACTCCGACCCCCAAAATATCTATAACTCCTATGATGAACAAAAATGTCTTTTGTAAAGAGAGAGAAAAGATGTGGTATATTTTGTGTCTGTTAATGTTTTATTTTATTTCAGGACTATTAAGAACTGTCTGGTGGCGCAGAGGTTCTCCAAGAATGAAGTCAGAGGAAACAAGAAGAGATGTGAAGTGACAGAAGAGAGACAAGCCACCTCCACAGACTAAGCAAAACATACCCTTAGACTGCGAAAGGCATCCCTCCTCTTCCCTCTTCCTGAGCTCTCACTCCACAGCCCTTAGGTAGTGCCAAGCGACAAAGGACGTCTAAGGACAGGCTAGGTGTTGAGGAGAGGGGAGACATGTCCAAAACGGCAGTGACATACAAGGAAATTAATCTAGTCAGTAAACAAAATGAGGATAATGACAGCCTAGTCTCTTACTGCCAAAGAAAGAAACTATAGACATGGTAAGGATAAAACTGAGCTGAATCCTCCAGCATTACAATGGAAATGAGATATATTAAACTCATGGATTGTAATATATGCATAAATAAAAACAGAAATAAATATTTAGAAATATATACATAAAGGAAGTATGTACTTAGCTCTGTGCTAAGAGACCTAGAAGCAGTGACACCTCAATAGTAATGATCTCATCTAATGCCCAGATCTTGTTTTCTAAATACTGTTCTTCATTAAAAGAAACCAGGGGTCCTTGTGGAGAGAGCTGATTCCAGGGCTGGCGTACAGATAGTACAAGATGAACCAGGAACATCTTTCTTTTTTTTTCTTTTTTGATTAATTTTTATTGGAGTATAGTTGCTATGCAATGTTGTGTTAGTTTCTACTATACAGCAAAATGAATCAGCTATACATATATCCCCTCTTTTTTGGATTTCCTTTCCATTTAGGTCACCACAGTGCATTAAGTAGAGTTCCCTGTGCTATACAGCAGGGGTCCCCAACCCCTAAGCCTCCGACTGGTACCGGTCCACAGCCTAGGAACCGGGCCACACAGCAGGAGGTGAATGGTGGGCGGGCGAGCTAAGCTTCACCTGCTGCTGACCTTCGCTCGCATTACTGACGAACCATCCCTCCACCCCACCCCCGGTCCGCGGAAAAATTATCTTCAATGAAACTGGTCCCTGGTGCCAAAAGGTTGGGGACCGCTGCTATATAGTACGTTCTTGTTAGTAATCTATTTTATACATAGTATCAATAGTGTATATGAGGAACATCTTATTTGAAAGTAAGAAAGGATTTAAAGAATGATAGGGACTTTTCCCATCAACTGAAGAATGGATAAAGAAGACAAGGTATAAACACACACACACACACACACACACACACACACACACACAGTGGAATACTAGTCAGCCATTAAAAAGAATGAAATTTTGCCATTTGCAACAACATGGATGGACTTGTAGGGCACCGTGCTAAGTGAAATAAGTCAGAGAAAGAGAAATACTGTATGATATCACTTATATGAGGAATCTAAAAAATACAACAAACTAAACAAACTAGTGAATAAAACAAAAAAGAAGCAGACTCACAGATACAGAGAACAAACTAATGGTTACAACCAGTGGGGAGGGGGGTAAGGGCAATACAGGGGTGGAGGAGTGGGAGGTATAAACTACTGGGTGTAAGACAGGCTCGAGGATGTACTGTACACAACACGGGGGATAGAGCCAATATTTTGTAATAACTGTAAACGGAGAGTAACCTTTAAAATTGTAAAAAAATTTTTAATTAAGTTAAAAAATAAAGGTTTACATTTATGCTAAACTAAAAAAATAATAAATAAAACAAATGACACAGCTTTATACGTACTGATACAGAGTGACTTCTAATATATACTAAGTGAAAAAATAATGTGTAGAACAAAAAAGAATGATATGAACTTTTCAAAAGGACAGAGAATCAACCTGATGGGGCTCCTAATGGCCAGTTTGGGAAAATCTAAGCATTTATACATATAAGGAGACTAAATGATTACAACCCACTGAGTAAAAAGGAAATCTATGAATGAGTACATCTGAGATACACAGACAGATGGATGGGAGGGAGGGATAGGTAGAATACAGGGAGAGAAAGAAAGAAGAGGAAGAAGGAAGTAAATTTCTTGAAAAAAGAATATTTACAAAGGTTCAAAGTAACTCTCAACAAAATGTTTATTAATTACGAGGAGGTAAAGAGTAACTTTGCAGTAGAGCTATCTGGCAGACACCAACCTGAACAAGTGATTGACATCAACTGTATTGGTATAAATCAAAACCATGTAGTATCTGATAGGATTCAATGAGAAGAACACGTCTCACAGAACAACACTTTTTTGGTATCCCAAAATGAGAAAACATTATACAAAACAATTGGCCTACATCTTCAAAAGCCATGAAAGCCCAGAAAAGACTAAGGAACTGTTCCAGACTAAGGGAAGAAGAAAACAAAATGCAACGTGATTCTTCAATGGATCGGTTTCACAAAAGTAACAATACTGGGCAACTGGCAAAACCTGAATGGAGTCCGAGGACTGAATGGTAGAAGTGTATCAACATTAACTTCCTGATCTTGATAGTCGTATTGTGGTTAACATAGGAGGATGTACTTGACTGTAGGCAAAACATACTAAAGTACTCAGGGATGATAAAGCATCGTGTTGGTAACTTAAATTCAACCGTTTCCAGAATAGATAGAAAGTTATCTATTCTATTGTGGGGTGGGGGCAGTTATTTTCCCGGACATTCCCAATCAACTCCATGGGCCCCTTGAAAGCATTTGTCAGTTATCTTAAACACCTGTTACGGTCTATACCACAAAAGAGCCACGTGTGAGGCAAATATTCTCATTCCAGCAGTGGGGAACCTATGACCTGAAGAGAACAGTTCCTTCACACCAACCTAATGTTTTGGCCTAAGCAGCAAAATCAAGACAGTTGTCCGCATTTCCTCTTCAAATAACTTCATTTTCAAACGAAGAAATGCAGATTAAGAGGGAGGATGGAAAACATCTTCTTTTCCATATTAAAAGGCATAGATCTTTACCTTTGGGGTCATAATCACTACTCGTACAAATGCTAAAGATCAACATTCCATTTTCTAAGGAAAACATGATTTTATGTGTAGAAATCTACACCTATGGAAAAATCACGTTAGAGTGGAAGATTCCTTCTTAAACTTTTCAGAGCAGAATATTAACTTTTGCTTTCTCGTATCTAACGTTAACCAACACACAAAGGGCCTGCAATCACTAGATAAACTGACGCTAAGATACAATAGAGCCGAAGAGTCATTAATGCTTTATGGCCTGAACACGTGTGCATCTCCTGCCATCTATTCTTAAGCCGTATAGAATCTGATTTACGTTTTCCTTAATTTGTAGCAGATAAATGGCTCATCAACTGTTCAGAAGCTAAGAATTCAGATTGTGATAATTTTCCATTAGAGGGAATTAAAGTCCAAGTGAGTAAGAAGAGGCAGCAAATGGACTGCCTTTCTTTTCGCCTTGATTCCTGGGATCCAGTCTACACAGAGTATGGGGTCTGGATCAAACTGTTTTCAATACTCATCACACAACATGCTTGCCTTCTAGGAGTTTAGCTATATGCTCTTGGGCTTCACGAAACGTCAATGCAAGAATACTCCACTTGAATAACTTCTATGTATCTGTGAAATTATAGCTGAAAACATAATCCACTACGTCACAATGGCAGAACCCACAAACTGTCTTTCTCGTTGAGTACAACGCCAGGAAACAAATGGACCGACTTTCATTCCACACACAACGAATACTATGTAACTCAGTGCTGCGCAGAGAAAGGAACAGTTCCTTATTAGTCTTAGCAGCCCAGAAGCTCAAATCCAGTGCAGAGAACAGCAGTTTAACTGGCTCCTCCTGTAGGGGCTTCGTACCCTCTACTTTCTATGCTCTTTTCTTTGCAGATGGTTTACTCTGTGTTTATCTTTAGTAGTCCTGCTTTATACCATCTTTTTAACCCTACCAGCGGATTTAAATCCTCTTGAACGTACTCAGCATATGTACGCACACATGTATTTATTTTCTTTCCCTCACAAATTTTCCTCCTGATATCTCTTATATTTTCAGGTAGCATTCTACTCTTAATGATCTACAAGTTTTCAACGATACGGACAGCAAGAGGCTAACTTTACAACGACCAGGGAGCTGGCATCACCAAGCCCCCGTGCTCTGCCGGCAGGCGCACGGGCTCGTCACCTTTGCAGTAGTCTGCGGGGTCCTCCTGCTCCTCATCGTCTGACCCCAGGATCTCCTCCTCTGGCTCCGGGGGCGCAGGGTCTGCCAGAGGCGGCGGTGGTGGAGGGGGCGGGGGTGGAGGAATCAAGGGAGCTTTCTGCTGAGGCTCCGGCCTGAAACAGAGGAAGGACAATTCTTGTTTACTCAGAAGTAAATCCTGCATTATGAATACACTTGAGAGTTTCTTATTATGGGAAAAAATAAAACTTGTCACACACTAAGAAGAGATGCTGATTAATGTCACTTCAGCCACTTTAGCTGAATTCAAGTACTGCTTCAAAACACAAGTGGGGGGCGGGGGGGTGACTACCCTTATTAAACCAAGGAATATTTCTGCAGGCCCGTTTTCACTCCAAGTGTCATTATGTCTTAAGTCTTGATAATATTATGAATTGTAAGTGAAAAAGAGTTATCCCCTCATGATACACAGCCTTAGTAGTCAGAACACATCCCCCAGAGATTAGAAAAAGACAGAGGAAAGCAACCCTAGACTTTAAAAAAAGGGCTTATTTTCATCATTTTAAAATCAGAATTCCTTTCCCCATAGAAACAGTTGGAATGTGGTTAGGTTTCCTGGATAACTCATAAAAGCCAACTAATGTATACTGTAATGTACACCTTGCTTAGCAAGACAAGAACACTGTCCCAAACTGGAAATTAAACAAAGAAAACATCCACTGCAGTCAAATACAAATACAACCCATACATCAATGCAAGACTTCCAATGGTTATTTCTAATTGTTACGAAAAGGCTAAATGTTTAGTATACTCTTTTACAAAAGATAGGAAAGCCTATAATACTAAAAACAAATAAACAACTTGAGAGGTTACAGATGTAAACCTTTCAGATATCTAGAATAACTCAGGATATGTTAAATACATTTGCTTAGAAGTAAAACATTCATAATGCAATTCTGTAAAATCAAGCTTTCACTTACAAAATGTAACTGCTCCTTCTAGCCATATCCCAATGGGGAATCTTGAACCAATAGTCTCAACTGGATGCAGAACCTCTCTTTGAGCTGCAAGCTGCCCTAACAACAGGACCATCACTGCTCTCCCTGAGCTGGCCACAGCTCTACAGATAAAAAGTGGGGAGGGAAAAGATACTGAGTGGTAGGGGCAAGGGGGTTCGGCTGATGGACTGTTCCCCAGAGGCAGTTTCAGTGGGATGAACAGAGGGCCTCTAGTCTGGGGAGCAAGGGGAACCTCACAGACACTGATGTGGTAGATAACGGCCATTTTTTTGGCCTGCCCAGTACTGATGCTCCCTTTCTAAAAGCATGTTTTGGAACACTGCTACTCCCTGCACAATGAAAGGCTGGCTCCAGTCCTCTCTTCTCATTGCGGTACAGCCTAGGGCACAGAGCCGTGGAACCTTGCTTGAGAAGGTCAGCCATCACAGGGTGCAAACTCATCCTAGCTGCTAGTAAAAGGCAGGGTCAGAGGACTTGCCCCTTTCTAAGCTGAACCTCTAAATTCTTGCCAAATCTAGGAGCCCCCAAATAGCCTTTAGCACACTTCCTTCAGCCTAAGGTAGTTACAGCTCATTTATGTGGGTTGCCACCAAAAACTCAAAGTGCCACAGCAAACGAAGGAAGGCAGCAGAAACACCAGCAGTCATGAGGATGGGGTGGGGATCACACCTCACAGGTAACCTTAAAGGTCAACCCTGGCAAGTATGATTACCTTTGGCAGGACAACTAAAGAATGTTTATAATCTGAAAATGACTTGTACTGATTTCTACTTGCTACAATTTATGGAGACTCAAAGTTACAGCTCCTTAGGTAACAGACATTAGGACAATGGTGGTGATAACATTCTCAATTAACCATGCCTCATGATGGAGCACTGAAAGGGAGTCATCACAACCAAACACCAACACCACTGCCAGGACCGCCAAAGAAATCCCAAGGGACCTTATGGAAGTGCAGTCATCTTTCTGGCAGCCTTGCAAATGCTCATTTTCTTTTTAACAGACATGGCTTTACTGAAAATAAAATGATCCTAGGGAAAAGAGGCCTGAGGAAGGGGAGGTAGGAGAGGAACTGCACCAGTTTTAATGCTTCCCCAAAGGGAAGAGGTTAGAGAAAAGATTTACATGACCCATTCTTGGGGGTGGAATCTATCTATTTGACAAATTTGCTCAACCAAAAATACTTTCAATGTTGACTATTTCTTCCTAAGAAATTTTATATGAAAAAATAAAGAGATTCTCTAAATTAAAAAAAAAAAAAAACCCAAAAAAACAACGACACATATTCCCTGTGGAGACTATGTAACAACTAATGAAAAGGGAAGGACTAGAAGATCTTGTTCCACTGCTGCAGGGCGCTGCTACGCTTGACACCACTGATACTTGAGCCAGGAAACTCACAGCTGTGGGTGCTGTTTTGTACATTGTAGAACGCTGTCAGCCTGGCCTCCAGCCACTACATGTCAGTTGTGATCATCACAGACATGTCCAGAGACAAAGCAACCTAAATGTCCATCAACAGAGGAATGGATAAAGAAGATGTGGTACATATATACAATGGAATATTACTCGGCCATAAAAAAGAATGAAGTAATGCCATTTGCAGCAACATGGGTGGACCTAGAGATTCTCATACTAAGTGAAGTAAGTCAGACAGAGAAAGACAAATACATGATATCGTTTATATGTGGAATCTAAAAAAAAAAGGGTACAAATGAACTTATTTACAAAATAGAAGTAGACTCACAAATGTAGAAAACAAACTTATGGTTACCAGGGGACTAGCGGGGTGGGGGATAAATCGGGAGATTGGGATTGACAATATACATACTACTATATATAAAATAGATAACTGATAAGGACCTGCTGTATAGCACAGGGAACTCTACTCAATACTCTGTAATGGCCTACATGGGACAAGAATCTTAAAAAAACCAACACTGGATATACATATATGTATAACTGATTCACTCTGCTGTACACCTGAAACTAACACAACATTGTAAATCAACTATACTCCAATAAAAAATTTTTTAATCATCACCAAAAAAAACCTAAGTCCAGACACTGACAAATGGTGAGGGGAGTGGTGGCAAAATGATGCCCATGTGAGCACTACTTCATCAGTGGCATTTGCTACATATACCTTTACCTCAATGGAATAGACTGTATCTATGATAAAGGAGAACAGATTCTAATTTTCACACGCCCATTTTCTCTAGTTTGACAGGCTTGGGTATCTTTATCATAATGTATGTCTCTTGGTGAGCTGCCACATCACTTGCTTAACAAAATTCTCAGACCCTCTGGGGTCAGGGAGGGCCATGCTGAACAGGCAGGCAGATAGTTCCCCCAAAGCCAGTTCTATCAAGTTAAAGGGATGAGTCAGCATACCTTGAAATACAGAGGAAGTTGAGTAATGTTGAAATACAGAGGAAGTTGAGTAATGTTGATGTAATATCTTGACTGGCTATCATATCAAAACACCTAGAACTCTGCTATCCTCTGGCCCCATGTGAGTGCTGAGCACTGAAAATGTACCTTGTCCTTATTGAGATGTGTTCTAAGTATAAAATACGTACTGAATTGCCAAGATTTGGTACAAAAAAATGTAAAATATTTTATTAATAATTTTATATTGGGACTTCCCTGGTGGCACAGTGGTTAAGAATCTGTGCACACATACTAGAAAAACAACAACAACAACACACACACACACACACACACACACATACACACACACACATATATATATATATATATATATATAATAATTTTATATTTATTACATGTTAAAATAATAATGTTTTGGATATAATAAATTATTAAAATTAAATTCATCTTTTTTTTTAATGTGGCTACTAGAACACTTTAAATTACAAATGAGGCTCACATTACATTTCTATTAGATGGCACCACTCTAGACCCTCAGGTTCAACAACAGCAGAGGACTGTCTTGGCAGAGATTCCTGGTCACATCAGTGAATATTTTTTTCTGAGGCTTCTCCCAGTAACCTGCTTCACACCAATTATCACCAACTCTCAAATTACCCAGTTCATCATAGTAAGAAAAGTACACTGTAACTACCAAATGTTACAGTCCAATCACTGACTCCTTTTCATCCCATCCAGCCTTGTTACTGCCTACTGCACAGGAAAAACACAGTAGATTTGTCTTAGGGCAGACGGACGTAAGAGAGAATGATGCCACACTGTCTTTAAAGGCTGGCTTCTTCAAACTGTTCTCTGGTGGCTTCTACAGCACCTCAAAGCCTGGTTAAATCCCAACTGTTTAAAAGATCAAGAGGTGATCTCACCAAGTGTATACTCATGAAATACATCAAGCGATTAAAAAAAATAAAAGACAACTTTCACTAATCCTATTGAAAACCATCAAGAAGTTATTTCAAAAGACAAACCAAGAAAGTTATTACATATAAAAATTAATAGGGAGTTCCCTGGTGGTCCAGTGGTTAGGACTTGGCGCTGTCACTGCTGTGGCCTGGGTTCAATCCCTGGTCAGGGAACTAAGACCCAGCAAGCCATGCGGCATGGCCAGAAAAAAAAAAAAAAAAAAAAAAAAAAAGAATTACTACAAGCACATAAGCCGTGGGGGGGAAAACTCATAAATATTTTCAACAACAATGCCAACACTACTAAATGGTGAAAGAATAGTCTTTCAACAAATGTAACTGGGACAAATGGCTATCTGCATACAAAAAAATGTTGTAACCCTACCTCACATAAATATTAACTCAAAATTAATAACTTGGGACTTCCCTTGGTGGTCCAGTGGTTAAGACTTCACACTCCCAAGGCAGGGGCCCAGGTTTGATCCCTGGTCAGGGAACTAGATCCCACATGCATGTCGCAACTAAAAGATCCCGCATGCCGCAACTAAAAGATCCCGCATGCCACAACTAAAAGATCCCGCATGACGCAACTAAGACCCGGTGCAGCCAAATAAATACATAAAAATACTTTTTAAAACAATAATAACTTGCAGGAGGGCTTCCCTGGTGGCACAGCGGTTGAGAATCCGCCTGCTGATGCAGGGGACACGGGTTCGTGCCCCAGTCCGGGAGGATCCCACATGCCGTGGAGCGGCTGGGCCCGTGAGCCATAGCCGCTGAGCCTGCGCGTCCAGAGCCTGTGCTCCGTAATGGAAGAGGCCACAACAGTGAGAGGCCCGCACGCCACAAAAAAAAAAAAAAAGGGAGGGCCCCCCCCGCCAAAAAAAAAAAAAAAAATTAATAACTTGCAGGAAAAACTACGAGTAAATCTTGATTACCTTAGGCTTGGCAATGTTTCTTAGATATGATACTAAAAGCATAAGCAATAGAAGAAAAAAAGATAAAACTGGACTTGAACAAAATTAAGAACGTTTGCGTTTCAAAGGGCACCATTAAGAAAATAAAGACAACCCAGAGAATGGAGGAATATATTTATAAATCATACAGCTTTAAACAAACTTGTATCTAGAATATAAAAAGAAATTTGTAACACGACGATAAAGAGACAAATTTTAAAAATTAAAAAAGTAGAAGAGACATTTCTCCAAAGAAGATATACAAATGACCAATAAGCACGTGAAAAGATGTTCAGCATCATTAGTCAATTGGAAGAGGGAAGTCAAAACCACAATGAGATACTACTTCACGTCCAATAGGATGGTTATATTAAAAAAAACACCAGGCAACAACAAGTATTGTCAAGAATGAAGACACTGGAACCATCGTACTACTGTAGCAGGAGTATAATATAGCACAGCTGTTCTGGAATATCTGGTAGTTCCGAAAAAGGTTGAATTTAGAGTTACCATAAAACCCAGCAATTCCAATCCTAGGTATATACCCAAGAGAAATGAAAACATCTGACCCCACAAAATCTTGTGTAAAAATGTTCATAGCAGTGCTATTCAGAATAGATAAAACGCAGCAACAACCCAAATGTGCATCAACTGATAGACGGATAAGTAAAATGTGGTATATCCTTACAATGTAATATTATTCAGCAATAGAAATAAATGAAGTACTGATAATACATGTTACAGCAAGGATGACCCCTGAAAACATTACGCTAAATGAAAAACACGAGTCAGAAAAGAACACATGTTGAATGATGCCATTTTACATCAAAACGTCCAGAATAGGGAAATTTGTAGAGTGTATTAATGGTTGCTTGGAGTTGGGAGCAGGGGAAGAGAGAAGTGGAAACTGACTATTAATAGATACGGGGGATTCTTCAGGAGGCATGAAAACGTTCTCATGTGGTGATGGTTATACAACCATGTGAATATACTTAAAAAATACTGAACTGCATACTTTAAATGTCTAATTTGTATGGTATTTGAATTATACCTCAAAAAGCTGTTTTTTAAAAAGCAAAAGCCTATACGACTATATAATACCTTTTAATATCCACTTTATACCTTAATAAAGTATATGCTTCCAAGAAAAATCATAAATATCTACATTTAGATTTAAGCAATCTATATGCATGGTCTCTTTTACAAATGCCTAGTACATTCACAGTGAAAAATAACATGTAGTTCTGTAAAAAGTAGAGACAGTCTATCTAATCATCTGAAGTTTCTATAAGGCACTAGTAATTTCAGAACGTGTATGTATACATAAGAAAATGTACCAACTCAGTGACTGGAATAAAAAATCTAGAAAGCAAAATTCCAACTAGTCATTCATATTTTTCACAAAGAACTACATTTATTTTGCCCTACATAAAACATAACTAAATATTCTAATCATTACTCCAAATAGGGCTATCAGGCCCTTGTGACATATTAAAGGTATCTTAAAAGAGGACTCCAATCCCCAGATGAGAACTGCAGCCTTGGCCAGCAGTTTGGTTTCAGTCCAGTGAGAAATCAGCCACCTGTGCAGCCCTAACTTCTGACCTACAGAACTGTGAGCTAATAAACAGGTATTGTTTTCACCTGCGAAGTGTGGTAATTTGTGCAGCAATAGAAAATGAATAGAGCTGCCAAGTTCTCAGTAAGTAATAGAGTAGTTCACTTTAAAGTATCAGATTTTGGCCTCAACCAAATCTGGCATTTTTTAAATAATTGAAATGATCAGAGGAATTAAGAAGCTGGGTAATAAGAATGTGACAGCCAATTCTCTTTGGGGCACAGGCAAGTTAAAAAAAAAAAAAAAGAAAGAAAGGAAAACAAAACCTTATTCCCCAAATTCTAACAGAAACAATCATAATTCCAAGCCAGACACTTTACATGGTCTTACTAAGACTGTGTTGTCTTCTAGAACACTGAACATCGTTAGTGAAGATGTAAGTAAATCACACCTGCTTCCCAACTAAACTACACCTTAGATAGCAAACGAGTTGACTACTTGACCACCTAACAACATATGTATGACGGAGCTATAGACTTCTCATCCACCTGTATTATTAATACTTCATAAAACAGTGTGGGGCCTGGCAGTACACGTTATTACTACTGAAGAAGAGAAAGGCAGACAGAAAAGTTTAATCCAGAGCCCAAAAGCGTGTAAAAATGGCGTCCATTGATTCCACAAATACTCAGAATAGCATATAACAGCAGTCCCCAGCCTTTCTGACACCAGGGACCAGTTTCGTGGAAGACAGTTTTTCCATGGGATGGGGGGGGGGATGGTTTCGGGATGATTCAAGCACATCACGTTTATTGTGCGCTTTCCTTCTTCTTGTTACACTGTACTACATAATGAAATGATTATACAGCTCACCATAATGCAGGATCCGTGGGAGCCCTGAGCTTGTTTGCCTGCAACTAGATGGTCCCACCTGGGGGTGACAGGAGACAGTGACACCTGAAGTGTGTGCCTTAGGTCCAGTCTACTCCGTAAGATGCAGCTTGTCACTTGCCACTCACTGATAGGATTTTGATATGACTCTGTAGCAGCTGATTTATCACGGTCTTTGTGCAGTCAAACCCCTCTGCTAATGATAATCTGTGTTTGCAGCCGCTCCCCAGCGCTAGCATCGCCTCAGCTGCACCTCAGATCATCAGGCACTAGATTCCCATAAGGAGCGCACAGCCTAGATCCCTCGCACGCACAGTTCACAGTAGGGTTTGCACTCCTATGAGAATCTGATGCTGCCGCTGATCTGACAAGAGGTGGAGCTCGGGTGGCAATGCGAGTGACGGGGAGCGGCTGCAAATACAGATGAGGCTTCACTCGCCCGCCACTCACCTCCTGCTGTGCGGCCCGGTTCCTAACAAGTCACCAACCGATATTGGTCCGTGGCCCGGGGGTTGGGGATCCCTGGCGTATAGCATGCACCATGACGTGTACCGGGGTACAAAGGAGCCCAGCACTGAGGGATGCATGGTCTAGCAAGAGGGCTCTAGAGAAATGCCTGTAAACGCATGAATATAGGAACATAACTGCTCCAAGTGTTGTTATAGAGGAGGAGGTGGCAGAGGGCTGAGCCAGAAACATCTACATGCTGGGAGTGATCTTAGAGACAGAACAGAATGAGGCACAGGGGGTGGAGGAGGGTGGCCAAGGCCCAGGAACAGGGTGATGAGAGGCACAAAGGCCTAAACTAGTCCAGTGTGGCTGGAGACAGGGAAGAGGTTCAGCAGCTGACAGAGGAACGACCCACAGTTCTAAGGGATTTGCGCTCTATCCTTAAGGCAAGTAGGAGCCACTGAAATACAATTTTAGGACCAGAGAGTTGCTCTCTGCAAAAAACATATGAAATTGGTATACAGAATGGGTAGAAAGGATAAAAGACAGAAGCAGGGAAACTAGTGAGGTGTCGCAGGAGGAAATGATGAAAACCTGAACTCAGAACTCAGTAATTCATTTGCTGGAGGTGAGTGTCTGTCTCCTAGGTTTCTGATAGTAAGATAGTGTTATCATTAATTTGGAGAGAGAACACAGCAGCAGGAGGAGGAATGGTTTGCAGTGAAAGCTTACTTCTGTTTCAGCTCATCAGAGTTTGAGGGGCATGTGGGATGTCCAGCATTGTAGAAATACAGTGGACTGCTTGGTATATAGGATCTATAGTTAAAAAATAAAGGTTTAGGCTGCCAATAGAAACAGAGGTCATGAGTGAACAGCTGGTAAACAATGCCTCTCCAAGCATGTGAGAGTGCCAAAGAGAACTGAGGGGTTCAAGAGCAAGGCCTAGTTAAGAGCTAACATACAAGGTTAGTCAAACCACCAACAGATTCTAGCCTTCCTGGTTCATGATCTGCAAGCAGTGACCCACAGCATAATCACCAAGATAAATTCATAAATTTCAAAGACAGATTTTGGAGAATATATAAGTTTTACCTCATATAAGCCTACCTTTTTACATTAGGACGAGATATACATATAAAATCTAGCAAACTAAGAACCCGTGTGTTTCTATCTAAAAGGCTCTGTTTGTAGGCAATCTGAAGCCAGCTGGGTACAGGGTAAACTGCCACTACAAAAACAAAAGGGCGGGGGGTGGGGGGAGAATTGTTTACTAAGACCTGTATGTTGATGAAACTTAACTAGAATAACTGCCTCCTGCTACTCAGGAAATAACGCAAAATGTACCACTTTGAACATGGCTTCTGCACACCTCCGCAAGATTTAAATCAAAAAGCAACTATAATTATATGACACAATAGCCACTAGCCAAATTAAACAGAATAAAATTTAAGATTCAGTTCTTCCGTCACTCTAGCCTCATTTTAAGGGCTCAAGCAGCCAGAACCACATACAGCTGGTGGCTTATGGTACTGAACAGTGCAGATAATAGAACACTTCCATCATCACAGAAAGTTCTACTGGACAGTGCTGCTCTAGGCAACATTTTAGCAACGTGAACCTCCTCTAGCATATCATTACTTTTAATAAGTAAACAAAATTAACTGAAAAGAGTTTGGAACATTTTTTTATACAGCCCACCATTGGAAATTTTAGCTGTAAAATTATAAACAGGAAGAGTATATTCATTTTTAATTTGACAGATGATTCCAATATCTGAATATCCTTTAGCTCAGCACACCTCCTTACTGGAATTCACCCGATACTCACAGTGACAATATCTGTAAATAGCAATATATTGGGGCCTAAATGTCCATCAATGGGAGACTTGTTAATAACATGATGATAGATTATGGCACATGCATACAACAAAACTCTTCTATAAAAAATGAGGCAGGGCTTCCCTGGTGGCTCAGTGGTTGAGAGTCCGCCTTCCGATGCAGGGTCCCAAAAAAAAAAAAAAAAAAAAAGAAAGAAAATTCCATCCACAATAGCATCAAAAAGAATAAAACACAGAGCTCCGGTGGCAACCATGGCATATACCAGCCTCACGGTGCCTCTCATTATGATGAGCATGTTCTGTGGCTTCATCAGCTTCCTGGTGCCCTGGTTCATCTGAAAGGGTCCCAACCAGGGAGTTATCATCACCATATTGGTGACCTGTTCGGTTTGCCGCTATCTCTTTTGGCTGATCGCAATTCTGGCCCAACTCAACCCTCTCTTTGGACCACAGTTGAAAAATGAAACCATCTGGTACCTCAAGCATCACTGGCCTTGAGGAAGAAGACCTGCTCGCCAGTGCTCAGTCACTGAGGCCACAAAGAGAACTCCTCTGGATGCAAAATCACCTCCACACCCAGACCACCTTCCTTTCCTTAACTCAACCGTTTTAGCCATCAACTGCCTTAAATGTTCCCACCACATTTGAATGCCTTATTCTACAATGCAGTATTTTTTCTGGTCACCTTTCTTATTACACTTTGGTGAATGATGTACCTATTTAACCTAAAGTATGCTGCCTCCATAAAATGTTTATGTACTCTTCTGAGATAGAAAGTGCTGTTCTTCTGAGAAATAATGTTATTCTCTCCTTGGAACCTGTGGATTTGAAGATGGCTCCTTCCTGCTCTCAACAGGGGAATCAGCGAAATGTTTAAGAACTCTTACAAGGCAATAAGACTCCAGTGGGGCAGTCAGTAGGAGAACATGTTCAGAGGGAAAAATCTGTCTCACCAGAATTATACCAAAGTATATTTTCAGGATGAATTTCTTATTTCTGCTATCTTTTAGAATAAATTATTTTTCTGCTTTCCATGGAAAAAGAAGGAATAAGATACAGTTGAACATTGAACAATTAGAGGGTTGGGGCACGGCTGAAAATCGAAGTACAACTTAATAGTTGGCCTTCTGTGTATGTGGTTCCTCCATATACACAGAGTCAACTATCTGTGGACTGTGTAGTACTGTAGTACATACTATTAAAAAAAATCCACGTATAAGTGGACCCAAGTAGTTCAAACCCGTGTTAAGGGTCAACTGTACATAGGAATAAATTTAACAAAAGAAGTTCAAAATATATACTATCAAAGCTAGAAAAGATTACTGAAAGAAATTAAAGAAGATCTAAATAAAAAGAAACACATCCCACGTTAATGGACTGAAGACTTAATTCCGTTAAGATGACAGTATGCCCCAAATTCAACGCCTATCAAAATACCAGTTGGCTTCTTTGCAGAAACTGATAAGCCATTCCTAAAATTCATATGGAAATGCAATGACCCAGAATAGCCAAACCAATATTGAGAAAGAACAATACTGGAAGACTCATGCTTCTTGATTTCAAAACTTACTACAAAGGTACAGTAATCAACAGAGTGTGGCACTGAGAGTCCAGAAATAAACCATCACATTACCATCAAATGATTTTTCAACAAAGGTGCCAAGACCATTCAATAAGAACAGTGTCTTTAAACAAAAGGTGATGAGATAAATGAACACCCACATGCAAAAGAATAAAGTAGGACTCCTAACTCACACCACACGCAAAAATTAACTCACAGTAGATCAAAGACCCAGATGTTAAGACCTAAGACTATTTAAAACTCCTAGAAAAGATGTTCATCTTTAGCCATCAGAAAAACAAAAATCAAAACCACAATGAACCACGAATCCACACGTACTAGGATGGCAATAATCAAAAAGACAGATACTAACAAGTGATGGCAAAAATATGCAAATATTAGAACCCTCACAGACTGTTTATAAGAAAGGAAAATGATGTACGCATTTTGAAAAACATTTGAAAAACTAGAAGCAGTTTCTCAAAAGATTAAACAGTTACCATATGACCCAGCAGTTCCACTCCTAGGTATATACACAAGAGAAGCTAAAACATACATCAAAAATAAAAACTTGCGCATAAATGTTCTTAGCCTCATTATTCGTACTACCCCAAAGCAGAAACAATTTAATGTCCATTAATTGATGAATGGATAAATAAAACAAAATAGTAATAGAATAGAATAATACTCAACAATAAAAAGTAATGGAAGTACTGATAGATGCTACGACATGGATGATCCTTGAAAATGTTATGGTAACTCAAGCTAGCCACTAAAGATATTATATGATTCCATTTACATGTAATTCCCAGAATAGAGAGAAAGTAGGTTAGTGGCCGCTTATGGCTGAGGAGGTGGGAAGAAATGGAGGTAACTACTCAAGTGTACAGAATTTATTGTGGGGATGATGAAAATGTTCTAAAATTAGGTGGTTGGTGATGGTTACAAAATTCTGTGAGTAGACTGAAACATCTTTGAATTGCACATTTTAAATTTTATGGTACATGAATTATCTTTCAATAAAGTTGTTACACGAAAATAAAGAGGCTGTCCTCTATGTACTAATATGGAAGATAGGTCGATGATAAATACAAAGGTGCAGCGCATTTGTGTGTGGCATGTACCATTTGTTTTACAGATATAATACAATGCATGCACCTCATGTTAACAGACTGTTTCTGGTGGGAGCAACAAGAAACTGACAATAATGGCTCTCCTCCAGGAAAAGGAGCTCAATGACTGATGGTCAGGGAGAGGAATTAACTTTTCAAAAATTCCTTATACTCCTTTCATACTTTTTCAGTTGGGCACCATGCGCACAGCTACTGAAATTAATTATTAATTTATAAAGACAAGAAAGAAAAATAAGGAAAGGCAAAGTGGATGCTGGGAAAGTGGTTCCTATCTCTGACCCCACCACCACTCCACCCCTCCCCCACCCTTGGCGCCTCGGGAGAATTTACTAAAGAACAACAAAATGCACTGTCTAGGGCTGGAAAGCTAGGATAAAAGTCCAGCTCCAAACAATATGCAGTTTTCTGGTAGAAAGCCTGTGGGTTAGGTGTGAATACCGGTTCCATCACTTAAAAATCCACAAGAATTCAAGTCAGTGACAACTTCCCTGAGCCTCTCAAGAAAGTCAGAGGTTTATGGTAATTTAAAAGGGATGATACATAAATTCCTTGGTATGGTAACTGCGCACATGGTAGGCAGTCAATAAAGGTTAATCCTCACATCCTATTCTCACCTTTCTGGTGTGTGGTTACCATGAACTTGTTGCTTCCTCAGGGCTCCAGCTGTGAATAATAAGGAGGTACACCCTGATATATTATGCATGACAGCGCTATCAGACCTCTGGCCCTTTCTGCTCATCTGTAACTGTGCTAATGCAAAGGTCAGCATCAATCTACCTCTTAACCTCTCTGCTTCTAAACTCATGTATTTTATAACCATGACTGGTTATGAGATTTAAGAAAGTTTCAGAAGCATCTCTATTGTTAATTATCACATATTTCTACAAGGCAATATGACAAAATGGGTTGTACTGCTGCTATAACCATCTTTGGGGGAAAGAAAAAGATGTCCAACATAGATTTAAAAAATTTAACACGTAAGCAAACTGCTTAATAAACATTCTCCAGTAACACATGACTTGTTCTAACTAGGTCTTTTTTGACAAGTACAAAGTTAAGCCTAATCCTCAAAGACTTTCTTGTGAACTAGGGTTTCAATGGACTTTACACAACAGCAGTGTTCCCGTCTTAAAAACTGTTTCCCCTAGATGGAAGACAAAATTTACAATTGCTGGCAGAGAGTTTTGGTCATCTGAAGAGTTATTAGTCCACTGCAATACGTTCTGCCTCTTTCAAACTTTATAATTCAGCCATACACATTCTTCAATATTAGATAAATGGCTTTATTTAAGACTTGCTTCAATTAGCACTAATACCAACCTTACTATAGGAATTGTGTCTATAGTTCTTCAAAAATGCTGAAACACATTAATATTATTCCTGTAGGAATGGCCGTTTTCAGAGATTGGTGGATACCTAAAGAAGCTATCAGAAAAACATTTTCCAGAGAAACGGGAGATTCTGCAAGCACCAAATCCAACCCCAATGGGAGAGGCTCAAGAATAAGGTTAGGATTCCAGCTACAATTGCTATCCAAAGACAGGTCCTAGGAAGAGATAGGACTAGAGAAACAAGAACTAGGATCAACCAGTGAGACGAATTTCGGATACCCAAACTTCTCTCGACTAGAGGTAGGGGAAATCTCTCCTATTAATCTGCAATCTCAAGCTTCTCCTTGGGCAGAGTTAGCATTTGAATTTATTATTATACCTTGCTAGTTCTGAAACCCCCAAGCCAAGAATTAACTTGGAGTGCTTCCGGGTCACTGCCGTCCCTGGGTGCCTGGAAGAAGTTAAAAACAAATCCTCTTGGGAGAAATGCATCTTCAATCAGGGCTAACTGGGATTCCAAGCAGTTAAGATTGGGTTGGGCAGGTGTGATTTAATAATTTTTTTCAAATCACCAAATAAATAAGGAAACAATACCCAATGAGCAAGCCAAAAGAAATAATAAACAGCAAAAGTAGCTTCAGATACTAGTACTATGAAATACAGAATATACAATAAATATAATCCTGATAGAAATAAACGAAGGAAACGAAAGCACAAGCAGGAAATTAAAGCATGAGACTTAAAATTCATTGATTGATTAGACAACAAACAAGAGACTGGAATATGGATCTGGAGAAATCATCTAGGATGTACTGGGTTGGCCAGAAAGTTTGCTCGGGTTCTTCTGTAAAACAGGAAAAACCTGAGTGAACTTTTTGGCGAACCCAGTATCACAGAAAGACAAAGAGATTGAAAACATGACGAAAGGTTGAGAAGTGGAGTAGAGAATGAGAAGATCTAACCAATCTACTCTTTGGGCTTCTTGAAGAAGGGAGAAGAAGGAAGAGCTAAGAACTGTCCAGAATTGATAAGGAACATACATCTCAAATTCAGAAAGCACAAAGTGTTCCAGACAAGGAGAAATCTCCAGAACAATAAAACTGAAGAACTCCAAAGGCAAGAGAAAAAAACAGGGAGAAAAACAGCCAGATTTTCTACATAGAAATGACAATTACACTGTCACTAGAGGTCACAAAAGAAAGAAGTCAAACAACAGTGGTGTAAGGTCATCAAAGTGCTAAGAGTCATAATGACTGTCATTTTCAGTTATATAACTGGCTAAAGAAAACACGTAGGGACTTCCCTCGTGGCGCAGCGGTTAATAATCTGTCTGCCAATGCAGGGGACACGGGTTCGATCCCTGGTCTGGGAAGATCTTACATGCCTCAGAGCAATGAAGCCCGCGTGCCTACAGCCCGTGGTCCGCAACAAAGAGAAGCCACCGCAATGAGAAGCCCACCCACCGCAACTAGAGAAAGCCCCCGCGCAGCAACGAAGACCCAACACAGCCAAGGGAGGAAGGGAGGGAGGAAGGAAGGAAAACATGTATACATAAAACAAATAAAGGTATTTTCAAATCAACAAAAACTGAGTTTATCATTTACAGACTTCTAAAGAAACTTCTAAAGAATAGATTTCAGGAAGACATGAAACGATGAGGAAGGAAGGTCTAAATTACAAGAAAAAATGGTGATTGATAAACTCGTAAACATGAGTTAAAACAAATAATGAATGTATATTTCCAGGGTGGCGATAAAAATACTACTCAAAATAACAATATTTTAAAAATCGAACTCTTAAATAATAGAACTATTCTGAGTACTTTACTCATATAATTAACTCAATGCTCAAACAACTCTGAAGTACTATTATTCACCCCATCTTCACAGATGAGGATCATAAGGCACAGGGGGTAAGTTCAAGGTCATACAACTAGTGACTGGAGAGCCAGGAAGGAAGCCTGCCCTACTAAGCAGCAGCTGGAAGCAGTGAAATATTTCCAGACCCAACTTTCTAGTAGAACTAGATCTGCTGCTGTGCCAGTGGACTGTAGAAGGAAGGGTAGGTGGTAAATAACTGACACCGGTGAGAGGCTTGAAAAGGAAACATTGAAGGACACTCACTGGGATGAGATGAATCCTCTGTAGTACGGATATCCACTTACAGCACTCAGACTTCTCCACTCACAGACTGACTCACTAAGACTGAGAGAAGGCCCAGGAATTGGCATGCTTGGTAGCACCCCAGGAAACTGATGCAGGTGGTTTAAGGGCCACACTTGAAGAAACATTACCAGATTCATATGTCACCACTATAACCACTACATTCAAGTCCTTCAGTCTAAGATTCTATTTGACTTTAATGAGCTTCTAAACAAGAAAAATCATACTCATGTGTAGTTTGGATACCAGATGTCAACTAAACCCTTAAACAAATATGTGCAGTTTCAAGCTCACCAAAAGATGACACTAGAAAGGATAAACTGTGGTTAAACAATGGAATAACTACTCAGCAATACAAGACAATGAACAAATACAAGAACATGAATGAACTCAAAAGAACTGTGCTAAGTGAAGGAAGTCAAACTACAGAGTATATGATTCCATTTTTAAAAGGCGAAACTTCAGTGATGGAAAGCAGATCAATGGTTGCCAGAGACTAAGGAGTGGGGGAAGGGTACTAACTGTAAAAGGGCTCAAGGGAACTTCTGGTGCTGACGAAATGTTACCTCACAACTGCGGTTGTGGTTATACCATGTATACGTACAACAGTCACAACTCCACGAATTGTACACCTAAAACTGGTGACTCTTTATTTAATGTCAATCATATCTTAATAAAGCTGACTCAAAAAAAAAACCGATCATCATAGCCACCAGTGAGTTCTCCCCTGTACACTGCTCTTAACACATGCTCTCATCACCCTCCAGTTGGTTCAGATCAAATACTCTTCACCACCAAATATGAAATTCTGCAAACCCCCCAGTCATGTATGTTAACACATGGGAAACTCACTGCCTAGTTTTAAACCACTCACTAACCTGCAAGGGCAGTACTGAACAGGTAAGAAAATAAAAGCTTTAGTGTTCAACATAAGAGCCTTACCTAAGGTGGAACAGAAATTCAAAACATAACGTGTTGCTGAGACTAGCACCCATGAAACCAAATGCTACAAATACTCCCCCTTGTATTCACACATGACACAGTACCGTCTCAGTTCAAATTTATCTCACAACTGAGGACTGTCTTGAAAAACATCAAACTGGTATCTCTGATGGGGCAGGAGCTATAAAGTACTCCACCAGTCTGATCATCCCACCGACTCAGATCAGAGAGAACTCACGGACTGTGATATTCTCTCCTACAGTTGTGCTCATAAATTTTGTGATTCTACCCTATAGTTCCAAATTCTGCTTGACTACCCACGTACAGAGAAGATACCTCACATTTGTTCAAGAAATATTTATCAAACTTTTTTATTGTTAAAAATGAGTAAAAGCTGTCTTCGTGCATGGAACAAGGTGTCTGACAGACTAGAGCAGACAAGTATACAAATAACAATATAAAACAAGGTGGACCATGGTTCAGAAAGATTATTACCTTAATCACCTCAATATAGTCAAGGTTCCAAGGTCCAGGGAATACAATGAGAACAAAACAAAATACCCAGAAAGGCAGAAATGTTTTCTCTGGCTCGTTTAGTCCCCACGGAATCCATAGAGAAAGTAGTGACAACTGAGGCTGAACTGTGAGGAAGAGCTTTTGAGGCAAGGGGAACCTCAGGAATAAGCACAGGCATGGCAACAGGAAAGTCCAGTTTTGCTGATATTCAAGGTACCCACAGGAGAATATTGGCAGAAATGCTAGAAAGAAAGACTGAAACCAGATTCTGACACCCTTGAATGAAGAATATGGAGTTTACTTCTGGTAAGATATAAAACGTCATGCAAAATTTAATCTATATTTATTTTAGGATCTGTAACACAACAGTTCTTGTAAGACTATACACCATGATCATGTAGAAGCTTTTTCAAAAGACAAAAGCCTACAAGCAGGAGATTCTGACTCAGTAGGTCTGGAATGTGGCCTGGGCACATGTCACTAGGAGTCTGACACACACCCAGTTAAGAATCTCCGCTGTAAGGAGCCATTACCGTGTCTTACAGATGTCTTCCGGTAATACACTCAAGTGTGCTTATGACTGAAACACAAGCAAGGAAAGCAAATACTACTAGGCACAGGCAAAGAAAGGCAGATTTCAAATAAGAACTTCTGATGCTCCAGAAGATTTCAGGAATAGGACATTCCACTCTAATAAATGTATGTCTCTTAAAAAGTTACTACACTAATCAGTCTGTTTTAATCACCTACTTCATTCAAGTAAATCCAAATTTTAGTTAATTCCATCAAAATATACATAATTATACCATTAAGTATTCAGAGTTTAAACTCAGAAAAACCATAGCTAAAGGACTTCTCTAATTTAAACATGACTGATTAACACCATACATTTTTCTTCTCTCCTTCCCGTAGTAAAAAACAAACAAAAAAAACCAAGAAAATCCAAAATAACAAAGACAATGGAATAGTAAAAATCAAGGAACAAGAAATTCAACAATGTTTTTAGAAAACAAAGTCAATGCAGGAGGTAACAAATAGGAAGAACGAAGCACTACAACCGGCAGTGCCAGACACGGACCAGAGACTAGTCCAACCCAGAACCACAGAGCCTCGACATAAAAACCAAGGACTGGGGAGATGGCAGGTTGTTGGGGGGATGCTACTGAATACACAGAGCTTAGCTGGACAGAGCCATGGCTCCTTCCCCACTCACCCCTACCCCCAGGTAGGCAGATTACAACCTTTCCTGAAGCAAGGACTGGTTATTTTGGAGAAAGTCTTTGCTTCAGGAAAGACTGTGATCTGGCTACAATCTTTTGGAGAAGGTATGGTAAGGTACTGTGATGAGAAACCATTTTGATAATTAATAGAATCTCAGATTCCTTGCTCCACTCTGCCCCGCTGAACAGGAGTAAAGAGAATTCCTTATTGGAGAAACGGAATAGCCACACCCAGGCCAGGCCCATATACAGTTACAACAGAATTCATTTTTAAAACATCCTTCTCTTAAAAACTAATAAGCAGGCTTCCCTGGTGGCGCAGTGGTTGACAGTCTGCCTGCCGATGAAGGGGACACGGGTTCGTGCCCCGGTCTGGGAGGATTCCACATGCTGCGGAGCGGCTGGGCCCGTGAGCCATGGCCGCTGAGCCTGCACATGTCTGGAGCCTGTGCTCCGCAACAGGAGAGGCCACAGCAGTGAGAGGCCCGCGTACCGCAAAAAAACAAAACAAAACAAAACAAAACAAAAAAACTAATGAGCGTTTAACATATCACACACTGGGTTCTCTCTACACCTTGATAAGGGTCAACCAGCTCCTATAACCCAGGTTCGTTTCAGGCTTTCCAGTGCTGGCGGTTGATGACTCTTTACTAGGTATGATGCTGAGTAGCTGACTGAGGACAAGAGCTAAGCTTTAGTGCCTATGTGCTTATTAGCACGGGTGCTTACTCAGGCAGACATTAAACAATACAAGCTGAATAAAAAACCAAAATAGAAAAGGTGTATGCCTGCTACTTTCTAAATCATTAAGCCTATAATCTAAAACTTTGATTTCACTATCTTACATTGATTCTGAACTTCAGTGAAGTCACAAAAATTTTCTGTATTAAAGAATACATTTCCTAGTCCTTTCTTCCTCCCAAATATGCAGTAAATAATAAGGTGTCATTTGAAAGTATAAGAAATTCTGTTGACTAGAGATGCTATTTCTACGTGTTAGGAATTCATGAATAAAGAATCTTACTAAGGACTTAGTTACAAACTGGTGGCAAGAACAGGCAAAAATTCCCAACTGGTGTACACGTGACCTAGAGGCATACAAGTTAGACAGTCTATTCATCACTACTTATTCGGGAGAATTTTAGGAACTCAAATAATATATGACTTAAATCCTGAAAAAGTGAAATAACGTTTCATTTAAATGGTTGTTTTAAAATCAGCAGACAGGGACTTCCCTGGTGGTGCAGTGGTTAAGAATCTGCCTGCCAATGTAAGGGACACAGGTTCAAGCCCTGGTCCGGGAAGATCCCACATGTCGCAGAGCAACTAAGCCCATGCACTGCAACTCCTGAGCCTGTCCTCTAGAGCCCGTGAGCCACAACTACTGAGCCTGAGTGCCACAACTACTGAAGCCTGTGCGCCGAGAGCCCATGCTCCGCAACAAGAGAAGCCACCGCAATGAGAAGCCCACGCACCACAAAAAAGAGTAGCCCCTGCTCGCCGCCAACTAGAGAAAACCCGCGCGCACCAACGAGGACCCAACGCAACCAAAAACAAACAAATAATAAAAATAAATTAATTAATTAAAAGATTTGTTTAAAAAAACAGCAGACAGGGCTTCCCTGGTGGTGCAGTGGTTGAGAGTCCGCCTGCCGTTGCAGGGGACACGGGTTCGTGCCCTGGTCCGGGAAGATCCCACATGCCGCGGAGCAGCTGGGCCCGTGAGCCATGGCCACTGAGCCTGCACGTCTTGAGCCTGTGCTCTGCAACGGGAGAGGCCACAACAGTGAGAGGCCTGCGTACCGCAAGAAAAAAAAAACAGCCAACAAAAACTACATACAGCCCCCCCAAAAAAAAGGTGGAGCTTAAATGTGGCAGTAAAATTAATGTTTTATATACTGAATGCTTTAAGGTCAACTTGTTTCTCCTCATTCTTGGATCCATTATAGTACAGTCTGACTTGTGATACCAAGCTAAAATAAAAACTCTTTCAATAGTTCGCTATTTTCTTGGAACACAGTCTCAGGAGTAACTTACCAGGTCAAAGGCTTTCCACATTTAAAAATCAAACAGGGGCTTTCCTGGTGGCGCAGTGGTTGAGGCCACGACAGTGAGAGGCCCGCGTACCGCAAAAAAAAAAAAAATCAAACATACTGAGAAACTGCTATACAAAAATCTGTACAAGTGACACCCTCATCATCAGAGAACATCTTTATTGGTAGTTTAACTGCTTAAGATGAGCTCCTGCACATATTCCACTATAGACATCCCAACACAGAAAGAACTGTTTCCTTACAATGGCTCATTAACTTTTCTAATAAGTAATAATCCATGCTATAAAAACAAAAAATGCACTATACTCAATAAAGTTTGAAACTTAAAATCTGAAGTAAAATTTGATCAAACAGTAACTGAAAACAATATTCCTAACAATTCAATAAGCATTTTAAGCAGAAAATAGTTTTTAACAGCAAAATTACTGTTAAGTTTTAAGACTTCTATTTTCTTACCTACTTCAGTATCTATTCTGAGTACTGCTAACTCTTTAAACACTATTATTCCACAGTATTCCTTATGTGTTTTCCATCATAAATTACATTCTTGAGAAAGACCATTCTGGTGTAAATACAGCAGCTGAATGGATAATAACATGAATTTTAAAACACACTTCCAATAGACTTGCACTTACATGCAACTGTAACCTTACTGACCATTTACTACATCATTCTCTGTTTGCTTCATCATGAACAAGAGTGATATGGCTGCAGACCTCACAGAGTATTTTGTTGGAACTACACTGGAATCGGAAAAGGGAAGTTTATAATTTTTTTGATGGAAAAAGCCATCTAAACTCTAGCTCCTGCTATGAGCCAGGCATTATCCAAATGCTTTCACATTTATTCAAATAACCTTTAAAAAGACACAAAGGGCACAGAATAAAATTTCACTACTGATGCAATTACTCTTTGTGCAAAATGACTCAGGTATAAGAGAGGCCAGACCCACCTTGACCCCAGGGCCTCTCAGTCCAGAAAAAAGCATGTTGAGACCACATGATTTCAAAACCTTAGCTCTATCTGCCCAGAATGGGCCCAATGGCAATAATTCCACGAATGATCTCTTCAGCTTAAAAAAAAAAATCAACTGTAACAACTATTTTTTGCCTAATGTCAGCAAAAATGAAAAAGCCTCTTCTGAAGAGATTCCTAAAGTGCTGACCAGCCACAGGCTTTCTTTCCACATTTTAATAATCCAGGCAGAATGCAGAATTGAAGGCCACTCCTTCCCCATCTGTCCCTGCCATCCTGCTATACCTCCCTACCCAAGTTGATCTCCTATCTGGATCCAACCCTGTCTCTTCTGCCTTATAAAAGCCATGCTTCCCTACTCCATCTCAGCAGTTACACTCTTCCTTCAACAGTCAGGTCTGTGGACCATCGGTCCTCCACAGAACTCGGCCCTCTTGTAGTTTGGTGACCTGCACACGCATTTTCCTCTCCCAAGCCCAGGTTTCACCACCTTCTCCAAACCACCCAATTTCTGGTTTGGTGTCTTGCACATCACAAAATTTCAAAACTCTGTATTTTTTCTCTCACCTGTATTTTAGATAGTTGCGATGGAGAAGAAAAGAACCCTGGATAACTGAGTTCTTGCTATACAGATATTTAATCTGTTAGGTCAAGAAGACAGCTAATGTTCAAACATTTAACTTCTTTCTTTAATTTAAAAACATGAAACTACTTCCAAATCCTAAAATTATCTAATCCTTTTCTAAAATTAATTCAATGTCCAAACACAATAAAATTATTTACTTTATAATTCTGAATAATATATGTGTGAATTTAAACAAACAAAAAAGCCTTATCTGGAATTCCCACAGGTACTTTATAAAACAGCCTGACCAGGGAAGGGGTCAGCACAAACAAGGCTCGTGCTACCATGAATTACATTACAGGAACACCTCAAACCAATAATTTAATCCTGCTCACTGTGAACCACTGTCTGTGTTCTTATTCTAAGTAAAAATATGCTTCCAGAAGTGATGTTTTATCTTCACAAAGTAGTAACTGAACTTCAAAGGCACACTGTAAAAGACTCAAATATTCAATATGTTGGTCATGTACTTTTGTTCAACACGTAATTTATTAAAGACCAACTACGTGCCATGCACTGTGCTAGGCAATACACTGATTTACAAACAAAGGGACACAATCTTTGATGAGGAAACACACAACAGACTATCATCTCTGAAGATTTTTAATAACAGCTCCAACATATAAAGATGGATGTAGGGCTTCCCTGGTGGCGCAGTGGTTTCAAAAAAAAAAAAAAAAAAAAAAGATGGATGTAGAGAAGCAAAGTAAGTTTCCATTCCACCAGCACGTGCATTCCATCATGCTCCCAACAGAAAAACGGTTTCTATTTATGGGGTCAGTTGGAATTGCCAACTCTGGGTTTTATCAAATTTCTTTCACGTGAAAAGGAAGACAATAGAGTAATAAAAGAATAAGCACAAAGCTGGTTTCCTGAACCAGCTGCAACTGAAACAGAAGTTAAAATTATACACCTAGGAAACAGTGGTATTACTTTAAAAATTCTTCTAATGTTTAAGAATGCTAAAGCATAAAAAAAAGAACAGATTAACCCAATACCCACTGGTACGTGTGAAAGTTCTATAAACATATATAAATTGTATCATGATGCAAACCCAATTCTCTGTTATCATTTCAAGTATCTCCATTAGTATTCAAACAGCTACTTTGTCAAACAATCTTAGCACCTTTTTCTTCCAATTTTTTTTTGGCCTCTCTGCGTGGCTTGCGGGATCTTAGTTCCCCAACCAGGGATTGAACCCGGGCCACTGGACTGCCAGGAAACCCCCCTCTTCCAGCTTTAAAGAGAAAATTACCTGCTTGGGCTTCCTTGCTGGTGCAGTGGTTAAGAATCCACCTGTCAACACAGAGGACACGGGTTCGAGCCCTGGTCCGGGAAGATCCCACATGTTGCAGAGCAACTAAGCCCGTGCGCCACAACTACTGAACCTGCACTCTAGAGCCCGTGTGCCACAACCACTGAGCCTGCGTGCCACAACTACTGAAGCCTGCACGTCTAGAGCCCATGCTCTGCAACAAGAGAAGCCACCGCAATGAGAAGCCCCACACCACAACGAAGAGCAGCCCCCACTCGCCGCAACTTGAGAAAGCCCGTGCACAGCAATGAAGACCCAACGCAGCCAAATAAATTAATTAATTAATTAAATCTATTTAAAAAAAGAGAAAATTACCTTCTTAATCAAAACAAACAAAAAAACAAAAAAAAACCCTCAAAAAACTCTTAAGTGAACATAAAAACAGTAATTATAAAATTTAAGTTCTAGTTCTTTCAAAAATCAAGCTGAAAATGATTAGCATAATCATCTTCCTATGGATAACTTTGACTTACCATTTAGTTCTCTCTGTATGTGCACCTGTAATCTAATCCAGCTCTTCTGTTTCTCCTTCCAGGAACCACCACCACCATTTATACACCTCAGTAGCGAACAGAGAGCCTGGGAGTTATCCTCAACTTCAGTCCCGGCCCCTAAATATGACCAGCCACCAATGAATTGGCCTCCTTGATGTCTACAGACCATCCCCGCTTCCCACCACCCTGTTGTGCTCAGACCACAAATGCCCCTCAACTGAATTATTACCACATGTTACCCTTAGCCTCCACCCACCCAATTTATGTCCCACACTGTAGTGAAAGTAACCATTCAAAAACACAAATCTGATCTCATTTCTTTCTTAAATCCTTTTGCCCTTGAGATAAAGCAAAATATTCTTAACATGATAAATACAACTCTGATGATCTGGGCCCTGCTTAAGGGTCCAGCCTCATCTAACCCCTTTGCTCTTTTTTTCTCTCCCTCTTGTTTATTATATTATATTCCATTATTTCAAACATACAAAACCGGCATGCCCTCTTGCAATATTAACAAACCTTGATATTTCATCATAACTGCTTCGCATCTTTTAAAAGAAGGACTCAGTTATTACAGGCAGAGCTGAAGCCCCTGGATTCATTCCCCTCCTTCGACAGTTAAAAGCTATCCTGAAATTAAAGACTCATCATTCCTGTGCATCAGTCTATGCATGCATGTTTATACATGGTTTATACTTTAACCATACGGCTTGTACCAATAAACATGTACAGTCTGTGCATGGTTTATACTTTAACCATACAGCTTGTACCAATAAACAATATGTGGTATTATACTGTATGTCATTTTACAATTTTTTTTTCCACTCAGTTTGTTTTCTGAGATTTACCCATGTTGACAGAGGTAACTCCAGTTCTTGCTGTAACTGTCATATAGTATTACATCATCTGAATATTCACCAGTATATTGAGCCCTTTTCTCAATGAACGTCTGGGATGTATCACCTTATATTATCACAAACACGCTGACATTTTCACACACATCTCCTTGTGCAGGCATACAAGGGTTTCTCAAAGGCAGACTCTGTCAAGCTACACTCAGCAACTCATGAAACCAATACACTTGGTTACAGACCGTGTTTTATTAAAAATGAAAGTAGAAAATGTGTTTCATATATAAGAGTACTGCTTCTTTAAACATATTTCCGTTATACACAGACAGGTCAATGTACGCACTGGGTCACAAAAGAATAAAATATGGAACCCCCTTGCTTGAAAGTGTGTATCTAGAAGTAAAACTCTAATGAGCAGGCTATGCACACCTTCAACTCTGATGCAGTGATGATTCACAGAATTACCCACCTGGAGTTTTTCTTTAATGTGTGAGGTAGGGCTCTAGTACTGGCTTATTCCATATGGATGACCAATTGTCCCAGCAATTATTTATTTTAGATCAGATTACAAGTTACACATGTCCAGTGAATTTACAGACTACTTCAGAAGAAATGGCTTCTGCACAATATTAAATCATTCCATCCTATGTTCACCTTATGTTCAAGAGGGCTTTTACGCCCTCAGTAATATTTTGTCATTTTCTCCATAAGGGCCATGCATAGCTTTGTAAAGAGTTACTTCTAGGAATTCAGAATCTCTGTCCTTTGTTCAAAAAAGATCTTAACACATTGTAACTACCCAGTAAATACTGGGTTGGCCAAAAAGTTCGTTTGGGTTTTTCTGAACAAACTTATCATTTGGTTAATGTCGCCTCAAGTTTCAGTTTGCCACCATCTTACATTTGGGAACACTTAGAATTCCAAGTCAAACTGCAAACTGTCTGAAAATTTACCTTGCCATTATACCTGATTTTATTTCATGAATTTTGTATGTTGAGCTACTATTTAAAGTGAACTTAAACATCCTCCGTGGCCAAAAAAGTTTCAAATGTTTACCTGCTATATCAAAGTTAATTTTTTTCATGAGCAAAAAGCCCTAATCTCAAGACAAACATGAGCTTAAATATAAATATAAAAAAGCTTAAATATAAAATATTTGATATGTTAAAATATCAAATCAACCGATCTCCTTTCCTAGAATGTTGCCACCATCCAAAAACTGTCAGTAAACTTTGGCTTTTGCTTTTTTGCCTATCAAGGCCGTGGACAATGGATTTTATTTAACACTAGCAACTGGCCTCTCCCCATTTGCCCTGGAGAATGACTGCTGCTACCACCCCTGGAGCAGGCTACAGACAGCTGCCAACCAGCACTTAAGCTCATCTGCCCTGGTAACTTTCTCTTTAAGACTCACACTTGAAGCCGTGAGTTGTTGCTATCTGTGTTACGTCCTGGATGAAGTGCGGCAGGGCTTCCAAATCATCCACCGGCCCCCCTCTCACAGATGATGGCCACCTTACTCCCAAAGCCACTCAAAGTATGACCCCATAGCCTATATTTTCACTCAGAACATCTCAAATCTTCTAAATTTGGTGAAAAACTACCCAGCCATTTTTTACACTGTTAATTAGACACAAAAAAAGAAATCTTATGTATAAAGTTTAATAGGCTGCATCTAGAAAACAAGCACTCTTAAGACTGTGGAGGGTACTTCCCTGATGGTCCAGTGGCTAAGACTCCAAGCTCCCAATGCAGGAGGCCTGGGTTCGATCCCCGGTCAGGGAACTAGATCCCACATGCCGCAACTGAGAGTTTGAATGCTACAACTAAAGATCCTGCATGTGGCAACAAAGATCCTGCGTGCCGCAACTAAGACCCAGCACAGCCAAATAAATATTAAAAGAGAGAGAGAGAGAGATGTACAGTCCTTTTTTCTTATTTTTCCTCCTCTGGGTTCCAAGTTCATACTGTGACTTTAGAGATTAAAAAGGTTTTCAGAAACACCTGTTTATGAATTTGGAAGAATGCAGAATCACTCTCAGATACCTCAATACCCCCACCAAAAATCCTATGGCTCCCTCCCAGTGTTTAAAAATGCTCATCTCTTTCAACGATGCAACTATTCCTATTCTTGCAACTACAAAAGCCAAATTAACTGTGCCTCAAAATCCAGATTTCTTTTCACGACTCAGTACCCATCACATCACACATCACAGATGTTCTTCACCTTTTATTCAGACTCACTTTACTGCAACCTCAGAGGTCCTCAAGAAATTTACCTATTTGCCTACCACTAAATTCATAGACATCGACAAGAAAAAAACCAGGCTCACCTATTTCTCCACTTCCTATTCCAGGCAGGTAAGAGAAAGAATATGAACCTCTGTGGCCAAATTACCAGTATAAAAAAATAGCAAAAGTTATTTTGTTATAGGATAAAATACAGTCTTGTTAAAGGATAGTCTCTTCAACAAATGGTCTTGAGAAAACTGGATATCCACATGCAAAAGAATGAAATTGAACCCTTATATTACACCATACACAAATATCAATTCAAAATGGTTTAAAGATTTAAATGTAAGGCATAAAACCATAAAACTCCTAGAAGAAAACACAGGGGAAAAGTTTCATAACACTGGTCCTGGCAATGACACTAGAAGCTCAGGCAATGAAAGCAAAAATAGGCAAGTGGGACTCCATCAAACTAAAAGGCTTCCATATAGGAAACAATCAATTAAAAAAAGTATTAAATGTAATAATAACAAGGGAGATTTAAATGAGTGCTAGGCACTGTCTTAAGCACTTTACCTATGTTCACTTATTCAATCCTCCTTACAACTCTATGATGGATATTATTACTATCCTCCATTTTACGGAATAGAAAACTGAGGCCTATTTGATTTATCCCTGGTAACTCGGGAAGTCAGAATTATATCAAGGAAAAGAATGAAAAAAGAAAATCCAACAAGACCATTTAACAAGCTTAAATTATAGCTAATTCTCCCTACCCCACCCTCCTACTTCTGAATTCATTTTTATACCCTTACCTCATTTGCTGCCAAACAAACTAACACCATATGCCACAGACCACAGGAAATCCATTTACCAGTTAAAGGAAAATCTGTATCTAGAACAAATGCCATTTATTGAACCAGTAACTCTAAAGAGAACTTTTTAAAGTACAGAATGTATTGTTAAGGAAGAACATTTTAGATTTTAATGTATTTATTTTGTCGTATTTCTTCTGTCAATGAGGTAGATGTATTAAAGGCACTAAAAATATAGTAATTCAATTCCCTCTACCATGTTTTGTATTCAGTGGGAGAGATGATGTAAAAACTGAGTTGTGGGCTTCGCTGGTGACGCAGTGGTTAGGAATCCTCCCGCCAATGCTGGGGGCACGGGTTCAAGCCCTGGTCCGGGAAGATCCCACATGCCACAGAGCAACTAAGCCCGTGCACCACAACTGCTGAGCCTGTGCTCTAGAGCTTGCGAGCCACAACTACTGAGCCCGTGCGCCACAACTACCAAAGCCCGCACACCTAGAGCCAGTGCTCCGCAACAAGAGAAGCCACCGCAGTGAGAAGCCTGTGCACCGCAACAAAGAGTAGCCCTGGGTCACTGCAACTAGAGAAAGCCCGCACACAGCAACAAAGACCCAACACAGCCAAAAATAAATAAATAAATAACTGAGTTACTATAGAATACTTTACTGTACTCAATTATACAGAAAATGTAATGTTCTACTAATACAAAGCAGTTCTGAGCAGCCAAAGAAATATTTTTTCCTTTCTCTTTCATTAATAACTATTATTAACAAAACAGGAGAAAAAGCACAGCAAACATCTCACAACCTACCCTGACCCTCAGAGAAATGAGGGAGGGGGAAATAAGTGACAAGGGTAAACATCCATATCCACAAGCTATTTTTAATCTACTATTTTTTTTTTTTAAATCTTTATTGGGGTATAATTGCTTTACAATGGTGTGTTAGTTTCTGCTTTATAACAAAGTGAATCAGCTATACATATACATATGTTCCCGTATGTCTTCCCTCTTGCGTCTCCCTCCCTCTAATCTACTATTCTTAAAATAGGAAGATTTTAGTAACAAAAATATGAATGGTTGCCAAAACCAATATCCTAAGTTGATATGGGAGAAATAATAAAAAGAAATGGATAAAGTTCACTATTAAGTGTGAACTGACTAGATGTTACTAGAAAAGTACAGTGTCTGGATTTAGATCTTTTGAATAACATTTTTAAATTTTCCATCTGAAGCTGCAAAAGCACATCAACTCTCTGACAATATCTCTCTTCAAAAACGTTTCAAACAAAAATTTTTGACAATATCTGGATACTAAAGGGAATTATGAAAGATGCAATAAAAGTTCTTTAGATGTATAATGGGCACAAAGTAAAAATGTAGAAATAACAACATCACTTTTATTCTTTTACTTTGGAGTGAAACTAATACGTGCTGTATGACAGCACTTTCTTATATATAACATTGTAGTTTACAAAGAAACACTTTAGTTTCTGCTATATTAACTTTAACTACTGCTCACAGAAATAACAGTCTCTTTGCTGCCATATCACTGTGGAAATGAAGCTGGAATGTCGCTAGCCCACCAACAGTTATTTAAAAAGCAGATACCCAAGAGAGCAAGAAAGCTGCCACAAGCTCAGCTCAACAAAGCAAGCATATATAAACACCTCAAAATTTTAAGAGACATTGTTGCTTTAAAGAGCCATTCTTTTTGTGCTAACATACAAAAATCCAGATATCTAAATATCTCATCATTATTATATCAAACATACAGCCTTAATCTCTGTGACAGAGATATTTCTCTCCCTCCCTCTCATTCAGGGATAAAATTCTAGAGTCAGGTTCCATGATCACAGAATAGGAATACGGCCTGGTAAGATGACTGAGGTTAAGTACCAAGGCCAAGAGCTGAGAAATATCAGGCAAGCACATACAGGGCAAAACACTGAATACACTGTCAAGTAAGAGTGGTAACAAAAAAGAAAAATCAAAGCAGAGTCAGTGTCCCAGGGACCTAGCCCAGGAGCCAAGACAAAAATTGCACAACAGCTTTTAATTTAAGAACAAAGTGGTTCCGATGAAAATGATGAGGACTTAGTGATCCAGGAAGGTTTCAAGGGGATGTAGGATTGAACTGGTCCTGACCTGAAGGTAGAATACAGGCACACTTGGGGAGGACATTTTGCAACAAGAGACTCAGTCCCTCTACCAGCCTTAATAAATTAGAGCAGGGGGCTCCCCTGCTGGCGCAGTGGTTGAGAGTCAGCCTGCCGATGCAGGGGACACAGGTTGGTGCCCTGGTCTGGGAAGATCCCACATGCCGCGGAGCGGCTGGGCCCGTGAGCCAGGGCCGCTGAGCTTGCGCGTCCGGAGCCTGTGCTCCACAACGGGAGAGGCCACAACAGCGAGAGGCCGGCGTACCGCAAAAAAAAAAAAAAAAAAGGTCACCTATCCTGTGACCCTGCCTTAGGAATTTATTCATAGAAAACAATCCAACCGCTTTTCAGTTAAAAAGAGTGCATAACAATTATAAAGAATCACTGTTTATAGTAGCAAACAATATTACAGGACCTTATGAATCCAATATTCTCGAATTCATTAAGAAATAAGATTTATTTTTTAAATGAAATTTACAGTCAGTAGTACATTAAAGCAAAAATGGCCATATTAAAAACTGTATTTAGTAAATTGTCATTAATCACAAACTTGCAATGAGTTTGCAAAAGAAAGTAAACACAAAAATATTCACAAATGAAGTGACCAGTCATAAAATTAAAGTATCTCTCCCTACTTAAACAAAAAAGAGACACAGATCTATTTAATGGAGGCACAGATTAGTCAGTTTTTCTCTGAAACTCAGCATTTGATAACAGAATGCAGATATCAATACAATTCAATGAAACTAAAAATCTTGAAAATATACAAGACTTCAAGGGGACAATAAAATAGATATAAATAGTAGCAAAGTTCCTGACAAATGAGAACCTAGCCAACCAACTAACAACTGCAGATGACAAGATCAACAAAGATAATGCGTTAAGAGGCTCTTCAAATGAGGACAATATATACATATAAGAATTAGGGGAGGGCTTCTCTGGTGGCACAGTGCTTGGGAGTCCACCTGCCAATGCAGGAGACACGGGTTCGAGCCCTGGTCTGGGAGGATCCCACATGCCGTGGAGCAGCTCAGCCTGCGAGCCACAACTATTGAGCCCGTATGCCCCAACTACGGAAGCTTGCGTGCCTAGAGCCCGTGCTCCGCAACAAGAGAAGCCACCGCAATGAGAAGCCCGCGCACCACAACGAAGAGTAGACCCGCTTGCCTCAACTAGAGAAAGCCCGGGCGCAGCAACAAAGACCCAACACAGCCCCAAATAAAAAAAATAAATAAATTTATTTAAAAAAAAAAAAGAATTAGGGGAGATCACTGTTAAAAGAGATGAAGCTCTCAACTATTTGACAAAATAAGACCCTCTTAGTAATTCCTGTAAAATTCAAACAGGAAGTGAAAAATATATTGGAGGGAGGGGAATGGGGATATTACAACAGAAGTAATATTTGAGTCATTGTTTATTCTATGAACTGGCCTACAGATGCAACAATGATATTATATTTTGTTAAGTATAAGGTAAAATTAATTTAATTTTAATAGTTTATAGTTATTCTTATACCAAGATAAGGCCCAGATAAACCCTTTTCACCATTTTTGTGAAATTTATGTCCCTAATTAAAATAGATTCACATTAAGAAGACTTTTCCTATTCCAGTTATAATCAGGTAAATGAGACTGTATTTTAGTAAATTCATTTATGTAAAAATAAACAAGAAATGGACTGCAAACATATATACCAATAGTTGCCACTGGAAGGTAAGGTTGTGGGTGACTTTTTTCCTAAGGGATAGAATTAAACAAATATTGTCTGAAACGATGCAAATAATATTAGTTAATAAATAAAATTTTGAAACATATGCTAATATTACATCTATGGATTACTACTGCTTTTGATCTATCCATAGAGAGTGAGGTCTAAATTAGAAAAAAATCCCTCTTTCTCATTTAAGAAATATATCCTGAGCCATGGGCATTCAATCCTTACTATAATTCAACAAACTAATTATTATCTTCAATATCTGGAGACTAAAATTAAATAAATTTCTCCAGGTTATAAAACTAAACAGCGGATAAGCCATCCTTCAAACCAAGACTGTCTACACAGCCCATGCTCATTACACTTAGTTATGCATTACTCTATGGAGACAGCCTTAAAATAACTTACAAATTAATAGAAGATATAATGAAGCTACAGAAAGCACCAAGCAATGAAGCTAGGTGCACTGATGCTACAGTATGTGCCACATGCTACAGGAAGCAGGAGAAGGGTACTCTTAACCTCGGGGTGGGAAAGAAAAAAGGCACAGCAGACATGGGCAGAGGAGGGCAAGAGAGCTTCAAAGAACACAAGAACCGCAAAATGAGGAGAAAGATGTGATAGACCATTCCAGGCAGTGAGAGCGATGTAGTTTTTGGAAACTACAATTACTATTATCTGGCAATTGCTCCCTGAAATTTTTTTAGCTAGAGAGATGGAACAGTCAAATATTCACTTACAATATCTAATATTTAATTTAAATATATTTAACTATTTACTAGTTTTTAATTCACATGAATATTACTCAAAAAGATTGTTTTTCTCACTCTCATGAAGCAAGTTTATTCAAATGCTTCACATGCATCTTTGTCATGACTGTATTCCATTAATAAAGCCACTTCATAAACTCAGTTTTCCAAAAGATAGCATCTCCTTTTCTATTTTGCGGTACGTGGGCCTCTCACTGTTGTGGCCTCTCCCGTTGCGGAGCACAGGCTCTGGACGCGTACGCTTAGCGGCCGTGGCTCACGGGCCCAGCCGCTCCGCGGCATGTGGGATCTTCCTGGACCGGGGCACAAACCCGTGTCCCCTGCATTAGCAGGCGGACTCTCAACCACTGCGTCACCAGGGAACCAGCATCTCCATTTTTAAGATTCTTGAGATAAACTGTTGTTGCTTTTTTTAACTTAAGTATATAAGATATGGCCACTGAACTGTTATCCCCAGTCAGATATAACTATTTCATTCAGGTCAGTTAATTTCCCCATTTTATACACATACCATCTCCACATTACAGTCAATTATTATTTTATTTTTTATGTGATCTTTAAAAGGCCTTAGAAAGACAGTCAATATTGGCAACTGTGAGAAATAATTATAAAATTGGTGTTAAATGCCTTTGTCTTTTTTTTTTAACTACTTCCACTACTGAAATCTAAAAATATCTGAAACGAAGCACTGATTAAAATAATTTTGATTCATAATGTCGTTACAAAGAATTCTATTCAACATAGTCGTTGAGATAGTTCCCCCTCATATAAGAGATGCGATGCAGTGCTCTTTTCTGGGAGATAACTTCTTGAGCAGAGTACTCACCTGATACTCTAGCAGCCACAGTACTTGTATATTAACTTCTACATGCACATTAGAGGAAGGGGAAAAATGAAACTTTAAATGTTTGACCTAGATCAGTGGTTCTCAAAGTGTGGCACATATTAGAAGCTCCTGAAGAGCTTGTTAAAGCACAGATTTCTGGGGTCTGTCTTGGAGTTTCTGATTCCGTAGGAATGGAGTACAGTCTAAGAGCTTGCATTTCTTGAAAGTTCCCGGGTGGTGCCAATGCTGCTGTTCTGGACACCACGCTTTGATCCAGATTTTGCCAGACCTTGTTCGTCATGTTAAGGGTCTGGATTTTATCCTGAGGCTATAGCTGTCACTGAGGAATTTCAAGCAGGGAAATGACAGCATAAGATCTGTGGTTTTAAGAATATCACTCTTGCAGCAATATGGAGAATGGAGCTTTCCCATAGAACATATTTCATTGATTCTAATGCACTTTATTTATAATTTCTGCAAGTAGGATGCATTTTTGTAATCAATGGTGTATCATAGTTTAATAGGCAGTGAATTTTCTTTCTTAGTAACACATAAAATAATGGTGTATTATAATTTGTAAGTTCCTGATTCTCTGAAAAACAATGTCGTTTCTTCTCATACGGGGGTGCTATAAAAGAGAAAGCAGGTTTTATTCCCATTCTACAGATGAGGAAACAGATTTTAGGACACTGTAAGTGACCCATTCCAGAACACACAGCTAGTAAACAACAGGTGCAAGATTAGGAAATCCAAAATTTTTGACATATTAAACCAAGCACCTTTCCCCTAATATGATACTGCTTACAATAATGGCCTGTAGTTTGCCTGCCAGAGAGAGCGAAAGGAGGTGAGGGCAAACCAGTGCACCATAACATATCACCAGGAGCCAAGTAAGATTTTATGGGCACCAGGTGTGAAATACCAAATTAAAGCAACCAAGATAAATTGCTTCAAGACTTTTATTAAGAAACTATAAATAAATGAAAACAGCCAAATGAAGCACCTCCAAAAATATACAGATAGAATCAAACAGCAGTTTGGGAACACAGTTTCTTTCACACAGTGGTGCAAGATGCAGAATATGACATAACGTCTCTGAAGAGACAGACACTGGTTTGAGCATTCACTTTAAAATATCGTAGGTGATACCACGAAGTCAGGTTTCTGACAAAACGGGTCCTGCGCCTGAAGAGCCGCCAGAACACTGTGCATCATCAGCTTTCTAAGAGATGCCAGAAAGCTATTTCAGCAGCAAATAAAAATGACTCCCCAAAAAACCACAGACTGTATGCTTTTGATCAAATTTGGTTTGAAAAGATGTGACTTTCAGAAATACTGTTCTAGAGGCTGCCAAATGATTTTTCAATTCTAAGACTTAAAGAAAGGAGAAAATTAGAATAGAAAATCTAACAAATACTATTTGTCATAACATCCTATGTATTCCCACTCCCTACTGCAGGTCTACTAATAAAAAGATTCACTCAATTCTACAATCTCAGGACACTTGAATACCATGACTCTGATAAGTGATGAACTGTCACACAGATGGTGCCTACCACTTTGGTGCTCTATTAAAACTGTAAGCCAAATTTTAAGAACCCAAAGAAAGGACTTCCCTGGTGGTGCAGTGGTTAAGAATCTGCCTGCCAATGCAGGGGACACGGGTTCGAGCCCTGGTCTGGGAAGATCCCACATGCCACAGAGCAACTATGTCCCTGCGCCACAACTACTGAGCCTGTGCTGTAGAGCCCGCACGCCACAACTACTGAGCCTGTGAGCCACAACTACTGAAGCCTGTGCACCTAGAGCCCGTGCTCTGCAACGAGAAGCCACCTCAATGAGAAGCCTGTGCACTGCAACGAAGAATAGCCCCTGCTCACCGCAACTAGAGAGCCCGCGCTCAGCAACGAAGACCCAACGCAGCCAAAAATAAAAATAAATAAATAAATTTATTACCACCAAAAAAAAAAAAAAAGAACCCAAGGAAACAGGTCCAGAGCAATTAACAGAAGATATTTCTATTTTTCATGCTTGGTTTTAGGTTCATTATAAACATTTAACTCTTGGACTGATTTATAGAAAATCATTTAAATGTTTATAAACAGCCAATAACAGGGGTGGTACATTCTGAAAATTAAAGCTCTAAAAAAGCTACAGTATTATTAGGCTTCACACAACTCATGAGCAAAATAACCCAGAGTTAAAGGCAAAGCATATATCTAAGTCAACCCCTCTGTCAAAATAACTAGTATTCCATACTCTGCCAGCCAGACAAAGAAATGACAAGAGGTTCTAAGTAAGGGCTGAATCATGCAGGGTAAACAACAGCAAAGCAACATTACTTGAGACTCCAACTAGTGGCAATTAACAATCATTTTCAAGTCAAAGCAGATTTCCTTTAAAGGCACTGCGTGCCTCATTCAAATTCCTAATAAATGAATATCAAGATAACTAGATCATCATTATTATTTTTATCATCATCATCATCATCCCTTGGGTGTAAACTGATGGTAAAAAAAATGCTCAAATGGAAGTCACCAAAAAGCATTGCCTCCCCGTTCTGGAGTGGGAGATGTGGTCTGTTCCTGCTCTCTGGAGGCCCAGGCTCAGCTTGGAACACTCTCACTCTGAAAGAGTCACTCAAGGGCACAGGTAGCAAAATCAAAGTCGGACCAGTCCAGCTACAGTGGTGGTGTGTCCAGTAGCCATGCGATCCCAAGACTGAGCCAGTGGCATGAGGGTATCTGCTGCCTCTCTTAGCTGTCCCTTAGCTTTTCTGTTGTTCCATCACCTTCTTCAACCATTCCCATATCTTCTATTTGTATTTAACACAGCCAGTCAGTTTGTACTGCTTGGCATGCAGAAACTTGACTGATAGGCTTTACCATTACACAGCCTCCCTTTTATTGTTGTTAAAATTAAACGATTTTTGAAAACATGTTTAGTTGTTCTGCTTTGGTTTTAATAACAGAATCATTTCATGTTAGTAGAAAGTTAGAAATGAGAGATCAAGACAGTGAAGAAAGTAACATTATTTATAATTCCACCACCTAGACAGAAAAAACCACAACCATTCTGGAGCACACCTTTCCAAGCTTTCAGTGGAAGTGGACATCTTGACCCCAGAGAAGAAAGCGTAGACACTGTGACCACACTGGAGATCTATGAAGTCATTAAGCCAGGGCACGGCGACCACATAACTCATCACCCAATACACTCTGAGAGTGAAAGGGCTTCTTTCCCTCCTTCCCCTATTAATAAGTCAGCCAAGAAAACAAACATAAGTTGGGGTAATCCCTGGCAAATCCAATTGTACAATTCCCCTACATATCAGAATAGCTGAGCCTACTATTTAGGAACCCCTACTTAAGAAATAGTCCCATTTGTCCAAAGAGGATATGAATTACAAATTCTTCTTACTTATTTATTATTTAGCACAACTTATTTTTACCACTTGGCAAAAAGAGAAACCTTTAAAAAAGGAGGGGGGGGAGGGGGAGGAGAAGAAGAAAAACCGAAGTCCTAGCAAATTGACAAAAATTTTTTTCGTATGCACTGGGGAACCAAAATATTCAAGTAACTCCGTTTATTTTGATATTTGCTTTACCGCAATGGTCTGGAACCAAACCCACAACATCTCCAAAGTATGCCTGTACAGGTAAAATTATTCCATGGTGTTTGAAGTCAGAATAAGGGTTTTGTTTGGTGCCTAGGGGCCCGGATTGGCTAGGAAAAGGCACTAAGGAACTTTCCTGGGTAAATCTGGACCCATATGTACATATTTAAATGTGCATACGTAAAGATTCATTGAGCTGTATACTGAAATTAATACATTTTACTCAGTTTATTACATGCTTGTTATATATCACAGAATGTTTTAAAAAGAAAACATCACAAGAACATCATGTTCATTAAATTACATTGTATGTGTTAAAAAAAAAAAGAAAATTTTAACAAAAAGCTTCTTAAACAAAAACCTACAATATAATTAGCATCAGAAAGTACAAAATATAAATAACACACCTTCCTTAAGTTAGAAAAAAGGTTGATACAATTTATCTTTGCACAGGAAGTCACTCAATAAAAAATACATACAGAACAAAAGACTTTTTCCCTGAACTATCAGGGCACCACTGAAGCAATACATCCAATTTTTCACACCCAAAATAAAGAAACACATCTTTTTGGTTTTCCCGCCTGTAAGTGGGTCAGCGCCCTTAAGAAGGCTAGAGGGGGAAAATAGCCTGAACATCAAAACATACTGTTTCAAACATACTCCTAGAAGCTGATAAGATGTAATGGGATGAGAGCAGAAAATAAAACATAATTAACAAAATCTAGTTAGAACCAGATATAGGAATAGTGCTACTCTATAATATATAGCATGAGAAAAATATGAAAGTATGAAAACTTTGAAGACAGATTTAAATACAGTGATAAATCGTTGATAAGAATAAGAAAGCCAGAGCCCCTGAGCTTTTAATCCCTCCCACCCACCCCTTGTAAGCCCGGATCTTGCTTTGTAGCAGCTTCACTGCTTCTTCACTTTTGGCTTCCTGCCCTAGTCAGCAATGGCTCCTTACCTACAGGCTACTTCCTTACCTCTTTTCTCAAAGTATTCTCTTTTGAAGATGAACCCTGTTCACATTCCGTAACACCACTGATCATATTTTACCTACAGTAAATTCAACCTCTAGATCAAAATACATTGGGCACAAACTAAAAGGTCAAAAGTAAATTTTCTATAAACTTATTTTTAGCCTTTTATGGAGCAATAGTGAAATAATCATTTTATCTGGAAGCAGTATGGAATGAACTACTTTAAAACATTTTTTCAAACCGAGTCCCAAGAATATAGAAGAGGTACAAAAAACACGCAAGGCAGCCTACATTATGCCTGGTTTACAGAGTTCCCTCCATATAAATCCTGGCCAGAAATTACAGTCAGGGACAAATGGAGGGAGAAGAAAAAAAAAAAAATTTAACTTTAAAAGCCTAAACATAGATTGTAGTTTCAGAAAGTACAGGGTGAGCTAACAGCTGACCTTTGAACCTCACTCGTCTCCAAAAATGGAAAGATTTCTGGGCGATGAGAAAGAATATTGCTTTGAAACAGCAATGTCTAAAATACATTGTCTCCATGTTTTATTTTAAATATGCTCTTGATTTTCTGTAGGACTTTACCTACTACAAATGAAAATATTTACTTGATATTTACCAAAATGTTTATTTATCAAATATTTCTATCTGATATATTTATTTACTGAATATTTACCTAAGTGTTTAAGGTACTTAAATAAAAGTAACCTTTGGCAGCACTACTCCAGTTCACAGTCTGTAATCTTTATTTTTATTATCATTTTGTTTCAGTTTTTAAAAATGTTCAATAATCATTTTGTCAAATTGGAGTGAAGAGCTGAAGGGCAAGAAGATGGAAGAACTCTAAGTGAAAACAGAGAAATGATGTTAGAATACAAAATAAATTAACTTTTTTAAAGAAGATTGTGTTGTAAGAATGGGGTGTATATTTCTTTTTGTAATTTTGCTTCTGAAGAATTCTAATCCTGATACCAAAATTAGATGGTGGCAAACTGAGGTATATAACAGGGCTGATGGGCTAAATTTAGATGTTCCTTCTCTGCAGCATCTACCAGCTCCTAGACCATTTACTGAATTGTTATCTTGTCCTGAAAACTTCATATACATTACCTTCATGTACATTATCTCAGTTAAATTTCATGAGTACCCAACTGCTATGCATTCTTATATTTGCTTTATACAGATACAGAAACTGGGGCCCAAAGAAGGTTAACTACTTGCCCAAGGTAAACAAAGTCAGTCAGTGATCCGAGCTCAATCAAAAATCTGGCCTAATTCCAAAACATCACTATTTTTCTATGCCACATTCTCTCTCCTAAAACAATACCACCCACTGCCTCTTAAGCCTCTATTTCATATCTATGATCTCCTTAAATCCTTACAATTCCATGTGAGGTGGGCATTATCATCTTTATTTTAAAAATCAGGAAAACTAAGACAAAGAAGTTAGGTAGCTAGCTAGGATTTAGTTTCTGGTTCATAGCTCCAAAGGCCATATAAGATACTCTTTCCAATGCATCATGATATTTCACAGTCACTTCCATCTTGTGCCATTATCAACCTGGTTAATGACAGACATTTCTAAGTATGCTACTTCATTTGTAAAATGAACAACATGATATCAAGTGACCCTTCCATTTTAGGGCTCTAAGTTATATGATATACATCCCCTCTTCCTTTGCCTGCCTGTGAAGAAGAGACTGGAAATTTGGGGGGGGGGGGGGATGTAGATAAAACCCCACAGCAGTAAGTAAAGCAAAGTAACCATTATTAGGTTCTAATGTATACACAAAGATCTACTCATAGGCACACAAAGTCCCATCTGAAACAAGCAACAAAAAACAATCCAGAGCTTGTGCTTTGCCAACCCAAAATGAATCATCTATTTTTAGCTTAAACCCACTCAAGAGATGGCCTAGGCTGGTCTGCAGCAGCCAACTGAACAGCTGAACAGTCAACTGGGCTCACCAATGAATCTTTAAGGCAAGTCGGATCTCCAATCCCTAAGAGTAACCTTTGGCTTGACTGCAGCTATAAAGCAAATAAAAGAACAGAAAGCTAGAAAGATTTTCAGTTTGCCAAGAAAGTAGCATTTCAAATATACAAATCTATTGCATTATGTTATTTACTCTGCTAGAAGGTGTGGCAAAGATTCAAAAAGCCTGGACATTTTTACATTCCAATCAATCCTCCAAGTCTAGATGAGTCACTTTACAGTTGGGGGATGTGAGAAGGAGCAAAGGTGGCAAGATTAAAATTAAAACCCTAAAATCACTTGCAAAACACCTTTAAATAATAAATGGTGAATTTAGGGCTGTGAACAAAGGTGACAATTTTAACAAACTCTGAACTTGAGAAACGGTATAAAACTTTGTATTTCAGTTATATAGATTATTTTATCTATAAATTAGAGCATATTATATTAATACATATATGCAGTTCAGCAGATCACCTAAATTTAAATGTGAGAACTGGCATAAATAAAATTTTCTCAATCCAATCTAGGGAGCTTTGCCTAGTATTCTGGATGCTGCCTTCAGTCTGACATTAATTGCCAAATATGCTGCCAAGGCTCATGGCTCACAGGCAATTCTACAACAGGCAGGTGTTTCCAGAAGTAAAGGGTATACCCGAGAGAAGGCGCTGGAGACCCCACTGACAGCACGGCAGTCCTTTAAGGCCTCTGAGCCCAGGGAGGTGGGGTAAAACAGCTACAAAAAGAAACACTTAGCAAGGCTTTTCAGAAGAGAGTAAAACAAGAAGATACTGCCCAGCATTTTCTCATAAAAAAGACAAAAATAACTTTTTCTTAGCGAAAACTTGCTTACTAATTGGGAAAGAAATTTTAAAACCTTTATTCAAATAAACATTTATGTTGACTATATGGGCCAAAAGATGCTCTCGGTAACAGGAACATAAAGATAGGTAAATCTCCTTGTCTCTCGCATCTAGTACAGCAGTGTAAATGGCATACTAGCAAGAAGCGCCCTCAGGGTGTGAGAGGAGCAGCTCAAAGCAGTGGCACCTGAGCAGTCGAGAGGTCAAGACAAGTCTGTTAGGAAGATAAAAGGGTGAAAGCACCAACGATGGCAGATCAGTAAGAACTCCAGATGAGGGGCACCAGATTGTGAAAGACCTACTTAAGCTACACCGAAGAGTCTCTTAAGGAACGTGATCCTGGAGGTGGGGCAAAGGGCAAAGGGGAGAGGCCAGCAGCGGTCAGAAAGAGACAGAGCAGTATCTGAGGCCAGAGCCAAGGAATGGCTGAGTAAAAGCAGTAAGAAAAGTCACAGGGGAGCAGACGAATTTGGCAAGAACTTCTGCAAAGGAATCGACAGGACCTAGTGACCAACTAGATGTAAACTGTAAGGAAAATGAGATACATTAACGCTGAGGCTTTTGAGTCTACAGACAGTTATAAATATTCACTTTTTTTTAATTAAAATAAGCAGAGTGGGGCTTCCCTGGTGGCGCAGTGGATGAGAGTCCGCCTGCCGATGCAGGGGACACGGGTTCGTGCCCCGGTCTGGGAGGATCCCGCATGCCGCGGAGCGGCTGGGCCCGTGAGCCATGGCCGCTGAGCCTGCGCGTCCGGAGCCTGTGCTCCGCAAGGGGAGAGGCCACAACAGTGAGAGGCCCGCGTACCACAAAAAAAAAAACAAAAACAAAAACAATAAAATAAGCAGAGTGACAAAATTTTAGAGTCAGAAGGGCCGTTCCCAGTCACAGTGGGCCCCAAAGCTGTAGAGCCTGGCAGTTAAGAAGTAACATGAGCAAGAAGCCTGGCAGAGAGGTGACAGTGGCTCCAGCAGCTGCTACAAAGAACAGCTTGAAAATTACAGATACATCTCAGCAAACTGCTCACTATCTGCTGGGATAAGATTAGGGGGCTTCCTTTTATCCTTGTATAGACCTCACAAAGTTTCCTGTTGCCTTCTGCTTTCTTTCAAAGATACTTATGATGTACTTTTAAACGCGCAGAGGCGGGTTATGCACAGGGTAATTTTTGTCATTGACCCAAGAGCACATAAGGTCAGCCATAAACCAAAAGGATTATTTATTCTCTTTCCCTCCCCCTACAAATACATTTTACAAGGCAGAAAAGTGAAGCACAGACTGGCCATATAACCTATCTACCCGCACAGTGAGGAAGGATTAACAAGATAATGAGTTTGGTTTAGGGCGCGTTGAATTTTGACGTTCCAGCAGACATTTAGGTAATGGTGTAAAGTAGGCAGCTGGATATGTATGTCTGTAGCTCAGAACGGAGAGCTGGAGGTATAAATTCAGCAGTCAGCTCACAGATGGTACTCAACACCATGGCAACGTGAGAAATGAAACATGAAAGGTGAGACCATCTTCGGAGAGAATGCATGAGAAGAGAAACAGACCTCAGGCTGAAACCCTGAGGAAGGGCCAACGTATGCAATAAAGAAGAAATCAAAAGAGAAACTGAGAAGGATCACTTTTACCTCATCTTCTGTTCCAATTTCTACGCTAACAAAGAAACCTTCTGTATTTAGCATATCTATCTATTTTAGTGCCAGATATTTTGGATACTGAAGACAATCAACTATAAATTTTACCAATTTTGAAAGGTGGCCAGTTAGTGACAACAATCTTTCATTTGCCCAGAACTGTCAGGAGAAAAGGGATTGCCTAAGAGTGAAATCTTCTGATCAGTGGCATTTACAGAAAAGGGAAGCTTTCCCTTTATGTGAATGGTTCGCAGAATCAGGTAGCTGAGTGTGAAGCACTGAGATACACAACGGTTAACCAGGATGAGCGATAGGGTAGAAGACAGCAGAAGTGTGAATTCTGTCCATGTGTGCTAGTTATACCTGCTCTGTTTCACGGCAAAGGTTGGCACTCCTAATCTCTTTCCTTTTTGGTACTTACATGTTGAAGTTACTGGAGAAAGAAATGAAGAGTATGAACTCTTATTAAATGCATGCAACCTGACTCAAGACACCTGCTACATAAAAATACTCAAAATCTCTGTTTTCAGACAATGTGCCCTGAGCACAGGGGTTGGAGCTGCAAAACATGGCTCTGAGGGTACTTTTACCACTAACTGAGGTGTGACATTGTTAAGTCGTAAACATACTGGTTTTCTTACCTACAAAGTGGGAATAGAACCATCTACAGTATGCTTCTACAAGCATTTCTTAAAGAATGAAGAGTGAATAGGAAAATGTGCTGTAAAACGAAAGGCATTTAACATTATTTCTTCCATGCTCTGGTTAGAGCAGATATAAAAAAACAGTACTAGTATAATTTAAAATAATCATTCTTGGTTTTCTTAAAGAAGAGAAAGGGAACTGGGCAAACCAACTGCATTATGCAATGTTCCAGGACTCCAAATTTAAATACTGCAAGTTACTGGTTTACAAGAATCCTCTGGAATCTTAGATGCATCACTTCACTATTTCAGGCATCACTTTTTCTTATGCAAAAAACAAGGGTGGTGGATACAGTGGATCTCCAATTTCCCTTCTTGCTATGATAATTTTCATCATTACATTCATCTATATATGCCTGGTCAAAAGAACGAGTTAAATGCTTTTGATTAATGAAAATGAATCGTTATAACTGAGCCGCATCATTCATAAACGCACTTTTACCTGCACCATCTCAACTATATTAAAGTTAGAGGGAAAATAATAATGTTGATAATGTGGCGATTGCTCCAAACATTTCTTTCAATAAGCCTATGACTTGGAACGACACGAGACATGACGATAAATCTTCGATTCCTTCACATGAGTTCTTGTTGCCCATGTGCTTCTCAAAGCATGATTCTATCATGGAGCTGAATGTTATTCTAATGTTTAAATTTAAATACATTATTTTGCACCACATGCCCTCAAATGCAAACAGTGCAAGAAAAGAAAAACTTATGTGTTGTATCACTGGAGAAAAGGCTGCTGTCATGATGTCAGTCATTACATAATTTCACATTTGCAGACATACAGCTTTTAACTTACGTACATGCAAGGAGTGATGCCACTGAACGCTTAATGGGAATTTTAAAGTTCAGAGTTACATAAAGTACCAAGTCACATCAGGTAACTAGAGAATGCCTCAACTTTAGAAAAATTAACGTCTGTGGATCCACTTTTAAAATATTAAATTTGAAGAAATTTCTTGGAAAATGCTTGATTTGCATTTATCTAAAAGTATTTCTACAAACAGATACTTCATAACATCTAGTCCTAAGAAACAGAAGGCCTTTAATGTTCTCCATAAAAATCTGTGATTCCATTAAACAATCAGATGGGTGATTAGCGGTAAGTTTTACTACTATGAAAATCAGTTCCATCTTTATCATAAACCATTAAATATTTTACAGTAACACTGAGAGAAGCGGGGGATAATAACTATTTTTCCTCAGGGGACCACAAAATAGGGCCTAAGCTGCTGCTGGGAACATGGCTGACTTCAGGGCAGCAACAGCAGCAGAAACTTCTAAGGGGGATGTGACCATGGAGGAACAAAGCGAGGGTGAACTGGACACTGCACAGCTCATAACACACAAGTTCTTGATTTGTTCACTGTGAAACAGATATTTGCATCTACAGTGAAAGAGAAGTATACAAAGATACCACAACAGCAATAAATCCATCAATACACTCGCCCTTCACCTACAAAAGCTCAGAAAAAAATGACAGTCCTAAACTGAAAAGAAAACCACATATAACAAACCAAGGTGTTTACGTATTGTATCACAGGCAGCCAAGCATTCCTCTAGAGAAGTCCTTCCTTTATTCAAACAGACTGTCAAATTAAAACTAATAAAATATGCAAAAAGCAAGCAAGCATTGAATCTCTTTTTCTTAAAAAGACTGAGCTGAGCAACAAAATAAAAATCTTTCTTCCACAATTCTATGTTTAATCCCATCACACTTGCTTTTCCATAAATGAATATAACTTTGTAGTCAACGTAACTGTAAACCTTCTTCAGCCCAGCATTAAACAGAGGCTCCTCCTGCAAGCTAAGGATTATCCTGACCCTCAAAACAGGATGTCCCTTTTCATCCGGAGTCCAAAGAATACTATCATAAATCACTACTAAACTGTTAAGGGGGGTTGGGGGGAGGCTAGTGAGGGGAAAAGGCTAGTGAGGGAGACAAGAACTGATTTTCAAAATCAAATTTTGTTTTCTCTTTTTGGCCGTGCCGTGGGTCATGCAGGACCACCAGGGAAGTCCTTGGGTTTTTTTTTTAAGCTCTGGCTAAAACAATATCAAGAAGAACAAACTGAGAATAATCTGTGTATGTGTATATGTGTTGAATAGCTTAAACCACGAATTCATCAGATAACATAGACTTGGAAATTTGTCTATCTCATTTTATCTTTCTCTTTAAAACCGAACATTTAGGAAACTAAGTTATTGCTTTTCCTATTAATAAGACACGGTTAAGTTAGTAGAACATTAAAAAGAAGACTTAAAATTTAGTTAAGTGGTGGCTTCCCTGGTGGCACAGTGGTTGAGAGTCCGCCTGCTGATGCAGGGGACATGGGTTCACGCCCCGGTCCGGTCGTACCAAAAAAAAAAAAAAAAAAAAAAAGAGGAAGGGGGACTAAGCAAAAACTAAAAATATGTGTATCAAAGGACAAATAGTGAATGCAATTTCCTTTATATGACCAATCTGAGTTAAAATAAAGGAAATAAACTCTTTTACCCATACACTATAATACTCTCAGCATAAAAAGAGCAAAATAACAAGAAAATGGAATAGGATAGGGTGAAGATCAGGAAAGAAAAACAATAAGGAGGGCTTCCCTGGTGGTGCAGTGGTTAAGGATCCACCTACTAATTCAGGAGACACAGGTTCAATCCCTGGTCCTGGAATATCCCACATGCCACGAAGCAACTAAACCCATGCGCCACAACTACGGAGCCTGTGCTCTAGAGCCCACGAGCCACAACTACTGAAGTCCATGCACCTAGAGCCGGTGCTCCACAACTAGAGAAGCCACTGCAGTGAGAAGACCGCGAACCGCAACCAAGAGTCACCCGCGCTCCCCGCAACTAGAGAAAGCCCGTGTGCAATGAAGCAATGAAGCAATGAAGACCCAAAACAGCCAAAACTAAAACAAATAAATAAATTTATAAAAAATATATATAATTATTTTCTAAATGAAAAAAGAAAGATTAAAACAACAGAGGTCACGGGCATTCTCATCTGAAAATATTATTCAGTGCTTTAAATTTTAAATTAAAGTCAAATAAAATTTAAAATTTATTCTTTGGTCATGAGAGCCACTCATCTGATGCTCTGTAAGGCATGCCTATATTATAGAACCTTCCATCACTACAGAAAGTCTATTGTACAGCACTGGCCTGGAATGTTTTAAATAATTTACAGAAGTGATGCTTTATATATCCACCAGGAAAAGACTTCTGTCACAAATTGTTGATAGAACATTTTGAGACGAACATTTCGTATTTTTAATATTTCATATTCATGATTATCAGGAATCTTGCAATCATGATTAACCATATACAACATAGAAAAAATACTTAAGGTTCAGCAGGCCAACTATCTGTCTTTAGAGTATCTCTACCCATCCAAACAAATAAGGAACCACCCTCTTTTTAAAGCCTTGAAGAAAAACATATTTCATAGCCTCTCTTGGTAATCCTCCCAGAATCAAGGAATTCATCTGCCCTCTCTCACTCAAATGGTAAATACTGCTATAATTTTTCTACCCATTTCCAGAACAGAAGAACATTTGGCCACCAACTCTACAGGATATACTGCAACCTTCAATCTTAGAAGAAAAAAAATGCATTTCTTTGAACTTCCTTAAAAGACCTTACTTTATGCCCTAAGGAGCATGTACCTGTTCTCAACATAGGCAGAACACCTCCCTTACTGAAACCTTTCAATGATCCTTGTAAACGACAGCACAGAATTCAAAAACCTTACCACTGCATAGAAGAGTCCTCGCCACCAGAGTACATCATCTCTCTCTCACCTATCTTCCAATCTTTTCCTCCACCTCCTTCCCAGCCTTATGGAATTATTTAGAGCTCCCAGACGGTACCTCGACATTTCATTTCACTATGACTTCTGCCGTGCTGCTTCCTCCGCCTGCAATGCTAACCTGACGACTTGGACTTTAGATTCTGGTCCTCCTTCTCTACACTCCCTAGCCCTACTCTCCCCAAAAGATTCAAACTCCAGCATTTTGTCAAAAGGAAGATCTTGACGAAAAAGGTGATTAAATTTTGCAATAGTCAGTGAATACTTACTGAACATCCACAAGGCTCTGGTTTAACAAGGAAGGTTTGAGAATCTTAATTCCTGTATCTTAAAAAAAATAATAAAACAAAAAGGGAAAACCAACCATCTGTGTTGAATGTTATGTCATCTGTCTGGAGTGAGAAGCTTAGATCATTTAACTTCTTGAAATCTCTTAAAAATTAAGATTCATCAGCATGAACACTAACTACACCCAAGGCATTTATCAATAATAAATGCCTAAGTGAATACAACAGTTGAATGTGTCTTATATCTTGTTAAAGTGGATCGTACTGACCTCACTTTCACTTATGAACAACCCGATGGAAACACCAAAGGGACCACAACAACATTTGGCTTTACTAGAGGGAAGAGGCAAGGAGCAGAGGGACTGATAAGTCGACGCCGCCTGGCATATTGCTCAGAGTCATCTATACAACACTCAAAAAGAGACTAATGTAAGAATCCCAAATCAGCGTGTAAACAAAAAGGTTCATTATACACTGCCAGTGAGAGTGTAAAGCTGCACTTTCTGGAGGCAATTTAACACTCTCTATCGAGAACCTCACAAGTTGGTTTTGTAAGTGATTCCATTTCTAAGATCAAGACTCAATAAATAAAATTATGGTACATCCATCCATATCATGGAATCAGTCCTGTGCAGCCTTTTAAAATTACAGCATTTTAAAAAAATGATGCTATTGAAGATTACTTAATAACATCAGGAAAACTGCATAAGTGTAAAAAGCTAATTCCAAAATAATTTGTCAGTATGATACTGGGTTTCTTGTTGGTGATGGTGTTATTAATGTTTAAGTAAATCTGCTTAAATTTTATAGGTATACGTTACACTAAGACAAAAATTAAACTTAAATTAATAACCGTGACTTACCTTTAATGATAAAAGCATGGTGCTTTTTGTTTACTTTTTAATCTGAATTTTCTAAAATGAATAAATGTTATCTTCTGAGATATGTGGGAAAGATTATGTTAATAATAATAATCGTAATTATGGAAAGTTTGCTTCACCTGAATAACTAAACTAGTATATTTTCTCCTTACAGATAATAAGAGCAATGTAACGTTTTTTTTCTTTTGTTTGGCTGTCGGAAAACATAAAGCCAGATTTGTCAGTCACCTTCAGGAGCTGCACAGCAAACACCACATATTGGGGTGTGCATCTGACTGTCCTCCCTCGAAACCTTCTACCCTGACCTGAATTTTCTCTGACCCTTTCTCTACTGCATTGTAGATATTATTCTAGCTAGCCTCAAAATCTTTTTTGTGGAGAGTGATGGAGGCAAAGAGGAAAAAGAAGGAAAGGGGGAAAGGAGAAAAAGGATGAGGTGGCAGTTGTACAAGCAGAACACTGTTCTACCTCTGTAATTTTCAGATTATTTACTAAAGTTTAAGTTCCACCATAATGGGTACGTAATAAATATTTGTAGAATAAATAAATGAAGATAACAACTCCCCAATTTGAGAAATGCATCTCTTTTGGGGGTTCTTCCTACTCTAAACAGTTGATATCTTACTGAATTTTTGGTATCTTAGTATGTGGTTATTAGAGGAGTAGTCACCAGTGCTTTTGCACGTTTGAAATGTCAGAGAAACCCGTAAACACATCGCTTAACAAGACAATTGTTTGACTTGTATTCTATAGATAATGCTTAGTACTCACAGGATTTGAAACTCAGCAAATCTGCGCAGGTCTGTGGTTCACAAATTGTAAATCAATGTGCTACAGTACAGTAGAAGAATGTTTATCATGAACAGAATTTAGATAAGATGCTTTTTTTTTAAATGACTGGTACAAGTTTGTTTTGTTTTTTAATCTGCACCATCATTTAAAATAAGAGATGTTACAAGAAAAGCAAATTTTCAACTTTTCCTAAAAATCACAAGAACTGGCACAACTTGGTCTGTATTTCAACATGGCAGTTATCAGCAGAAGCTGTCACCTCTTTAGATGCGGTTGTGGTCTCCAGGTTGCCAGAGTCCCCAAGAGGCCCTCATCGCTCATTTATACTGGCCGTCGGGAGACAACTGTGTTTGTAACTCTGCACACCACAGCACTAGTCTTAATATAAGTTCCCCCAAAATGCAATTACTGGTTATTTGTAATTCTTTCAAAGAGTGCCAATGGCCTCCCACCATAGAGTCCTCCATGATACAGTAACTCAGCACTGCACACCCAAGAAAACGACCAAGGTATGTCAGGGTTAAAGCCACCCACCAAACCCTCTTCTGCTTTTGTGCTGCCGTTGCTGCTCCCTGATTTCCCAATAACTGAGTGGCTAGTACACAGCAGCTGCTGATAAATGTTGGATGGATGAATGGAGGATGGATAGATGACAAATGTAATCTATACTAAAATTAGTCTTAATTTCTTCCAACTACTGGCACATAAAGAATTCTGCCTCAAAGGGAATCTGCAATATGATTATTTAGAGCTATTTTTTATTGGTGCCATTGTTATTCTTTTTTTTTTTTTTTCATTGTTATTCTTATGATAGCTGCTCACATTTGTTCAAAACTTCCCTGAACAACCATTTTGGGGGAAGGGGGTTCCCAAAGTGAAGAAGTGCCACTGCTGGTATATAAAATAATCTTAGGTGATACTCTGGATTAGGTATTGAATCACATACTGAGAAAACTACTCCTTTCCCAAGTTTCTTTAAATCTTTCTAAGTATATCAAAGAGCAAGTCTCACTTTGGAGCTAACACATAACTTAAGTGCTTTTATGACACTGGCCAATTTAATTTCCCTTGTAAACAGAGGGAGCATATGGCTCAGGCCTGAAGCCTTTATCAGACAACAGAATCTAGACAGGATTTAACCATAACTGTTTTTAAAGGCAAATGATACTGTTTCTCCCGTTCTGGTAGTGATAGAAAGATTCCCTTTTAAAGAAAATTAACATTTAAAGAGCATTATAAAATTTTATGTCGTATGTATTTTATCACAGTAAAAAATTAAACAAAAAAAGATATTAAGTAAATAACAGTAGAGGGTGGAGTGCAACCATGACAAAACACCAAGATGATATTCAAAATACTGACATTTGGGAAATAAAAGGCTATATGGCTTGATGTTACCAGTATGGCGCAAAGATGGAAAGTGTTCAGATTTACTTTAATTTCTATTTTATATTAAAACAAATGTAAAAAAAAAAGAAAAAAATATATATATAAAATAAACTGTGCATTTTTATGGTGATAGAAAAACCTAAGATTTGTAATCTTGACAGTTCGTAAGAGTTAAATTAGCTTATGACTATACTTGACCATATGATTATATACATATATAATTGACTATCTATAACAATATATGGCTATAATTTATTAATCTATGCCAATACCATAGAAATAGATATCTCCCTATAACGTAAAAAGTCTTCCCACAAAGTTCATAATTTATAAGCTGCAAATGATGACATAAAATAAAAATATTTTGTGCTGAGAGCACTTCTATATTTAAGATCATAAGTTGGGGCGAATAGTAAGTAAACCAGTAAGAAGACCAAATGTCACCAATACTCCCCACTGTCAAACAGCAGCTGTGACAAATGCTGCAAAGGAGAGATGCATGATTCTGTAACGGTTATAACAGGCGTAATTTGACCTAGGCAGGGCTTCCTTGAAATGAGAGGGCTGGGAGCAGCAAAACAGCAAGGCAGGGGGAACATGACCAAAGTCAAGGAGTCTGAGTCTAGGCTGGAGAGTACAGGTGCTCAATGGCCCAGGTATGGAGTTTACCTTTATGCCAAGAACAATGGGAAGACAGCAGAAGAGTTTGTAAAGTGGAGTTACCTACCTGAGCAGATCTGCATTCTGAAAGGCTTGCTCTGGCTGTAACGTGGCAAGCCTCCCAAGAGGCATCAGGAAACAGAATCAAAGTTTAAACAGGTTACAAACTAACAAAATAATTTAGGAACTGCATCTAGACCAAAACATACCAAAATGTCATAATTTCTTCGTCAGATCTGTGTGGCCTACCTGCATCAAGAGTTTTAAAGGAGAGAGGACTGAAGCTCCAGGGAGGGGTTCTCAGGGTGGGGTGGCTGAGTACCAACAACTGCTGGGTTCTGGTCACTTCCCTGCTTCCCAGTCCAAGCTTGTCTTTTGTATGTTTTACCCGAGAGGTTTCTAATAAGGGTCAACTGAAGAAATGGTTTTGTTACTGAAACTAAATCTGAAAACTGATGTTAACACCCGTGGCCTCTAAGACCCAGGTAAAAGACTAGACTAGAAGCAGTCTGTGGGAGAGCAGTACCTCAGATGACTACACCCTATGGTTCCTGTTTGGTCTAAACTTCTCATTGTGATCTTCTTCATAAGAGATGGTACTCGGAAATAGTCCCCTATTTGCTTCTAATCCTCCTCCAAAAGGTTGAAACTCTGGGTCACCCTGGCACACCAACCAGAATGCTACAAGAGAAAGGAGGAAAGGAGGGAAGGGAAAAGGAAAGGGGAGGGAAGAGAGAAAGAATACACAGTACCAGGTGGCAAGGCCTTAGAGCACAGCTGGTGAGGGTGCAGACTGGCACGTTCACTTTGTAAAGCTGGCAATACCCACCGAAGCTCAGCAATGGCGCTCCCAGGAACGACATGCAACAGAAATGGTATGCAAAGGTTCATTCGCCAAAAGACATGTATACAAAGGCTCGCAGAAGCACTATTCCTAACAGCCACCACCTGCAAACATCCCACATGCTCATCAACAGAATGGATTATCTACTGTGAGGTATATTCCTATGGTGAATACTGTACAGCAATGAGACTGAGTCAATTACAGCTACACATGAAAACACGGATGAATCTCACATAGGTAACATCAGGAGAAGATGGACCAAAAGACTACACAGAGGGTTTCTGTTTATATATAAAATACTCAAAAACAGATAAAACAACTGACTAGGGGCTTCCCAGGTGGCGCAGTGGTTGAGAGTCCGCCTGCCGATGCAGGGGACGTGGGTTCGTGCCCCGGTCCGGGAGGATCCTTCATGCCGCGGAGCGGCTGGGCCCGTGAGCCGTGGTCGCTGGGCCTTCACGTCCAGAGCCTGTGCTCCGCGGCGGGAGAGACCGCAGCAGTGAGAGGCCCGCGTACCGGAAAAAAAAAAAACTGACTAGTCATGTGCAGAAATAATCTCAATTTCTACCTTAATACTAAAGCCCAAAATTAATTACAGGCTTAAATATGAAGAGCTGAAAACTTCTAGAAGTAAGCATAGCAAAAACCTTAGTGACCTTGGGCTTGGCAACGATTTCTTAGATACAACACATAAACCACAAACTACACAAGAAAAAAATCAATAAACTGAATATTATAATGATCTGTGATCTATGCACTTTCCCATCTACAATTTAAATACTACAAAATATTAAATAAAAGCAGAAGAAAGCATAAAGACTGAATAGATGGAAGACAACCCAGTCAGCCACTGTCAACTCAGCTCACCACTCAAGAAAAACTACATCTCAAATACTTCTATCCTGCAAATACAGAAACAAAGCCAAGAGTGGCAGAGTTGAGGGGTGGAAAAGGAAAAAATAGTTATCATTAGCTGCCCGTCCTAGCCTTTGAGTTGGAATGGGAAGGGGACAGGTCCAATGAAGAAAGCATCTGTTATAAAATTTGGCTCTCCTCCCACGACTACTCTTAATTCACCACAGAGACATGGAGGAAAATATACTCAACATAAGAGCAAATAAAAGACACCTTGATCCTGGATCGTTTTCCACTGAACATCCTTTACTTTCTTTCTTCATCTAGTCCCATCCTTATTTATTTATTCTCTCCCTTCTGTTCTCCTGATTCTTCCAGACATCTCTTTTTTGCTTTCTGCAACCATGCATTACTATCATATGTCCTTTTCTCTTCACTGAAGAGGCTCCAAGTTAAGAAAAGGAATTAAAATATATACACAAAAATAGCACAGGTTCTTTATGTTATTTCAAATGCCCTTATACTGGGGGAGGGGCAACATACCAATCTCATCACTTCTCACCAATTCTGTTTATATAGCATTGGTAGAATATAAGCCACAGCATAATTATTTTTATGATACTTTCTCCCTCTCCCTGTTTCTCTTCTTTAAAAGGTAGCTAGCAACTTCTCAAGTCAACTATGTGCTAGCTATGTGGGATGCTAAAGATATAGGATACTACTTCATATCTATTCCAGTATAAGGACCCCTTTTAACACCAAAAAATGTCAAAACCACATACACAACAAGAGATGATCCTTTTAGTATCCGTTCCCTGAGAAAATGCAATCCTACAAAGGCACCGATATTTCATTAACTTTTGACTAATTGTGAACCTTATTAATCACAACATCCATTCACATTTTACAATAGCAGATGTGAGCAATGCTTAGTGTGAGTGCAGATTCTCAGCTTCTCAAGCCCCTTATCTCAGGACCTCCTCAACCCTCCATGGACTCAGCCTAGATGGACTGGGAAGCATAGCTCTCAGCACTCTGGGCTCAACTCTTCTGTATTAAGTATTGTCTGATTTTGTTCATGATTCACTGAAGAAGTAGTAATAGAGTTTGAAAAAATTTGAGGCAGAGTGAAGTGTTTTCTGTTCACTCAGGACCTTTCTGGGAATGATTTAATCAGCGTCTCCCTACAGCACACCCTGCTTTCTCCTCTCTTAGAACTAGTATCTGAAAATGTTTAATAAATGATTACTACCTTTCTTCCAGCTCTTACCATTATTACTATATGCCTCTTCCCCACCTACTCTAACCCCATAAATTTCCACATCCCTGGAGTGTTCTAGCTAGGAAAAGGTAAGAAGAAACAAAAACTTGAAAAACCTAATTTTTGCATCAAATAAATTTTTACAGCTTTTTTTTTTTACATTAAGTAGCGGCAGATGAAGAACTAAAATTATGCTCGACCCTTGTCTCTACCATGGTTAAGCTGAATATAATCCATCTATCCAACAGCAGCTCAATTAAAAGGAAAATATTCACTGTAGGGTTTATTCCTAAAATCTGCAGAAGGGCACTCTCTTGCAACAGATATGTCTTCCTCTTAACTGGCAATAACATACAAATCAGGCTCATTTGTTTTTTTATTCATTCAATAATGTTCTCTGTCCTTAATTTTAAAAATGGGTAAGCTGACATTTTTCTCTCTCTCCAAAATATAAAACCAAAAACTAAATTACAACTTTTGTCACCCCACTGTTTTTTGTCTTATGAGTCAGCCATTCGGAAAAGAAGTGCTCCACACCTCCCCTGCTAAATGATATTCAATGGACACCCCTCCATTCTGTTAAAGGTTAAAAAAAAAAAAAAAAAAGAATTTATATTTCAAGGTGGTATTGAGATTTGTTAAGATAACATATTTTCAGGGCTTCCCTGGTGGTGCAGTGGTTGGGAGTCCACCTGCCAATGCAGGGGACGCGGGTTCGTGTCCCGGTCCGGGAAGATCCCACATGCTGCGGAGCGGCTGGGCCCGTGAGCCGTGGCCTCTGAGCCTGCGCGTCCGGAGCCTGTGCTCCGCAACGGGAGAGGCCACAACAGTGAGAGGCCCGCGTACTGGGAGAAAAAAAAAAAAAAGATAACATATTTTCTAATTCAGGTCACAGAAAAACTTCAAATCTCCATTACAATATAACTTAAATCATATTTGTATGTATTCTCAATGAATGATCCTTAAGAGTCTACAAAAATAAAGTCTGTTTTGCTTTTCCCATTTTACAATACTGTCTGGAAAAAAAAATAATTCAACCACTACCAGCTGTCACAGGACTAGCAATTCTCATTAAGCGGGTGGAAAATATGAGATGGAAAGACTATTATGAACATCTGTTTATATATCTATCACATTTTGTACTTAAAAACATCGTTCCTCCACTCGGTTGTCTGAGATATCATATCAAACTATCACTCTAGGGGACTTCCCTGGTGGTGCAGCGGTTAAGAATTCGCCTGCCAATGCAGGGGGAGACGGGTTCGAGCCCTGGTCCGGGAAGATCCCACATGCCACGGAGCTGCTGCGCCCGTGCGCCACAACTGTTGAGCCTGCGCTCTAGAGCCTGCGAGCCACAACTACTGAAGCCGGTGCGCCTGGAGCCCGTGCTCTGCAACAAGAGAAGCCACCGCAATGAGAAGACCGCGCACCGCAATGAAGAGTAGCCCCCGCTCACCGCAACTAGAGAAAGCCCGCGCACAGCAATGAAGACCCAACACAGCCGTACATACATACAAACATAAGATCATGCTATACTGCAGACAGTGAACAAAAATCAATCGTGACAAATGATAACTTGGTTTCTCACAAGTAGCTTCTCCCCTCTTTAAAGAAAAACAGGGTCTCTTCATCCTTTTTACCAAAGAATACGTGGGAATACTGACTATGGGTAAATGCCAAATATCATTAAGACTCATGCCATGCTTCAAATAACTATTTAAAATAAAACAAAGACTTAAGAAATTTAGGTGATTAGAGAACAAGGAATTGCAGAATGTGGTGGTAATGCTACATGATACTATAAACTATTAAATTGCTGGGGCAAATATAGTCTTCCTAAGCCATGAATGTTTTTTTTAAAATTCAGATTCTTGTTTTTCAAGTTCTTCCAAATAAAATAAAAAGACAAATGATGACCATGATTGTATAATTTATTTAAAGGAGGGGGAGAAAAGAGTAATTTCTATTTTTAATATTTCTACATTAATAAAACAACTTCTATGTTGGCAAAGTGTTGGCTTAGCCATAAGCTACATTTATACCCATTAAGTCAGCATATCACAATTGCCAAATATATGTGTAAGCACCCCCCAAAAGAGTAACAAACAAAGCAAGCAAGCTCTGGTAAAATGTGTATAGAGTTGTCATAAGCACAGTGGCAGATTTCTAAACTTTAAAATCATGTCTGCATTCATCCTCCCTTTTCATCAAATTTAACCACAGGAACTTAGGTGAAACAATAATAATAATTTTTAAATAAATATATGTAATCACCAATTATTTTAGAATCTTTCCTTATAAGAGTGTATTTTAACTACAAAAACCTCACCCATTCCTAACTTGTTTCTCAATAATATTCACCCATTCTGTTTAACCTTCAATTTCTCAATAGAGAACACATGCTACTCAAAAAGCCAACGTAATTATTGTTGTAATGCCATGAAGAATGCTCTTCCTAGTAACAAAACTCTAATATTACAGTTGGTACCCGGTACGTTCACTATTTACACCACCATCATCTCCCCTTCCCATCACCACCATTTTACTGGCAGAATATTCACAAGGCTGAAGGTTGTTTTTCACCTCAGCAAAGAGAATGCTTAAAATTGGATGGCTAGCCACAAACCAGAAGTTAGAAGCTACATAAAAATAAACACAAATGTGTCTAAATTTTTCTATGTTCAACCTCTAAAGAAAGCAGTAACATCCTTCCTTATTCATAATTCCCTAAATTAAAGCCAGGAGCCTTTCACCCAAATATACTAATAAATTGATTTAATGTCATCATTTTGCCATCACATCATGTTCTCCATACACTAGTGTACTATAATTAAATTCATTTTACCATGCTGGGTTCTTCACCTCCTATTTTCTTTCCAGGGTTTTTCCTATATCATTCTTTAACTACCAAAGTATTTCTCCATAATATTTTCCTAAATATTAAATCTATGAACAAAAAGACAACCCTGAAGACTAACCAGGGAAAAGATAAATCAACACACCTTAATACAAAATACCAACATTACGTATAGACTATTAGGCAACCAACAGAAAGGTAAGCATCAGCTGTATGCCCAAGAACCTCAATTTAAAATATTATGTAGTAGAAACAATTTTGGTAAACAGAAGTGAACACACATTTACATATCAAAATAGGCAACTATAGACCCATTTCTGACTTGAGAGAAACATATCTTAATTCTGTTTATTAAGTAAAATAGGTATTTTATGAAAATATCTCCTTAGAGGTATAATCATTCGATTGACAGATAAAATAATTGCTTTAAAAATACTTCTGAGTCATTTCGTCCTTACCTGCAGGCATGAACCATTACTGCATGCAGTGACTGTTCCATTTCCTAGCACAGACTTGAAGAAGCATCATATCTCTCTTTCAGAATGTGACTAATATGTGGGTTTGCAATTCCTAAGCTATTTACAAATGGCACTCCCTTTCCACATAAGAAAATATTTAATACAACCGAAAGCTAAGTATTTTTAACCTAGATCTTACAAACAATATTGGTAATTTTGTGTAGCAACAACCTCAAAATACAGGAAACAAACCTAGTACTAGTATTTCCTTAAAGAATGCAAGATTTCTGTTTATTTTTTAGTTAAGGATATTATTTTTTAAAGCCTTCAACAGCTGTCACACACGAACCACCAGTCTGCTGTGTTATGGTGTGCATGCTGCAGCTGATTAGGCTTCACTATTTTTTTTTAAAATCAATTAGCCTTTGTAAAAGCAGAACAGCTTACCGAAATACACGTCTTCAAAACAGCACAATGACCAGCATGCAATACGATACGTTATATAGCAAACTTGACAAGAAAAAAATACACCCTGATTTGTTTCTTAGCAATGCTACACCATTAATTGTTCATGCAAGAGATGTAGCTGTACCTTTCTGAAGAGGACGACTTCTCAGAGTTAACTGACATCAGCAGCTCAATCTTCTGCTTGATTTCTGGAAAAATCAGAAAATATTCACAACCAAGATTGCCTGCCCTTGCTTTCAAGCCTTATATCAAGAGATTTTTCTTCCCTAATCCCTTTTGTTCAAAATGAGGCCACAAGATTCGCAGTACTTCTGTTAGGACTGGGATTCAATGGTGCTCTAAAGGGAAAAAGCTCCAGAGGCATCAGGCCTTGCTAAACTATGCACATGACTGTTTATGAAAGCAGGAAGTACCATTTCTTTCAAGCAGAGGGGTGTTTTCTTTTTTTAAGGTAGAACTAGCATGGCTCTACAGGAAGATTTTTAAATGCAGCGAATTAAAATACAAACCAAAAATGCTAACAACTAGATTGAACATACCAGATAATTTAAGAAGTCTTGGTAATAAAGTTACAGACTGTAATAAACAGATAGGCAACCCTTGGCTACTTCTATTTCATCAGCCCTGAAAAATATGGCTCAGTGAATCATTTTTATCACTTAAGAATGAAATATTAAACCAGAATCCCAATTTTTAGACTAAAAATATTTTAATCTGCTATAATTTACTGATGGTCTTTAAAGATACATTTATATCTACTCCCTAACTCCTTTAGAAAAACACTTCTGTTTTACACCTTAATTTTCCCCTCCTCCTTCACAGTACAGCACAAGTGAACAGCAACACCCAGTTACAAGCAGATAATATACTTGTCCTTTTAGGAGAGGACTGACAACGCTATCTACAACAGAAATGTAAGTGCCAATTCAATTTAATTAAAAGATCATTGCCGATACTGATTCGGAAAAAAAAGATTATAGACAAAAAGGGAAGGTGAGGTAAAAATAAAAGAGGAAAAAGAGAAGGAAAAAAAACCTAACACATTTCCTTTAAAATATTAACCATTAATATAAAGCACATAATTTTACATGAGTAAAGCTGATGTGGTCCTATTATCTAGACTATTTCACATATAAAGCTGTTTTCCTATTTGTAAATGTGTTTTCCTATTCAAAATCTTAAAAATGCACATACCAAATATAAAACACAATCCCACTAAATCTATAGGCAGTTTCAGGATTTCAAAGTAGACCTCAATAGTTTGGGGTTTTTTTTTAAAGGGTAAAACAAATTTTAAGTTTTAAGAATCTTGATTCTAGAAATCCAAGGAATATGAAATGTAAAGGAAAAAAGGAAAATAATTAGTTGCATAAAATACAATGGGCCTGTACAGAAATATCCTCTCAGCGTTGTTAAAATAAGAGTTTTTCCAAATTTTTTAAGCTAACAACTTCATCCAATGGGCATTATAAAGCTGGCATGAATATCTAATGAGAGCATGGACTCTACCACAGGCTACAGCCAAACTACCAATGGGGAGAGCATATAGCACAGTGGTGAAATTGAGATGATAATAATGAAACTTACCTTGAGGAGTCTTACGTGGATTACAGAGCCTGGCACCTGGTGCCGTAGTGAATGCTCAGTAACGCCCCGTTTAAAAAGAGCATGGCATTTAAGAACTCAGGCTCCAGGATCCGCCACCAAGCAGCCTAGGATTTGAAAGCAGGCTTCTCCATCATTTTTAACAGCCATATGACCTTGGGGAAATAAACTATCTCCTCTCCTATAAAATGGGGATAATAATTCTACATGAAGGGCTGTTGTAAGGATTTAATGACATAACCCATGAAAGGCACGTAGTGTTGTACTTGGAACGTAGTAATAAGCCCTCACTGCCTAGCAAAGGATGGGATCCTAAATAAATATTTGTTGAATGACCTAATGAGGTATACTAGGTCTGTTCCATTTTAAAGAGCTTTTCTATAGTTTTAATCCACCTTCTCCTTCTTACTACCAACCTTAACATTCACCTTTTTATCACCGTAGTATTGATATTATTATATGTGGAAATTAAACTTTAACCTGTGTCTCAGCCTTCCTTTCTAGAGGAATTATTCTCGGTTTATCAACTAGCCACTTCAGGAATGAGGTGACACTTGAATTCTTCTTCACCGTGGCAATTTTTCATTCCAAAAAGACAGAAAGTTCACACTTCAGGGTATCTCTATAATATCTATGCACTTAAGCTGAAAGTCCCCAAGATTAAACTGCATAGCTCTAATGAAGTATATGCCCATCTTACATATATTAGAAAGAAAAGTTAAAGCTCTAAACCATTTTCTGGCTGGTGACTTTGGAAGCTACAAACCAAAAAGGTTTCAAATAATTCATGGAAAGGTTTCCAACATGACTGTCACATTTTTTTTCAAACCTTCAGATCTGTTTATAGCTCCAGAAGGACTGAAAGTTTCAGGAATGTTCACAAATACCACATTAACATTGTATCCACTGAGGGCCATGCATTCCCTCTACACTCCTATCTAATCCTTATCAATACCAGCCAAGGGTCTGACTACTCCCCATGTTCATTCTACCACAATAAACGCCACAGTCCTGGGGGGCTTTGATGTTCATGTCAATATGATTCCAAACACCCTTGGTTAAGGGCCTTGGGCTCCTCAATAGTGTCCTGAACCTCTGATCACCTGAGTCATCTACTACCATGACCACACGTAGGATGCTCTCCTACACACACTGCAAATACGTCCCCCAAATTAGTTGTTTTTCTATATCTATACTGGATATTTCACAGTATCCAGGGCCCTATACTTTATTTTTCTGCAATTAATCCCACCAGTCTTTTCCTTTACGAATTACGGTTTTCCTGTTAAACTCACATTTCCTTATTTCACAAATAAATAAGCAAGTAGTACCTATATCTCTAATACTTCATTTTCTACTCAATAACCTGAGTTTGAAGACTCCTGGAACACTTAGGGTCCACAGCTGAACCAATCCCTAAGAACCCTGACAAGGAATAGCAGTGAACAATAACTACTACCAAAACATAGTCCAGTAAAGGAGGTGCTTCAAAGATTCAGACCCTAGAAGAGAAACTGGGCAGTCCTGAATCCACCTAGAATCCTAAGAGCAATAGCAAAATAAGCGTAACACAGGGCTCCCATGGAGAGGATCCACTACCGTGTCCTTTAAGATCACTAAACACCGAGCATGAGCTCACAAAGGACGCTTATTTTTATGACATGGAAATTAAATAAGACATCATAATTGGGCAAACAGTTCTACCTAAACTCGTAGACCTACATCCTTTTAACATCGGTGTTATTCTAACAGATTTACTAAATTTCCTCTCACTTGGCAAATTTGGAGCCATTTCAGGCTACAAGAAACAGGTATGTGCTCAGGTTACTTCAGGTGACAGGATAATACAGCAAGAATACATCTAGAAGTTAAGAGGAGGAAAAAAAATGCCTCAGTAGGCCTCAGAACCAGAATCCTGTTCAGAAGACGGGGCAGCTCTTGAAACCCAGTTACAATACCAAGTGCTCTGAGGGACTGTTCTCCACCTTAACCTTTCCCCATCCTGGCGGTCAAAACCTCTGACCCTAATTCCATTTCTCCCTTCGCTACCAACTCGTAACCACTTCTCTTTACTTCACATGTTCACAGATTCTCCTGCCTTGGAATGCATACTTACGGCCTTCTCTCACCTTAAGCGAGTATCTTTAAGGGGCTCCTATTTAAGCTTGCAAGAAGGCCTGCAGACACTTTTCCTGCTCAGGTGTCAATCCATGATACTACCATCTGGGACCAAGTATTGAGGTCCTGACTCAAAATTCAAGAGACTGACACAAAAGAGACTCTTCATAAAGGGACAGGAGTAAAGCAAGCTCTCTGAGACATCTAGGAAGATCAATGATTAAATGCTCCCAACATCCTGAAGATCAGTCTAGCCTAAAAAGGAGTCCCTGTTATCCCAGCATTCATTATTCAAGTTTTCTTTGTGATGAGAATGCACAGAAAAGCAAAAATTGTGCAAAAAATGACCACTGATAAACTGACCATTCAAACAACTGTCCCTGATATTCACCAGCCTCTATCCCCATCCATCAAATGCCTTCTCTGTTCAGTCTCTCACTGGTGGTCATACAGCCCAACAATTCAAACAAAATGCAAGTCCAGAGCAAAGTGAACACTGAAAATCTGAAACAAAGGATGGAACTTTAGACAAAGATGACGGACAATACTAAAGAAATGTTAGAATCCCAGGCAAACCCACTGACAAATGACAATATAGAAAGGAGTTAAGAAGGTTAGTAATTGTTAAGAGTAATCAGCAAGGACAATAATATGCTAAGTGTCTCAGGAATGATAATTATTTGATTATGAGAGACTACTGGGGGAAAATAATAATACTCTTAAATAGTCTGCAAAAATATCCAACATTACAATTGCATTACTACTTAAAAGATATCCAGTCACATTATTACAGTCACCCCCTGGTATTCATGGGGTGGGGGGGGCTGATTGGTTCCAGGACTCCCACCCCCACCCCCTACCCACTGCTGATAACAAAATCCACGAATGCTCAAGTCCCTTATGTAAATGAGGTAGTACAGGCAGCCCTCAGTATCCATGGATTCAGAACCCACAGGGATCAACTGTATATAAAACTTAATACGAATATGTATGTCAGAAACAATCAGCACTTGATACCACTCTTCCTTCTAAAACTCAGTAAACTCAGTACATATTTTTCAACTACAGCTTGAACTTTTGTTAAATAAAATAAGCTTACTTCTAAAATCTGATTTTATTTTTCAAAATAAAGTCTCAATTTCACCCGCCTTCCTTAAAAGCAGTCTTTTTCTGGTATCAAATTTCCTCCTGCTATAGTTCCAAAACAGTATTACTTTATGTTCCTGAATATAGTACAATGCCAACCAACAACAATATGTATGCTCCAAACTCTACAATGGGGCGGGCTGGGGTAATTGGCGGGGGATTGGAGGAGGAGGAGAAGAAGGTGGTCTCAGGCTGGTTAGGTTTCCGGCTTAAAACTTTCAAGGTAGCTAATGCTGCCACTTACAAGAACTTCACTTCCTAAAGAAAATGTTTTCCTCTGTCAGTTTTAAAATTATTATTCTGAGTGCAACTTATAACCCAAAAGAAATGCTAGTTTAAAAGGAAAGACTTGTTATTGATTTCCAAATCCTAGTAAGGAAAGTGGGTCAATCCCCTAAAATTGGGATTCTCCTTCTCACCCACCCCCCTGGAAGCCACCAAGCAAGAAGGCAGACAAAAGAGACCAATGCTAGGGTTGTGTCTGCACCAGGCCAAGACCCCAGATCATCCATCCTAACACTGTATGCAGCACCATAAAACTTTAAGTTCATCACACAGTACTTGTTACCGATGCTTGGTTATTTTTATGTTGAGGAATTTCAGAAACAAATACAAAACTGCATTAAAGTGTGAAAATATGAATGTTTAAATAAATTCCTATTTCTATTAGCCTCACCATCAATGACTTCTATTAGCAATGAAATGTAATGAAATTAATCCCTGAAAACTGTCTACAGGTTTCTCACCACAGCAGAGTATCATTAATAGTTAATCTAGCCACTAAACAGAACAAAGGCACTCTTAACCCTCGCTCTGTTGGGGAGACAGAAGAAGTAACACAAGTTCTTAGATAACTGAGCTGTTACACTCAGGGTGAGATCCAATGCTCTATTCACCATGAAATCAAGTTTTAAAACATTCTCTATTTTATACTTACAAAATAATTATCACTTGTACATTTTACTAGTATAATATATGAATTTTAGAAATTATATCAGAGAATAGTAATCAGAAAAAGGAAGTATTTTTATAACGCTAACCTAAAGATAGTTTTTCTTACTAGATATTAATATACAACTGAAACTACTCGGTTCTCCAAAATTATGACTTACAATGTCCTAAATTAAGACTGTTTAATTTCATTTACCATTTTGGCACATAAAGAACTCTGGGTTCACCAAAGAAGTCAAGGCCCACTCAACCATCTTAAAAAGAAAATTCACTATCTTAAGAGGTGACAAAATTATTGTGCAAGGTTTATTTATATGTGTAAGAAAACAAGCCATATCAAAATGTGTGCGTATAAGGAGGAATTAGTGTCCCCAACTCCTAACCAACATTAACTTTCAAACTTAGGAACTGAAATTTATGTGATATAGTCCAATTTTTCCACCTTTCTATACTCCTTCAGTAAGAACAGGTACTGAGCTAGGTGTTACCTGAGCAGGGGGAAGAAAAAATATGTCACAAAAATATGTAAGGCAAAATTCCTTCCCTTAGAGAGTTCACAGCCTAATATTTAACATTTAGCTTGAACCAAATAGCTTATTTAAGCCCCTTATATGAATTAACTCATTTAATCCCCACAACAACTGGAGAAGGTACGTACTCAATATTTCCATTTTACATGCATAGAAACTGAAGCTTTGAAAGTTTAAGAAAATTTCTCAAGATTCCAGGGCTAAACAACTCCACTTAGAATAGCATCAAAAATAAAATATTTAGGAATAAATTCAACCAAGGTGAGAGACTTGTACAATGAAAACTACAAAACACTGTTGAAAAAAGTTAAAGACCCAAATAATTGGAAAGACATCCTGTGTTCATGGATTGGAAGATTTACTATTGCTAAGATGGCAATATTCCTCAAATTGATCTACAGAGTCATACAATCCCTATCAAAATTCCAACTGCCTTTTTTTGCAGAAATCAACAAGCTGACCCTAAAATTCATATGGAAATGTCAAGGGACCCTGAATAGGCAAAACAATCCTTAAAAAAGTAGAACAAAGTTGCAAGGCTCACACATAAATTTCAAAACTTACTACAAAGCTACAGTAATCAAAACAGTGGGGAACTGGCATAAAGATAGACATATAGATCAATGCAATGGAATTAGAGTGCAGAAATAAACCCTCACATTACAGTCAACTGATTTTTGACAAGCGTGCCAAGGTCATTCAATGGGGAAAGACAGTCTCTTCAAAAGATGGTGCTCAAAACTGGATGTCCACATGCAAAAGAATAAAGCTGGACTCCTGTCGCACACCATATACAAAATATTAATTCAAACTGGACCAAAGACCTAAATATAAAGGCTGAAAGTATAAAATTTTTAAAAGGAAACATAGGTGTAAACCTTTATTTTCGATTAGGTTAAAGTTTCTTAAATATGACACCAAAAGCACAAAGAACAGAAGAATAAATAGATGCATTGAAGGTAAGAATTAAAAACTTTTGTGCTCGCTTCAGCAGCACATATACTAAAATTGGAATGATACAGAGAAGATTAGCATGGCCCCTGCGCAAGGATGACACGCAAATTCGTGAAGCATTCTATATTTTTTCACAGCAAAGGAAACCATAAACAAGACGAAAAGACAGCCCTCAGAATGGGAGAAAAGATTTGCAAACGGAGCAACTGACAAAGGATTAATCTCCAAAATATACAAACAGCTCATGCAGCTCAATATCAAAAAACCAAACAACCCAATCCCAAAATGGGCAGAAGACCTAAACAGACATTTCTCCAAAGAAGATATACAGATTGCCAACAAACACATGAAAGGATGCTCAACATCACTCATCATTAGAGAAATGCAAATCAAAACTACAATGAGGGGGCTTCCCTGGTGGCACAGCGGTTGAGAGTCCGCCTGCCGATGCGGGCAACACGGGTTCGTGCCCAGGTCCGGGAAGATCCTACCTGCGGCGCAGCGTAATTGATACAGCTACTATGGAGAACAGTACGGAGGTTCCTTATAAAAACAGAATTACCATATGATCCAGCAATCCCACTACTGGGCATATACCCAGAGAAAACCATAATTCAAAAAGACACGTGCACCCCAGGGTTCATTGCAATACTATTTACAATAGCCAGGTCATGGAAGCAACCTAAATGCCCATCGACAGATAAATGGATAAAGATGTGGTACATATATACAATGGAATTATTACTCAGCCATAAAAAGGAACGAAATTGGGTCATTTGTTGAGACGTGGATGGATCTAGAGACTGTCATATAGAGTGAAGTAAATCAGAAAGAGAAAAACAAATATAGTATATTAACGCATATATGTGGAAGCTAGAAAAATGGTACAGATGAACCGGTTTGCAGGGCACAAATTGAGACACAGATGTAGAGAACAAACGTATGGACAGCAAGGGGAGAAAGCGGCAGGGGGCGGGGGGATGAACTGGGCAATTGGGATTGATATGTATACACTAATATGTATAACATGGATAAACTAATAAGAACCTGCTGTATAAAAAATAAAATAAAATTCAAAATTTTTTTAAAAAAATAAATTCTAAAAAAATGCTGGAGAGGGTGTAGAGTGCAGAAACTAACAAAACATTGTAAAGCAATTATTCTCCAATAAAGATGTTTAAAAAAAAGAAAAACATTTCATAAGACTATAGCTGCCATAGACGGTGATTCCTCCAATGGATCTCGACAAAGTAAACTGTAAACCTCTGGAAAGGACTCACCATTCTAAATGCCATTAAGAACATTCATGATTTTCCAGGGAAGAGGTCAAAATATTAACATTAACAGGAGTTTAGAAGAAATGGACTCCAACCCTTATGAATGACTTTGAGGGGTTCAAGATTTCAATGAAGAATCAACTGCAGGTGTGGTAGAAACAGCAGGAGAACGAGAGTTAGAAGTGGAGCCTGAAGATGTGACTGAATGGCTGCCATCTCATGAGAAGATTTCACGGATAAGGAGTTGCTTTTTATGAATGAGGAGAGAAAGTGGTTCCTTGAGATGGAATCTACTCCTGGTGAAGATGCTGTATAAGATTGTTGAAATGACAACAAAGGATTTAGAATATGGCATAAACTTAGTTGATAAAGGAGCACCAGGATTTGAAAGGATTGACTCCAATTTTGAAAACAGTTCCACTATGGGTAAAATGCATGCTACAGAGAAATCATTCGTGAATGGAAGAGTCAATCATTGTGGCAAACTTCACTGTTGTCTTATTTTAAGAAACTGCCGTAGCCTTCCCAAACTTCAGTAGCCACCACCCTGAACAGTCAGCAGCCATCAACCCTGATGCAGAGTCTTTTACTAGAAAAAAGATTGGGGCTTCCCTGGTGGCGCAGTGGTTAAGAATCCGCCTGCCAATGCAGGGGACACGGGTTCAAGCCCTAGTCCAGGAAGATCCCACATGTCACAGAGCAACTAAGCCCACGTGCCACAACTACTGAGCCTGCACTGTAGAGCCCATGTGCCACAACTACTGAGCCCACATGCCACACCTACTGAAGTCCGCACGCCTAGAGCCCGTGCTCCGCAACAAGAGAAGCCACCGCAATGAGAAGCCTGTGCACCACAGCAGAGAGTAGCCCCCGCTAGAGGCAACTAATGAAAGCCCGCGTGCAGCAACAAAGACCTAATGCAGCCAAAAATAAATAAATAAATAAATTTATTAAAAAGAAGAAAGATTATGACTTGCTGAAGGCTCAGATGATGGTTGGTAGTTTTAGCAATAAAGCATTTTTTAATTAAGGTATACACATTTGTTTAGACATAATGCTGTTGCATACTTAATAGACTACAGTATAGTATAAATATAACTTTTATATGCACTGGGAACCCCCCCCCAAAAAAAAGAATTAAAAACTTTTGTGCATCAAAGAATACTGTCAAGAAAACAAAAGGACAATCCACAGAATGGGAGTAAATATTTGCAAGTCATGTAACTGATAAGGGACTAGCATCCAGAATATATAAACAACTCTTACAACTTGGCAATTAAAAAAAAACAACAACCCAATTTAAAACTGGGCCAAGGATTTAAATAGACATTTTTTGAAAGAAGAAATACAAATGGCCAAATAAGCACATGAAAAGATGCTCACCATTATTTGTCATTAGGGAAATGCAAATAGAAACAACAATGAAATACCACTTTATAGCCACCAGGATGGCTATAATCAAAAGAACAAGCGTTAGCGAGGATACTGAGAATTTGGCACCTTCGTGCATGGCTGGTAAGAATGTAAAATGGTACCTTTGCTTTGGAAAACAATCTGGCAGTCCAGAAAGTTAAACCAAGAGTTACCATATGACCCAACAATTCCACTCCTCGTTATAAACCCAAGAGAAAACATGTTAATACTGTTCACATAAAACCTGTACACAAATGTTGGTAATGGCGTTATTCATAATATCCAAGAAGTGGAAACAACCCATACGTCCATTAATTGATGAATGGATAAACAAAATGTGGTATATCCATACATAAAGAAAATGAAGTACTGATACATGCTACCTCATGGATGAATCTTTAAAACATTACAAAGGGGCTTCCCCGGTGGCACAGTGCTTAAGAATCTGCCTGCCAATGCAGGGGACACGCGTTCGAGCCCCGGTCCGGGAAGATCCCACATGCCGCGGAGCAACTAAGCCCATGTGCCACAACTACTGAGCCTTGCGCTCTAGAGCCCGCGAGCCACAACTACTGAAGCCTGTGCGCCTAGAGCCCGTGCTCCTCAACAAGAGAAACCAACTCAAGGAGAAGCCCGCACACCTCGACAAAGAGTAGCCCCCGCTCACTGCAACTAGAGAAAGCCCACGCGCAGCAATGAAGACCCAATGCAGCAAAAAAAAAAAGTTCTTCCTCACTTCTGGAGATGGGACGTGGAATGAGGAATGGCAGTCAGGGGGATTTTACCATTACCTGCACTTGGATTTTTTATAGGTATTACCTGCGTAATTAAAAATAATTTTCTTAAATAATGTTAACTGTTACCAAAGGATATCCATTTAAAATAAATCCCTTTCGGTACTTTCCTGGTGGTCCACTGGGTAAGACCCCGCGCCCCCAATGCAGGGAGCCGGGTTCAATCCCTGGTTGGGGAAATAGATCCTGCATGCATGCCACAACTAAGAGTCTGCATGCCACAACTAAGACCCAGCGCAGCCAATAATTACTTAATTAATTAATACTTTAAAAATAATTTCAGGTGGATTTCAGATCTAAATTTAAAGGCAAAACAGTAAAACTTTAAAATAATACAAAGGAGAACATTTTAAAAATTAAATAAAATAAAATAGACCCCTTTTGTAGTTACATGGCTTTCAAATGGAGAGTCTACAAAAAGCCTGCCATCACACCATTATAAATAGTCTCCAAAATGCCGATTTTCACTTTCAAATAAAATTCACAGTTTAATCAAGGTCAAAGCAATGTTCTGTTGGAATTGTGAGAGTGTTATACTGAAGGGGAAAAAACACAACAGCTGAATATTCTGACACTGTTCTATCATAAGAAAGGGAATCTCATGGAGGTTGTACAAAATTGGTCATTTAAAACTAGCTTTAAAAACTAAATTCAGTCTGCTCCTTCTAATTTTATCATGAACAGGCTCTTAAAACAAAATAAAAGTGCTGAAATAAACTGGTAAACTAAAAAAACAACCTATCTAGGGCTTCCCTGGTGGCACAGTGGTTGAGAGTCCGCCTGCTGATGCAGGGGACACGGGTTTGTGCCCCGGTCCGGGAAAATCCCACATGCCGTGGAGCAGCTGGGCCCGTGAGCCATGGCCACTGAGCCTGTGTGTCCAGAGCCTGTGCTCCGCAACGGGAGAGGCCACAACAGTGAGAGGCCCGCCTACCGCAAAAAACAAACAAACAAAAACAGCCTATCTAAAAATATAGGTAATTAATTTAGCAAGCCCCAAATGAGCAAGTCTCAACAAACGGAGAAGGCATGCTTATGAAAGATACACTACTGCTGTAGAAAAACAGAATCCCATACATGACAGTTTAAGATAAAAACAAAAAATTTTAAGTAGAGCCATCTGAATCATTAGGTGCTTTTGTTAGACCATGCAAAGGAGGAAGGCATGTGGTCAAAGTGCCAGTGCAATTACAAAGCAAGAAGCACTCTCCACAAAAGAACCACAGCAATACAGAGGTCAGTGTAAAATGGCTCAAGAACAGAGTTAAGAAATTCTACTCCTGCTTTTTTCTTTGAAAAATAACTTCCTTCCAGTCACGCAATTATCCATTTTAATAACAAAATAGTTCCTCAGTTTCCACTGAAATATACCTACCAAAGTTCTTTTTTTTTTTTTACCCTACTGAAGTATTTTAACTTGTCTGTTTACCCACCTTTTTCTAAAGTCTAACTCAGTCTGAAATTTGGACTGAGACTACAAGGTGTGGCAGCAGGGGGTACTACTTGGACTGACAGTATTCTGTTTCTTGAGTTAAGGTGTGGGTATACAGGTGCCTATTTTACTGTTCCCTAAACTTACATTCATAATTCATGTAACACATGCATGAAAGATATCACAACTTTAAAAAATGTTTTTAACCAGAATAATTAATGAAAGATGTGCCAGGGCAAAAGTGGAACACTGTGCATCTTAAAATTACTACCTAGTCACCTCTTAGTTTTTTCCATTGCTCTCATCACGTATTCTCTTATTTACTCCCCTGAAATACAGGTAAACCTCAGCTACCAGGGCTTCGAGGAATAAGTGATTTTTTAAAGATTTATTATTATTTTTTTTATTTATTTTTTTTGCTGTACGTGGGCCGCTCACTGTTGTGGCCTCTCCCGTTGCGGAGCATAGGCTCCGGATGTGCAGGCTCAGCGGCCATGGCTCACGGGCCCAGCCGCTCTGCGGCATGTGGGATCTTCCCGGACCGGGGCACGAACTCGTGTCCCCTGCATCGGCAGGCGGACTCTCAACCACTGCGCCACCAGGGAAGCCCTATTTATTTATTTTATTTATTTTTGGCTGTGCTGGGTCTTAGATGCGGCATGAGGGCTCTTCACTGTGGTGCGTGAGCTTCTCTCCAGTTGTGGCATGCGCGTTTTCTCTTCTCCGGTTGTGGCACACTGGCTCCAGGGCGTGTGGGCTCTGTAATTGTGGTGCAGGGGTTCCAGAGCGCGTGGGCTCTGTAGTTTGCGGCACGCCTGCTCTACTTGAGGCACACAAGCTCAGCAGTTGTGGCACTCGGGCTTAGTCGCCCCCCGGCATGTGGGACCTTAGTTCCCTGACCAGGGATCGAACCCACGTCCCCTGCATTGCAAGGTGGATTCTTTACCACTGAACCACCAGGGAAGTCCCGGAATGAGTGATTCTTGACAGCCATGTGTTCACAGTTGAAAGATTCCTTACCTCATTTAAACCATCCTGGACTGAAACATTCACATTGAGGATAATACAAAGTTTCTTGGCTACCTTAAAGCCTTTCATTTTAGGCACTACACCCATATTCTCAGGGCCTCTGAAAGGTAGCTGAAGGTCTGCTTCTGCACTGAGGGCTCCAGATTAAGACAGTGCTTTTTACTTATTGCTTTTCTGTGTTGTCCCATACAGTCCGCCATGTCACTATATATGCACCCTTCTAACTGGCTCATTCTAAACTGCTGAGAAAACTATTGGTAGGTAGTTTCTCACAATGTACATAAAGTTTCCCCTGAACTATCTGTAACAACTGAATGTCTGAATCCTACATCAATGCTCATGAAGAGTGCCGGTCCTGCTCTCTTCCAAGGGTCCCACTGCCACAGTACATCTGCTTCTCTTTGAACATATGTTTTGTACTTTCCCAAGTGGTAAGTTCTATAACTGTGGCTTGCACACGGAATATAAAAGTATGACAGGTGGGCTTCCCTGGTGGTGCAGTAGTTGAGAGTCAGCCTGCCGATGCAGGGGACACGGGTTCGTGCCCCGGTCTGGGAAGATCCCACATGCCACGGAGCGGCTGGGCCCGTGAGCCATGGCCGCTGAGCCTGCGTGTCTGGAGCCTGTGCTCCGCAGTGGGAGAGGCCACAACAGTGAGAGGCCCGCGTACCGCAAAAAAAAAAAAAAAAGTATGCCAGGCTCCTCTGTATTACAATGGAAACATTAACCCTTGCTTTGTATTATGATGGCAATTTGACAGGGATTACGTATGTATCTTCATAAAAACACTATGAGGTAGATACAAACATCAGCTCGATTTTATAGATGAGTAAAGGAGGGTAAAAGCCTAAAATATAAGGTAACATGTTTAAAGTCACCCAGCTATTAAGTGGCTGACACAGAACTTGGCCCCAGGTCTATAAAACTCTGAACTGAATGCTATTATTATCTACAGTAATATACTGACACTCCCAAACTGACCTAATCTCTCAGTTTCAGAAATCCAAATTCCTGAGGTAGCGATTACACTATTCCAATTCATCTTTTTCTAGCCAGGCTACCCCAACCACAAGATGCTAGACCACCTGCACTGGGGTCACGATGCACACCTAATCCAATCCCTTCAGGGAACATAGCACACAACAGAGCCACATCCAACAGGGCTGCCGGGGGGCACCTCCAGTCTTCACATGTGCTCCGACTTCCTGACAGCCCAAGAAGTTGGAAGAGTGTGTGACTGACATGCATCAGGCCCAAACCCCAGAGTTCAAAGAATGGGAATGCAAAGGAAAAATTCCAGTTTGGGTAAGAGTTTTCATCAAGCCCTACAGCACCCACTGCAAATTTCTGTTCCAGTTCACCTCATTATTCAAATTTTTCTACTCAAAATGTTAATTACCTAATGTTTACCAGCACTGTATTTAGGACGGTGCGAATCAAATAAAAAATCCTGTCAAGAGTTCCTTAGGTTTTCTCATCAGAGGTTCTGGTGAAAAAAAAATTCACAGTGAAATATTTCTTCCTCTAAAGGTTCCTATGTTGTGTGAGATCTGAAACAAAGGAAGAGCTATGCCTGGACCTCCATCATTTTTGTAAAACCCTTTTTTTCTACAGCTGATGACTAAAATCTCTAATACTGTGTTTCAGCAAATATTCTTCTTTAAGAAAAAGTTTGTGCTGCTTAACAATCTTTTTTTTTTTAAAAAAAATTTTGGTGTTTTTAAAAATTTTTTTTTTTTTTTTTTTTTTTTTATTTATTTATTTTTGTCTGTGTTGGGTTTTTTTGTTTCTGTGCGTGGACTTTCTCTAGTTGCGGCGAGCGGGGGCTACTCTTCTTTGCGGTGTGCAGGCTTCTCATTGTCGTGGTTTCTCGTGTTGTGGAGCACAGGCTCTACACGTGCAGGCTCCGTAGTTGTGCCTCACGGGCTTAGTTGCTCCGTGGCATGTGGGATCTTCCCAGACCAGGGCTCGAACCCATGTCCCCTGCATTGGCAGGCAGATTCTTAACCACTGCGCCACCAGGGAAGCCCCTGCTTAACCATCTTAAGTAATCCTTCCCTTATCTAGACTTACGCTGCCCAGTGCAGCAGTCACTAGCGACCGTTAGCTACCAAGCACTTGAAATGTGGCAAACCTGAACAGATGCTCAGCACAAAACAGAATGAAAAGTATTTCATTAATACTTTTATGCAGATTACATGTTGATATGATACTATTTTGGATATGCTGGGTTAAACATATTATTAAATTATTGGATTCATGGAATACTATTCAGCTATAAAAAAGAATGAAATTTGGACACATGCTACACATGCATGAACCTTCAAAACATGCTAAATGAAGCAAGCCAGACACATTAGGACAAATACTGTATAATTCCACTTACACGAAATACCTAGAATAAGCAAATTAAGAGACACAGAAAATAGAGCAGAGATTACCAGGCGCTGGGAAGGGGAAATGGAGAGTTACGGTTCAGAGTCCACGGGGAAAGCGCCTCACTCAAGGTAGTAAGAGGGACTGCAAGAGTTACCTCAAATTCTCAGTACAGAGGACATAAACGCTGCTAGCAAATCAGTTCAAGGTTTTTTAAAGTGCCTCTAATGAACCCTACTGAATTTAACCCCACAAATAGAAAAGTCTAGTAAACTGGTTTACTACCATCAAGCTTAAAAGACAAGTCTTATTTTTTCCTACTGAAGAATGAATTTGAAGAGCACGAGAACACTCTGAAACCTCATAGCCATTTCCACAAACCATTCCACAACTGCTTCCTAACAAACGTCTTCAAAATACTCTGACAAACAGAGCTTTGTGCGGAGAGCACTTCTCTATATAAAAGACACAATTTTACAGAGGTGACACTGTACACACAGAAGCAAACAAGTTGATGTTCTTCTGATTTACAGTATTCAGTCCTCTAAATTTAACAAGGTTTCCAAATCTCAATTTAAAACCACATTCCCTGGCTTCTAACTTAAGAGAGACATTTACTTTTGTCTCATACTTCTTAAGGCAATGAACTAGTGTTGTACCTCTAAACACAGAAGAGGGTATGTTGCAAGAAATTGTTTCCAATTAGTTTATATAAGAGTACTTAGGAGGCAGATCCCAAATGTATAAAGCATGTTTCCTAAAAATCCAATATGCAGTGAAATATAAGATAGAGGAATTTCAGGGAAATAAAAACAAAAAGTAGGATTTAAGTCAGCTGACTTTACCAGAACTAAATCTACTCTCAGGAAGCCAAAGGAGAAACAGCATCATAGTCACCCTCGTATTTCAACATTTAAGGAATGCTTATGCAGCTACTCACTGACACAGAATAAAAATAATAACAACTACAACAATAACAACAGCAGCTAACACTGATATCAAGCTCCCTGCCTGCTACCCCTTGTGAGGACTTTCCCGTTATTAGCTCATTTCATCCACACAAACCTTCCATGGAGTCAGTATTGTAATTATCACCCTTGTTTACTGATGAGGAAACAGAGGCCTAAGAGAAGGTAGATAACTTTGCCCGAGGTCACACAGCTAGTAAACAAATGGCAGAGACAAACCCAGGCAACCTGGCTCCAGAAGCCACTACTACATACTGCTTCTCATAATAGTTACAGGGGGGTCACAATAACATTTATGGTGGGTTGGGGCTCAAGTGTCATAAACTAACTTAAAAATGTACAGACTAAGAATACTTATTGAGCCCCTCCCTCATCCACTGGGCAAACTCTAGGGAAACTTCAGGAACCATAACTCACTAGTGTGACAAAACTATCAAAATGAAATAAACCAATTTTATTTTAGAAATTAAAAAAACAAATGGACTGTTAGAAATAGCAAATCAACTGCCAATCACAGATCTTTAGTTTTACAGAGTTCAGTAACATACTGGCAGAAACCACACACCGTGGTAACAACTGCTGGAAACACAAGGTAGGGTGCAGAGCAACACATTTATGTCTTGCTGCACTTTCCTCAATAAACTTCACTAAATGTCGTCCTATTCAACATTTGTGGATTTTTCAAAAGACCCTGGCTTCCCTTGACAGAGGGACCATCTCATTCCACAAACTGTGCCAACACCCTCTGGCCTGCGGCTCCAGCTGTAGAAGATTTGGTACACAGAGGACCTCGCCAGCAGTCACCTGAAGGGCCTTCAGAGATTGTCACATTCTGGCCAACTGTTGTTACCTCCAAGCCAGCAAAGTTTTATCAAGCTTCAATACAGTCAACAAAACCTTTACTAAATCATCTGTACAATTCCTTTTCGTTTTTAATTAAGTTAAAATTTACATACAGTAAAATCCACCCTTTAGTGTTCAGTGCTGCAGGCTGTGAGAAACAGACAGCTGTTGGAGCCAGCCCCACAACAAGATACAGCAGAGTTCCATTAGCTCCCAGCATCTTCTCCTCTCCAATACACACACACAGACTGTACAGTCTTGGTGCTTCTTTATCTGGCTTCTTTCACTAAGCATAATACATGTTAGATCCATCCATTTGTTGCAACAGTTTTATTTATTTTTAGTAGCTCATTTATTTTTATTGCTCAGCAATATTCCACTGCATGGAATGTGTCACAGTTGGTTTATCCATTTACCAGTTGAGAGAAATCTGAACAGTTCCCGTCTTTGGCACTTGTAAACAAAACCAAAAACAAACTAACAAAAAAGCTGCTATAAAACTCGAGCGCATGTTTCTGTATGAACATGTAAGTTTTTACTTCGTTTGGGTAAAACGCAGGAGTGGGTCACACAGTCTGGCACGTGAGGGGTGGAACGTCTCCTCGTCCTCTCCAGCACTTGGCACAGTTTCTCTTTATGTTAAGAACCACTACGAACCTGGGGAGAAGTATCTCCTGGTAATTTACATTTCCCTAATGACTGATAAAATGGACCATCTTTTATGTGCTTGTCTAAATACCTTCTTTAGTAAAATGTCAGATCTTTCATCCACCTTTTCATTGGGGTCTTTTTCTTTTGCCCATTCTTTAACTGAGTTTGCAAAGTTCTATATATATTCTGGATAAAAGCCCTTTATCAGATATGTGATTTGCAAGTATTTTCTGTCAGTTTGTGACTTCTCTTTTTGTTATCTTAAGAGCATCTTTTAAAAAGCAGAAGACTTTGATGGAAGTCCAATTTTTTAAAGATAAATCTTGCTTTTCGTATCCTATATAAGAAATTTTTGCCTAATTCAAGTCACAAAGATTTTTTTCCTGTTTTCTTCTGGTAGTCTGTAGTTTTACATTTAAGCCTATAATCCATTTTGAGTTAATTTTGTGTATTGTGTACCAAAGTATCAATTACTTTTTTATTTTTATAGCTTGATCCAAAGTTCTGGCCCTTATCACAGTATTTATTTGACAAGTGTTTTCTAAGCACCTATATTTGGCCTAGGGATGTAAGAGTAAATAAGAGAACACAACATAATCAACTCACTAAAATACATAGTTAGCAGTATGAAAACAGAGTAAGTCCACGCACAATGGCAGGAGAAAGGACTCAGCACCTAACAGCTAGGAGGGGTGGTATTTATACTGAGCAGCAGTTCACCAGGCAGAGAACAACATTCTAGGAAGAAGAAATAACACAAGCAATATCCAAAGATGTTAAAGAATAAGGGCTGTTCAGGGGGACGGAATTCTTCTTGACCATTTTTTATTCATAGCAGACACTACCGCATGCTAGCATTTTGGGCAGGATGTTTTAAGGGACTAAAAAGCTAAAAACCCCATTAAACACGAAAGCAACAAAACTCAACCCAATCACTACTACAGTATAATAATCTTTCTGCACCTATAAAAGCAAACAAAATTACCAAATAAATAGGCCTTCAGAATAAGCTGACAACCCCCAGCCTAGGAGTCGCCCTAGCCCCTTCCCCAGCTGACTCTCCACCAGCCCTGCTGAAGAGAGAGGAGACAAAGGCACCCAACAGAGCCTGCCTCCCTCAAGGGGTCTTCACTTGGCCCTCCATCACACCCTTCATCACCACCAAGGAACCAGCAACAGCACCTGTTCAGCTTAGAACTGCCACCTTCACAGACCCTGTTCAGCCCACTGAGATCGGGTTATTCACATCACCAGCACCACTAATCTGCCCTATTTTCCCAGCCCCTGGCCCAACCCTCGGGGACCCCTCCTCAATGCCCACTGGAACTTAAGAATCCTCAGCAATTCTCTACATCCTCTGCCAACTCTCTAAAAGAATTGTTTCTTGCCCTAACAGGACTGGCTGCCCCTGAGGACTTTTCCTGCAGGCCCCGGGAATGGAGGCCCTTGTTCCTCCAACGTCCCTCTTCTGCAGGGACAGGTGGAGGTCGGGCTACTATTCTCACTGTCCCCAGAGGTTGACTTTCCCATTCTTAAGAGTGACTACTCGGTTCAGATGGGAGAGCACCATACTACCAAGTAAAGTGCAAATTTCGCATAAGCCCCTTCAACGAAAGGCTTCCTCCCATCTCAACATTTTGAACAGCATTACCTAATTTTTTTGGTAACATCTTTATTGGAGTATAATTGCTTTACAATGGTGTGTTAGTTTCTGCTGTATAACAAAGTGAATCAGCTATACATATATCCCCATATCTCCTCCCTCTTGCATCTCCCTCCCACCTTCCCTATCCCACCCCTCTAGGTGGTCACAAAGCACCGAGCTGATCTCCCTGTGCTACGTGGCTGCTTCCTGCTAGCTATTTCACATTTGGTAGTGTATGTATGTCCATGCCACTCTCTCATAAATTTTTTACAAAAGCAAAAGAAATATGGGAACATATGTATATGTATAACTGATTCACTTTGTTATAAAGCAGAAACTAACACACCATTGTAAAGCAATTATACCCCAATAAAGATGTTTAAAAAAAAAAGCAAAATAAATATATGTGTGTGATAAAAATACACTTAAAAATCAAGCAAACGTTAAACAAATTAAAGACACGTTTCCACTTCACCTACATAATTTTTTGAATGAAATCTTTTCCATATACCCCATAAGTAGGATGATGGATAAAACTCCTGTTTTAAGAATTTCACATTTTATTAACCATTTTGAAAAAGATATTGGGGGATTTCCCTGATGGCGCACTGGTTAAGAATCTGCCTGCCAATGCAGGAGACACGGGTTCGAGCCCTGATCCAGGAAGATCCCACATGCCGCGGAGCAATTAAGCCCGTGTGCCACAACTACTGAGTCCACACACCTCAACTACTGAAGCCTGCGCACCTAAGCCCGTGCTCTGCAACAAGAGAAGCCACCGCAATGAGAAGCCCGCGCACCGCAATGACGTGCAGGCTCTGCTTGCCACAGCTAGAGAAAACCCACGCGCAGCAACGAAGACCCAACGCAGCCCGCAAGAAACAAAAAAAAGATTTTGGTAAAATAACTTTTCAGAAATTAAGAATAAAGAAAAGTAATAAACCTTGTAAATATAAAGTCAACTGCTGACTGGATAAAACTGCATCTGTATTCATTACTGTGAAGCTTTACATTTATTATTTGCAGGACAAATAAAACTTTCTTTAACTGAAACCCTAGCACTTTCTTCTATCATACCTCACACTTTGAAGAAAACCTCACCTATCCCACATGCCAAAACACAGTCCCACAGTTTCTACCCTGAGAGAGTAGTCCAGAGACTGGCATCTTGCAAAACAATCACAGATTCTTAGGAAATTCCCTGGTGGTCCAGTGGTTATGAGTCCACGTTTTCACTGCCAGGGCCCAGGTTCAATCCCTGGTTGGGGAACTAAGATCTCGCAAACTGCGTGGTGAGGCCAAAAAAAAGAAAAGAAAAAAATAATAATAATCACAGATTCTTAGAGGTGAAGGAGACCTGAGAGGTCATTTGATCATGCCTATCACTTCTAATTTTTGCAAAGGTTGATCTTCCCTTCTCTCTCCCATTGGCCACAAGTCCTTGATGGCAAGGTCTTCCTCTCTCTACTCCTAAGAACTGAAACACAAGGCCCCTGACACAGGAGGCATGCAATAAAAGCTGCTGATAACAATACCAGATTGAGAGGTAGCTCTCAATCATCATTCTTCCCAACTCCTGTACCATCTGACAAAGGGTACACCCTTCTCTTCTAGCTTACTCCTCCTTAAACAACCTAAGTATCAAGCATCTTCTCTCCATAATTTCAGTAATAATCTCAGGACTGAACCTGGAGCCATAAAACCTGGGTTGAATCCCAAGCCCTTGTTAGTTTTGGGGAAAGATGCTGAAACTTGTTAGGTCTCAGTTTTCTGATCTTTAAAATATGAGATTCAGTGCTCTGATGTTCTATAATTTTTTCTATTTAACTAAATCTTAATGATTTCTTTGTGATATTACCCTTTACCCTGTCATTTTTTAAGGCCTACCAAAAAAATCAGAACCTAAAAGAACACTACAGCTAACCTATCTATTTCTAGTTAAGGAAAATCAGTACACTATAATTACCTTAAAGAGGAACTTTTAAAAATTAGAAATATTAACCTTTTCTTATGTTGTACCATGGACCAGGAGAGATGTAATGCCCCCTTCATCCCACAAGAAGCATAACCCATTTTGATACAATGCCTTTCAGGAATGCGGGTCACCAAAATGGCTTAGTTTAATACAATCATAAAATTTAGAATATGACAGAATGGATGGGCAGCCAACACACAACCCTTCATATAAATATTCCCACTGAGCTTTTGAGCATTTGTGTGTGGCAGAGAGTTTAATGGGACACTTGCTTATAAGAACTTGGAGCATAGCTATTAAACTCTTTCTTATCAGCAGGCAGTGACAGGTCACAGGAAACTCCTGGTAAAAACCAGCCCCCTTTCCCACAAGTATTCTAATTTTTATATGGGGACCTACTGCTCTCCAACACTCACTCTTTCCAATGAAACTGCCACCAACAGAGGCGTCGAGGTGACCGTGCATATCACATTCCCCTGGGAACAAATTCAGTGGCAGGTGACCTAAGCACCTCCAATCCAAACTTAGAATACAACACAAACATTTATACAGGTCTAAAACATTTCCAAAATAAAAATGATCACTTCTTCAACTCACAAGCACATGACGATACCATCATACATGAAATATAATATTTAACAAACTCTTTATGCTTCAACCTAATTTTAATGTACAAATTAATTTAAAAGACAAACTATTAGAACACTAAATACTTTTACGTAGTAAACTTTTTTTCTTAATTTATTTATTTTTGGCTGTGTTGGGTCTTTGTTGCTGAGCGCAGGCTTTCTCTAGTTGCAGTGAGCAGGGGCTACTCTTCATTGCGGTGCATGGACTTCTCACTGCGGTGGCTTCTCTTGTTGTGGAGCACAGGCTACAGGCACGCAGGCTGCAGTAGTTGTGGTGCACGGGCTTAGTTGCTCCGCGGCACGTGGGATCTTCCCAGACCAGGGTTCGAACCCGTGTTCCCTGCACTGGCAGGCAGATTCTTAACCACTGCGCCACCAGGAAAGCCCCTTACATAGTAAACTTTTAAGTGTGACTTTTACAGCTACATTATGATCATCATGACTAACATTGTTAACAAACTAATGTTTCAATACAAACACAAAATATGACTATAAAATGTAATTAATTTTCTGGCAAACAACAAAGGCACAGGCACAGGAGGAATGTATTGTTACTTTTTCATATGCAACAATTATTTTCAAGGCCAAAACACCAATCGGTTGAGATGAATATATGTATAAGCTCCATGTCAATATAAAATTTAAAACTACCTCATTGAGAAAAAAACTAACATTTAATTTTGTGTGGCATTAAATCCAAAAGTAAAATATATGGAAATAAAGGGGAGAAATAATTTTCACATTACTATAAGAAAATTAAAGAAAGTAGAACCGATTCCATCATGACAGCGTTATGTACTGAAGAAATCCTCAGTCAGAAAATTCAGATTTGAATTTTGACTCCTTAGTATCTGCGATTCCTCAAATTTAAGTAAGTCTCATCTTTCATTAAGTCTGTTTCCTCATCTATAAAATGCTGTCAAAGTAATAATCTGATTCATCCAACTGAATGATTACACAGGAAAATCAGAAGACAGGAAAAGTTGGCATGGGGGGAGGCGTGGTGGTGGTGAGCAGACAGTGGCAAATAAATAAATATAAAGTTGGTGAAGACTGTTCCAAACATTTTCACTAAGTGACAAAGCTACAAGCTGTTCTCTACTTTGGATCTTTCACGAATAGCTTTTAAAAATGACGTTTTAAGAAAATTACTAGAGCTAACAATAAAAGTTTTCATTATAACCTGAAAACATGAAATTTGCAATTGAAAACTTTTGTTACAGTCCAAACCCAAGAAAACATTCATATCAAAATCACAAGTGAGGACAATGTTAACTTGTTTATTTGATCTCAATGGCACTGCTAACGTAGGAGCATCCCACAAAGACCAAGAGTCAATCGGACCCATTGTTCAAGGCTGCTGGATATAACCAGGAGTTAACTGTGGCTCAGAAGCCGTGCTGGCTCACAGTTCATGAGTCAAAAACAATAAACCAAAAGCTCTAACAACCCAGACTGCCTATCCAGGTTATTCACCAGGCTTGGCACTCAATGACTTTTAGCCAAGGCCAAAAATTGATTCTAACATCAAAGGATAAAGATTTATGACCAGTGAGCATATTCAAACCCTAAAGGTGTAACAAGACCTTGTGGTACAGTGGCAGGATTGCTGGAGTAAGTACATACCATTTGGAAGCCAGATTCATTTCAACTTGAGACTGCTAAGTGTATGTTTAAGTAAGTCTTACTCAGACCATAAAAAATACAGAAAATTTAATTCTTTTTGGAACAAGGCAGGCTATGCATGTATGCATACTAAAGTAAATAGAAATGTGTTACTCAAAGACTTGAAGCTGACTTTTGTCTTTACCCTTCATTTTCCATTAGGTAATATCCTAATATGACTAATGGTAAGAAAAACTGATAAACCGAAAAACCAAAATATTTGGTCTACCTTTTCTTTTTACTATTGTGACTCTAGGAATCTAGAGAAGAGTGATACATAGAGCAATCTATTCTGGGCACCTCAGGACTGCCCTAGCCTCAACTTGCTATTAGCAATTGCTATGTGAGTCCTACAGATGTCCGCAGACTAGGAACACAAACCTCCTTGCTAAAAGAAAAACTAAAAGCCTTCCTAGAATGATTTTTTTTTTTTTTTTTTTTGCGGTACGCGGGCCTCTCACTGTTGTGGCCTCTCCCGTTACGGAGCACAGGCTTCAGACGCGCAGGCTCAGCGGCCATGGCTCACGGGCCCAGCCGCTCCACGGCATATGGGATCTTCCCGGACCAGGGCACGAACCCATGTCCCCTGCATTGGCAGGCGGACTCTCAACCACTGTGCCACCAGGGAAGTCCCCTAGAATGATTTTAAAACCAAACTACCACACAGCTAAAAAAGATCCCTGACCTAAATGAAAAATATAAACTATCACTCCAGTCTATTTCCCAGAAGCATCTATACTGTGGCAATAAATAACTATTGTTCAAAATGCTTTAGCTCAAGTACCTATTTTAATAAATTTCTATGTTCTCTGGGATTTTAAAGCCTTGGAGAGGATATGGACATTTACTTAACAAAAATCCTGTTGCCTGTTACTTCATCACAGTAGTATACAAAAGACCATGAAAAGGAATTAATATTTAGCTCATTTTAGAGAAGTAACATTTAAAAACAAAAACTTTCTTCCAGATAAAATATGCTCTCTTGCTCATTCTTGTGTTATTCTAGCTGTCTTTTGTACAATTTATGGGAATTACCCAAAAGGAAGAAGATGAAGCACATGTTAAAGAGAAAAAAAAAAAAAAAACCTTCCGCTACCCTCTTAGATTCAGTGAATGGGATCTGCAACTCAAACTGATAAAAGACAGATTAATAGGAGAAAAAAGTTTATTTACCCACAGAATGAGAATACATGCTGAAAAACTCACTGATGAGTAACTCAGAAAGATGGATAGAATTTGGGGCTTATATATCATCTTAACAAAAGGTGATAAAGTGTGAAAAGGCTAAACAAAGGAAAGGGGGTTTGGGGCTTCTGGGTGGGGAGGAAGGAGTTGTGAGAGGGTGACTAGGAGATATAGTAAATAAGGATTGTTCAGTAAGGTTTGTTATGCAGATAAGAGTCATTCTCGTCTTCCAGGTAGGAGAAAAGGAAATGCTTTTACAAATGGAAATTTATGTACTGCTTTTAGACAGAAAGTAGGAACGCAGAGAGCTGACCGCCTTTAGCTCAAAACAATCTTTCTGCCAAAGTGGCATATTTTGGGGTGACTTATACTCTCCCCTATGCTCCCCTTCAACAATAAAAGAGGGGTACCAAAAAATAAGAATACTTCTCTCTTTAAGATTGATACTTTATTTCCTTTTTAAAGCCACAGGTAACAGTGAGAATTGTGCTGGACTTCTCTTTAGTTTGCATTTCAGTATTGTCATATTTCATTTTTCAGGGAGAGAACAGAGGCAGCGCTTTCGGCTTTTAAAAGACTTAGGCCCTGGAGGGTCATCTACCTCTGTACTCTCACTCTGTGTCTTTACATATATTTACCAAAAATACCATATATAGTTTCAAAATATTAATGCAAGTCATAACAACTATGAATTATTACTGCAAAGGACATACAGCTAGAACCAAACTGTTTGAGTAGAAATTTTTAAGCTCAAAGTACCACACCACAGTCATCTTCTGGTCAACTCTTTAAAACCAAGCAAACAACATTCTTTTAAAAACTCATCTACCCTTAAAGTAGAAGGATATTACTCTGCCTAAACAAAGGAAAAAAGTCATGTAGAAAGACATGCTGGCTAACTGCCGCCCTCTGGCTGGCAAGATGCCACCTTCAGTTGGAAAAGCATTTAACCAAAACACTCATTTACAAATGTCTCTATCTGCAATCCATTTTAATGCTATATACATCTATAACTTAAGTAGAAAATAACTTTTAGGAAGAAAATGAGGAACAAAGTCATAAATTTCTCAGAATAAGAACTAAAACACTATCACAGGAACATTTATGTAAAAGAAAATAATACCAAGAAGGGGAAGATGTAGTTACAATACTGAAAAAAGAAATGTTTGGACACAAACGCCGTGATTATGGAAATGCAGATGTACATTTATGGTCAGGTATCAAATCATCGCACCATCCTAGTTCTGAAAAAGGAATACAATCCTTCCCTCTCTGCTTACCGGAGAGAAAGATCTGAATACCAGGCAGGTGCAACTCAACAAGGCCTGGAAACACAAAGGCCTCAGCTCAAAAGGAGGTTTTAGTGTAAGGGCTGGAATGTATAATGTAAAAGGGATCACTGAACTATTTTGGAGGAAGACTTAACCGCGACGTCCCCAGTAGAGAAAAGGGGGGATCAACTAAAGCAATTAATTTTAGTGCTACTTTAGTAGTCTTACTACTGAAAAATTTAGAAGTAGAAATGCCATTCCATCTGCCATGGTGGATACAAAGAGGCTTTTCTCTTCATGCAAGAAAGCCTTATTGTTATATATAAAAAAAAATTCCATGATCTTTTAAAAAGGATAAACAAATGATAAACCAAAACCAAGCATATAGAATCAAACAATTTCCAATGTGTAATAAGTAAATAGTTTATTTATTTTTTTGGTTGTGTTGGGTTTTTGTTGCTGCACACGGGCTTTCTCTAGTTGCAGTGAGCGAAGGCTACTCTTCGTTGTGGTTCGCGGGCTTCTCACTGTGGTGGCTTCTCTTGTTGCGGAGCACGGGCTCTAGGCACGCAGGCTCAGTGGTTGTGGCTTGCAGGCATTAGAGCTCAGGCTCAGTAATTGTGGCGCACGGGCTTAGTTGCTCCGCGGCATGTGGGATCTTTCCGGACCAGGGATCGAACCTGTGTCCGCTGCACTGGGAGGCGGATTCTTACCACCGTGCCACTAGGGAAGTCCCAGTAAATAGTTTACTTTAGAACTTAGTCTGTTAAGTTGGTGACCTAGGACTCCTACAAATACGAACAAGGATAGACAGGTGAGAAAAGCCTCCTAACACCTTGCAGCACTCACAGGCAGTGCCATCCACGTGGCAACAGACTGTGATTTTTTTATTCTCTCCTGTTGTTTCAAAGTATTATTTAAATTTTACTTTTTACTTTTACACTTAAAAAGACTCCTTGAGGGGGCTTCCCTGGTGGCGCAGTGGTTGAGAGTCTGCCTGCCGATGCAGGGGACACGGGTTTGTGCCCCGGTTCGGGAAGATCCCACATGCCACGGAGCAGCTGGGCCCGTGAGCCATGGCCGCTGAGCCTGCGCGTCCGGAGCCTGTGCTCCGCAACGGGAGAGGCCACAACAGTGATAGGCCCGCGTACCGCAAAAAAAAAAGACTCCTTGAGAAAAAGTATCAAAGATATACCTGTATGATGCCACAACACAGTGTCTTGCAGAAGTCTTTAATATCAGTAAACATGAGGCAATACAGAATCCAGATGAATTTATATTCAAAGTGATTGTATAAGTGGTAAGACTATGAGATTTTTTCTACATTTCTAAATTTCCTACATTAACTATAAATATATATTAAGTATAAATTTATTTAAGCATAAATAGATACTTCATTTTTTATAATCATGATAATAATTTAACAATGAAGTGGTATATACCATGGTGATTAAGAAAGAGTATGAGCCAACTGCCTGGACTTAAATGACCACTCCTAAAATTTAAATTACTTACTATCCCTAACCATCATCTACAAAAACAGAATATAGTAAGAATATGCACCTCAGGACTTCCTGGAGGTCCAGTGGTTAAGACTCTGTGCTCCCAATGCAGGGGGTCAGGGGGTTCCTCTGGTCAGGGAATTACATTCCACATGCTGCAACTAAGAGCCCGCATGCTGCACCTAAAGATCCTACGTGCTGCAACTAAAGATCCCGAGTGCTGCAACTGTAAGATCCCGCATGCCGCAACTAAGACCTGGTGCAGCCAAATTAATAAATATTAAAAGAAAAAACCAAAGAAAGAATACCCATCTCAAAATTGTTGTGAGGATGACACAAGATAATACAAGCAAAAGTGCATGACAAAGTAGAAGGCCTTAATACCTATTAGCCAACAGCTTCACTACTAAAGTCGTGGGCTTACCACCTGAATATGTCCCAATGTTACAAGTTTGGGGTTAGAGTTTTTGCTGCGCAACCTGTAGGTCATAACACTTTATATACTGTTTTCATAAAAAATTAATTCTGCATCAAGGGGAATTAAAAAATACACAGGAAAGAAGCCCTGTCCTCTCACCATCAACCAACCAGCTGTGAAAAAGACTGCGACGGCACTTCAACACTCCTTCTGCTCCCCTCCTGAGCACGCACAGAGCTATGTTCTCACACGGCTCTGGAAAACCCATTCTGGGGCATGCTGGCTGCTTCCACATGTAAAACGTTCATACAGTTTGTATGGAAAGTACTGTATTACTAGAACTTCTATTCAAGAGCAATCAACAGGGGTGGTTACCTTAAGGGATGGTGGACATGTACAGACTTCTAATTGTATGGACTTTAATCTTCATTCTGATGGCCAACAAAAAGACTACAATGCAAGCCAGAGTATTCTTTTTTTTTTTTTTTTTGCGGTACGCGGGCCTCTCACTGTTGTGGCCTCTCCCGTTGCGGAGCACAGCCTCCGGACGCGCAGGCTCAGCGGCCATGGCTCATGGGCCCAGCCGCTCCCTGGCATGCGGGATCTTCCTGGACCGGGGCATGAACCCATGTCCTCCACATCCGCAGGTGGACTCCCAACCACTGCGCCACCAGGGAAGCCCTATTCTATTTTTGAACAGCATTTCTATGACAATATTTCTACTTACAATAACCACACATAATGTAATAGAAAGTTCACTCCAAAGAACTCTTATTTGGGAATCTCTCCATTAATAAAAACAGTAACAGCAATAGTAGAAGCAATGTATACTAAGTACTTACTGAATACCAGACACTGTTGTAAACATTTTACATGCAGTACTTTAGTTTTTGCAACAACGCTTTGAGGTAGATACTTTTAGGGTTCCCAGGTACAACTGAGGGAACAGAAGCACAGAGAGGGAAAGTGGTGAATCTCATGACTGAAACCCAGACAGTATCTCTTCTCTTAAACTGTCAGACTAATCTGTTTGGTGGCTGGTACCACTGACTACGTCCTACTGGCAGGACCACATCTGTGGTGCCTAAAGCACCTGACACCTACACCTTGAATGCATCACAGGGCAGAAAGGTGTAATCATGAGCATCTGCCTATTCAACTAACAGATTCTTTTCCTACAGAGCGCTATGAGATGATCTTAGCCCTTCCTTTATTCAATCTGCACAGGAGCTTACTAAGAGGATACTGTCAGGCACAGTACTCCCAATATTCACTCATCTTTATCTGAAAAGGAGTTTCAAAATTAACCTAAGTACTTATAACTTCATCAAAAATAAACAGGTGGAATTTCTCCCTCCCTAACCGTTCGTCCTAGTTGAAGCCCTCACCATTTCTTCCCCCGCCAGAATCCCTGCCCCTGATGTCTCACACCTCTCTAACCCCCGACCCACACTGCTGCGGTCAAGTTTCAAAAACAGCAAACTGATCCCACTACTGCCCTGCTTAAAGCCCTTCAGCACTGCCCCATTTCCTACGGCCACAGTACTTTGCTTTGGGGTTTGTGACCAGTCTCTTATAAAAATATAATGGGAATTATGGGCCACATGTCTCCCTAAAAGGTGCACACAAATTTTGCATACAGTCACACCAAGAAAACAATTTATTTAATGCCTTAAAATTCCAAACATAAGTAACAAAATTCCATCTCTAATTTCATAGAGAAGTTAAAGGTTTCTCCAGGCAGGTCCACAACTATTTCCTGAAGGTAAGCAAAGTTTATTTTAACCAAAAAGCCATACATCAACATACAGATTATATATCCAAAAAAATTTTAAGGAATTTAGGAACTTCAGAATGATAAACTTTCCCAGTAACTAAACATTTTTTATTCAAGTTTGTGCCATTAGCACAGTCATTCTGCTAATGTTCTTGGAAATTCAATTCATCAGCACTTTGTATATGTTTTAGTTGTATATGTATGTATCAAAGTTTTAGGCTGTATCCTTAACCAGTCTCATAGAAATATAAAATTGCAGAAACATGCCAGAAGCCAAAACCTCAAACTGTCTGCTGTCCACCTTCTACCAAAAGGCCAATCAGAGACAGATGTAGAGAGAACCGGGCGAGGCAGCACGCAGTCCATCCTTCCACTAAATCGGGGTTCTAATCCCAGGTGTCTCAAGGGGATAGCAGGCCTCCTCTAAGATGAGTGCGGTGGGAACAGCCATCACAAAAGAATGCTGACACACGGTGGCCAGAGAGTCTCATTTTTTCAGAATACAGAAATAAGGAATTTTGGGCTTCCCTGGTGGCGCAGTGGTTGAGAGTCCGCCTGCCGATGCAGGGGACACGGGTTCGTGCCCCGGTCCGGGAAGATCCCACATGCCGTGGAGCGGCTGGGCCCATGAGCCATGGTCGCTGAGCCTGCGCGTCTGGAGCCTGTGCTCCGCAACAGGAGAGGCCAAAGCAGGGAGAGGCCCGCGTACCGCAAAAAAAAAAGAAAGAAGGAATTTTATGTGAAACGTCCCAAGTTTCCAGGCACCATGAGGCACACAAACACATCCACAGGTGTGATCCGACCCACACGCACCATTTCGCACCTCATGATAGTGGAGGTCTTATTTATTCACTTAACAGAAAGGTATGGCACCATGGTGCCAACCCTGCACCACCCTTTGCTAGGCATGGGGACAAACAATGAAGAAGTCTCAGTCTACGTCCTCATCCAGTGGAGGAGAAAAGCACACAGACATACATAATGCCATAAACACTGTGGTCAGCGTAATTACAGAACAGGTAGAGGCCAGGAAGCAGTGAGAAAAGAATCCTGAATCAGCAGAGAAAGAGTGAAGGAGGTCAGGGCAGTCTTCTCCCGAGGGGACATTTGGCTAGTAGGACTGAGCCAAACAGCAAAAAAGTAGAGAGGCCAGGCTGCAGCTTTACATTTCTGATATAAAGAAATGTAAAGTGTGAGGCTAGGGAGGTGAGGCTGGAAGGTGCCCTGCTGGGTCCATGACCCGG
>NW_020174426.1:205520-211619 GCF_003031525.2 Neophocaena asiaeorientalis asiaeorientalis | reverse complement strand
GGGGAATGCCAGCTGAATCACCTGAAGTTCAGGGCAGAGGGATGGACTGAACACAAACACAGAAAGCAGATCAAACCCTGAGGACGGATCATGTATCAATGTAGAGAAAGTGTATCAGCAAGTCTGAAAAATGCACTCAGAATTTTAATAATGTAGTAAAATTTTCTCCTTACTAAAGTAATTCATGTTAAATGGAAAAAACAGAAACCATCACATAAAAGAAGAAAATTTTATATCACCCATAATCCTACACCAACTGCTATGCCATCTAGAAATATCCAATGACATTCTTCTGCCCAATCTTTAATCTACTTATTTTTCCCTTGATTCTCATTTTTATCTGCTTAGACTTCTGTTTTGTCACATCCATTATAAGCTTCCTCAAACCTTTTGAGGAATGAAATGGAGCATAAAAAAACTAAGTTTAGAAAGCCAAACCCACCTTGCCACAAATAAGCAATATTTATGTCAACTGCTTCAGCCTTTTCACATAGCACAGGCCAAAAAGAGAGATATCTTTTATTCTTTTCCATCAGAGAACCCATGCACTAGGAGAGGCTTGGCTCTGCACATAGTATGACCCTGCTTAACTGCCTTAGTTGACAAAAAAAACTTCAACAGAAGTGAAGAGCTTTTTTGTGCATCAAAGAACATTATCAAGAGAGTGCAAAGACAATCTATAGAATGGGAAAAAATATTTGCAAATCATATATCTGATAAGGGTCTACTACCCCAAATATATAAAGAACTCCTACAACTCAACAAAAAGACAACCCAATTAAAAGTCGAGCAACAGACATTTCTGAAAAAAAGATAGAAATACGGCCAATGAGCATATGAAAAGAAGTTTAACATCACTAGTCATTAGGATAATGCAAATAAAAACTACAAATACTCCTTCACACCTATTAAGCTATCATCAAAAATATGGAAAATACGTGTTATAAAACAGCGGTCCCCAACCTTTTTGGCACCAGGGACCGGTTTCGTGGAAGACAGTTTCTCCACGACCGGGGCCAGGGGAGCGGGGATGGTTCCAGTGGTAATGCCAGCGATGGGGGAGCAGCAGATGCAGCTTCCACCTGCTGCTCACCTCCTGCTGTGTGGTCCAGTTCCTCGCCCACGGCCCAGTACCGGTCCCCGGCCGGCGGGTTGGGGACCCCTGTTATAAAAGATGTGGAGACACTGGAACTCTTGTATATGGCTGGTGGGAATGTAAAATGGTTTAGTCACTGTGAAAAGCGGTGTGGCCATTCCTCAAAAAGTTAAACACAGAACTCTCCCATGACCCAGAAATTCCATTCCATTCCTATATTCCATTCCATATACCCTCAAAGACCTGACAACAGCTACTCAAACAAATCTTTGTACACACACGAATGTTCACAGTAGCACTATTCTCAACAGCCAACAAGTGGAAACAACCCAAGCGTGCATCAACAGATGAATAAACAAACTGCGGTGTGTATATATGCAGTGGAATATTATTCAGCCGTAAAAAGGAATGAAGTCTGACACATGCTACAAATGGAACCTTGAGGACATTCTGCTAAGTGAAATAAGCCAGTCACAAAAAGTCAAATACTGTATGATTCTACCTACGTCAGGTAATTTGATTTGTTTCAAATTCATAGAAACAAAAAGTAGAAGGGTGGCTGCCAGAGACTGTGGGAAGAGGGGAATGAGGAATTGTTGTTTAATGGGTACAGAATTTCAGTTTTGCGACATGAAGAGTTCTGGAGACTGGTTACACAAGAAAGTGAACGTATTTAACTGCACACTTAAAAATGGTTAAGATGACAAATCTTATGTGTATTTTGCCAATTTTTCAAAAAAAATTTTAAAGGAATGAAGTACTGACACATGCTACAAAGTGGGTAAACCTTAAAAACATTATCCTAAGTCAAAGAAGCCAGACACAAAGGTCACACATTGCATGCAATGTCCAAAACAGGCAAATCCACAGAGACAGACCGCAGACTGGTGGCTGCCAGAAGCTGAGGGGAGCAACCGCTAATGGGTGTGGGTTTCTTTACGGGGTGATGAAAATGTGCTGGGATTAGATCACAGCGATGCTGGCCCAACTGTGTGAGATCCTAAAAGCCACGAAATTATGCACTTTCAATGGATGAATTTTACAGTATGTGAATTATACCTAAATAAAAAAGTGGGTTGGTTGGTTTGTTTTTTTAATGTAAGAAGCTGTTCTTTTGAATCTTGATGCCATATAAGACAATGAAATCAAAACTCTACTGGTCAAATGATATTACCCCACATTTCCACCTCTGTGAGTAACTGGCAGGTATCAGTTTTCTTAACACATAGTCTTTACCTTTTACTAGAGGAAACAGCAAAATGAAGTGGTGTGGAAGCAGCTTTGCTGCATGTGCACCCTGGCGCTCCCCGACACTCCCGGGGACCACGTGTGTGTGCGTGTGTCCACGCACCGGGGATCCACCCTCACTGCCCACACAGCTGCTCTACTTTGCCTCATCCAACGCCACAGACCTACCTCACCGCTGCGCCTCATCTCTGCTATGTTCTTCCGCCCTGCTGTCAACTTTCCTTTTATATCTCTGCAGCCAGGGCCCTATATATCAGGGCCCAGATACAATCTCTGCCTTTTTATTTCCAATGGTGCTTGTTCTCAGGAGTTGCTCTAGTTACTGACAAGTTTTATGACCTGTGATACTAGAAGAAGGGGTTAAAAAAGAAAGAAAAAACAAAGGAGGCAGTGAAAGAAAGACAAGGAAGGGATAGGAAGAAGAAGCTGTTTCAAGTTACCACAAAAATAGAATCAAAGTCCAAAGATTAGGGGACACTCTGTTCAGCCACCCAAAACAAAGCAAGAGTACTCTAAGTGACTAAGGAATATAAAAGGCCAGCTACTGGGTGTCAGAGTCAGGCAGCTCAAAGAGAAGCACCAAGAAACAGAAAAAAGGGAGAAGCAAAGAAAGGCCTGGGGAAAGGCAACCCTCAAGGAAGCAAGCTCTCACGGTCAGAACAAATTCTACCCTGTGCCTACACCAGGGGACTTAGTCACAATGACAACTCAGCAGAGGCAGAGTATCACCCAAGACAAGCGGGAGTCAGGAAGAAAAATCTCAAGTGGTAGAGAAGCACACAGGGTAGTTCAGAGAGCTTCGAATCACTGAAAATGTAACATTCTGATGTTCCAAGGAGGACTACTTGTGTTACTCTAGACAAGTCGAAGCCTTGCTGCAGCTATGCCACTGGGACTATCAAAGCACCTTATATTTGTATGGTCCTTTCCAGTTTGCAAAGTATGTCTAATGTGCTCCTCACAATTACTCCAGGCAAAAGAGAATATCACCACCTTCAACTTCTAGATGGAAGGTCTTCTGACTGTACTAACCTCTCCATTACATAATACTGTGTGACTCATCCTCTGACTGATGTCAGAGGAAGTATGCAGAGTAGGTCCACAAACTATGAATAAATAGAAAAAAGAAAAAAACTGGAGTGGAAGGCAGGAGAAACCAATGAGGAATGAACGTGGAGAGTATAAACAAAGAGCTTACACTCTAAAAGATATGTAATATCTGCTATATACAAAAGAATATGTGTGTGTATATATATACACACATACACACACACAAACACACACACATACATATGCAAGTTAAACAGCACAATCGTAAAGCTAAAAATACTGGACCCCCAATATAAGAACTAAAACATTATTAATACTGTAAAAGGTATCCATCAGATTATCCTTGCCAAGACAATGAAGGGAGGGAGAGTAATAACTGTGGGACCAGACAGGAAGGAAAGAAGGTCTTGAGTTTTGTTTTTCTCTTAAATGGGGAAAGTATGAACAGAAAAAAAAGACAGTGAAAAGGGAAAGACTAAAGGTGTGAACTTCATCATCTACTGTAGCATGGTTAAAGTAATTTCCTTAAAATAGTTATTGAGCTCTTGACCATCCATTCAGGTATATCCATGATACTGATGATGATCTTACTATGTCTCTCTATCCTGGAGAGTGAAATCCTCATTAGAAGTAGCGTGGACCCAGGTTCCAGACCATGAATTATGGTATGGATTTTTAAAAGCTCAATGAGCAATGCTTCCACCAAAATGATAACTTGTCCAAATTTGTAATAGAGGTATTTTTCTTTCCCAAAAGAAGGTAGTACCTTGCCCCTCTCCATGCCCCTAGTAAAATTCTAACAACCATCACCTCAGGGAAGAATGCCAGAGAAGGTGCTTCTTCAAAGACCACAAAGCTTAGATTGAAAATTTGGGGCCTTTTACTTCAGAGCCAAGAGATTTCTTTCCTGCAGGTTTCACTGTAGGATAGGTTGAGATTTTAAGCACGGAATTACTTTTATCATATGTAATTAGAGGAATTAGAAGTACACAGTCTCCCAAATCTTCATAAACTTAATTCCACCTTAAAGCTTTAAACACACAATCCTGAGCTCCATTTTCAACTGCTCTTTTAGGAGATGGTTCCTTCTCTATGCACAAAGTCATGTAACACAGCTCTACTCAGTAACTTCATGCTTTGTTTGGGGGCCATAAAAGGCAAGATTTTTATCTTACAGACTCCAGGTACACAACAGCTAAAAACTATTCTGTTCACTGATGTCTAAACTAGTACATTCACTCACTATCATATCACCCTGTTTCATATTCTCAGAGCATTTACCTGAAATTAATTATTCATGGTCACTACTATATCCCTGGCATGTATTTGTTGTGCTGATCAATAACAAGTTAACTCTATTCCCCAGGAGTCTTCAGTGAGCCTCCCCTCTCTTCTAGACATCTCAGAATACGTGGCTCAATTCTACAGAGTGCATGTGGGTTCTGAAAGCAAGAGCTGAGGTCAGAACAGATGAACTCAGCCCTGTCACTTAAGAGCTGTGCTGAAGGAGCTCCTGCTGGCCATAGATGGAACAATTTATGCATCAATAAATATAATAATACACAAACATGTTTAAATCCGTAATTAATTCTTTTAGTCCTTTTGGAAGAAGCTAGTAAAATCAACTATTTCAAAAACGTTAAATAAAATCAGAGAATCAAGCATGTATACTGACTTGTCTATATGAACTGCACCTGATGTATCCAAACAGTTGAAATGGGGACCCTTGTCTATAAAATATTCCAGGAAAATAAAGAAAGAATGACAAAATTACAACATCAGCATTTTGGAACACCTAATGAATTAATGGATGTGGTAATGGTCATCAGTGGCTGGTAACATCACAAAAGAAGAGATAATCAGATATTACACGCTTTGAAAATTTTTCAAGTTAAAACTTCTTTTTGCCAAAAATTAATAATTTTTTCTAAACCTGAGTAAAAAAATGGCAACAGACATGACAGGGATTGTGGGCATGGGGAGGCGCGGAGTAGTGAGTCATAAGAATATGTGTTTCTTGAACTCTTATTTTTTTATATAAATTTATTTATTTGTTTATTTTTGGCTGTGTTGGGTCTTCGTGGCTGCGCCCAGTCTTTCTCTAGTTGCGGCGAGCGGGGGCTACTCTTTGTTGCGGTGCGCGGGCTTTTCATTGCGGCGGCTTCTCTTGTTGTGGAGCACAGGCTCTAGGTGTGCAGGCTCAGCAGTTGTGGCACGCGGGCTCAGTAGTTGCAGCACGTGGGCTCAGTAGTTGTGGCCCACCGGCGTAGTTGCACTGCGGCATGTGGGATCTTCCTGGACCAGGGTTTGAACCCGTGTCTCCTGCATTGGCAGGCGGATTCTTAACCACTGTGCCACCAGGGAAGTCTGAACTCTTATTTTTTAAAAGAGAAAAAACATCCAAATAGAAAGACAAAGTAAAAATACAGGGATTTACAAATAAAAAAAGAGAAACCGCTAATAAATATAAAGAAGGAAAGTTTGACCTCATTTATAATCAAAGAAATGCAGATTTAAATAATGGCTTATTTGTTTCAATGGCATTGTCCAGAACTCAAGAATTTAATTGTATGACTTGTGAAAGTATAAGCTAGCAAGATGTTCCAAAGATCAATATGGAAATATGTTTCAAGATATATTTTTTAAATGATCCACTAACTTGAAATCTAGAAGTTTATGTTCCAGAAATTTTATTCTCATTACAG
>NW_020174426.1:148527-205509 GCF_003031525.2 Neophocaena asiaeorientalis asiaeorientalis | reverse complement strand
TCATAAATGTGAAACAATAGGAACAATAAACTGTTCAACTTTAGTAAAATTTCATTAAATAATCATTCTCACAAAGAGTATTTAGAAAAAATACGCTTTAGAATATATTGTAAGACTCATAACAAAATGGTGTGACGGGTATATTAATTTCCTAATAAAGAAACAATTTATAAAGGAGACTAGAAAGATCAATACCAAAATATAATTAATCCCTAAATACTGAAGTTAAGTATTTTTTTTCCCTTTTACACTCCTTTGTAAGTCCGATTTTTTTTTTTTGCAATGAACACGTATTACTTTCACATCTGGGAAAATAACACACCACACACACATACCATTAGCTGAAATGACTAAAAGGATTTTAATGACACTAACTCTACTATAAACTAGTTTCAGACCCTGGGCAATTCATTTAAGTTCTAGGGGCCTGCTTCTTTAGAGATAAAATTCAGAAACTTAACTAGGTGAATGGTTTTTCAACTGTGAAATCATGCATGTCAAGTGTTTCAGTACTTGGCCCAGAATGAACACTCAGTACATGTAATGCTGTCTATTACTATTAACCAAGGGCTCTCAGCAGTGGCAAACAGAACTTGCCAAGCAAGTCTGAGAATTCCAGACCCACGACTCTCATTTCAATCATTTGCCTTTTATGCTTTAAAAATTAGACTCCTGGATATGATTTCAATTCAAGAAAAGGTTTTACTGTTCTAAAACCTGACCAGATAGATGATCCTTACAGTTTCTTGCAGTATTATGTCATTCTAAATATTACACAACTGTATTCTCATCCCTACAGCAAGCCTAGAAATATTCTTGATGAACACACAAATAAAAATCCAGTTTAACTGTATTTGGCATGATTTTAATATACTGTACCGTACTGTAATTCTGAGATTCTTTGATCATTTTCCTCCAACCTGTGTTCAAATTACAGACATTAGTTACTAAAACGTTTCTGAAATTACTTCCTAGTTGATATCCTGTTACTCCCAGCCTTTTTACACAGAGCAAACTGGTGTACGCTAAATAAAAAGGTATCTTTTAGGTAATCTTTAAAAGTGTGTCTCTTAACTTGACAGGAAAGCATTCTTTAAGCAGTGGAAACTACCTCTCAAATAACTATTCAGAAAGGACTGGAAAGCAGCATTAACTTGAGTAGTCTATCTGCTACTCAATCGAGACACTCTCAAGGACTAGGTAAAACACAATTATTTATTCACTTGTACAACGTTCCCTCCGTGTTAAGTCAGTCCTTCAGTACAAACTAGTACAAATAACTCTAAAAACCAGACAGCCCACCAGATAAGCTATGTTTCTGACTTCTAGTTTTGACAATATTTTATTCCTTGACCTTATTCCAATTTTACAAATGAGATCAAAGATCAAGCAAATATCAGTTGTTTCCATGGGCATCTTTCTAATTAAGATCCCTATTATTCTTAATATCAAAATGTTAATGACGAGCTAAGAAACTGATACAAGGATAGGGCAACAGTTAACCTGACCTTTGGATTAGACTTCCTCATTCCAGGATCCATTACATCCATTTGGAGACATGTTTGGCTTACGGAAGAGCATATGGACTTTGATTTCACCCAGAGTTTGGTTCCAGCCCATTGGCCACTATTTACTAGTTCTATGACATTAGGCAAGCTATTTAACCTCTCAGGATCTGGTTACCCAATATTCAAATAAGGGAAAACAATATCTAGAATTACAGGGCAGTCAAGAGTCTTAAATGATAATAAATAATAGTAAAGTCGTAAGTATTTGTTCCCTCCCCTTCTCCATTATAGTTGAAAATTCGACTCGGATTTGACTCTCTCTTTTTTCTGGGGGGAGGAAGAGCTACCACAGCAATTCAATAGTGGGGGTGTCCATCCCTCCCAGCAATTCTCAAAGTACGGTTCACAAATCCGAAGAAATCCACGCGATCAAACCACTTTCATAATGATACCAAGATACTGCCTTTTTCACTGCTGACATGTGCACTGACAATGTAAAAGCAACAGCAGGTAAAAGCGGTGATACCGTAGCACCAGTCAAGGCAGTGGCCCTGAACTGCACTAGGAGTCACTGTATTCTTCACTGACAAGGACTTGCAGCTAAGGCAATGCCAGTTTCACTTAGGAGTGTTCTTAAAGAAGGAGTAAAACATATTAATTTTTATTAAATCTCAACCCTGTATACATATTCTCTTATAAAATAGGAAGCACTTGCACTGCATCAATGGATGTTTTAAGGAAAAACACTTGGCAGTTGTTTTAGATTTGAGTAGAACTAGTCCCTTTTTCCAGGGAACACCTTTCTTACTTGACTGACAGACAAGCAATGGTTATTCAAACTTGGGTACCTGGCAGACACATCCTCAAAAATGAATGAAATGAAGCTGTCGCTTTAAAGAACACAACTGACACAAGGACACAGCATGGGTTTAAGAATTTTTGCATATATTTTAGCCAAAGTAACATATTCCAACAGACTAAAGGCAGAAGTGTAAGAATCTAGCTTTTAGTAAGCCAAACATTAAAGAAATTTTTAAAATGTAAAACAATGTCATTCTAATTTTTGTTTTGAAAAACTTCTATTTCTTCATTTAAAAGTACGCTATTTGGGGCTTCCCTGGTGGCACAGTGGTTAAGAATCCGCCTGCCAATGCAGGAGACATGGGGGTTCGAGCCCTTGTCCAGGAAGATCCCACATGCCATGGAGCAACTAAGCCTGTGTGCCCACTACTGAGCATGCGCTCTAGAACTCCCGAGCCACAATTAATGAAGCCGGCGTGCCTAGAGCCCGTGCTCCGCTACAAGAGAAGCCACCGCAGTGAGAAGCCCGCGCACCACAATGAAGAGTAGCCCCCGCTCGCTGAAACTAGAGAAAACCCGTGCACAGCAACAAAGATCCAATGCAGCCAAAAATAAAAAATAAATTTAAATAAATAAATTTATTTTTTTTTAAGTATGCTATTTATGTTAACATGGAATGGGTTTACTATTTATTCTTTTAAATGAATTAATTTTTCTCAATTTTAATTTCTAATACAGTAACTATAATAGATATAAACCAAATCAAAAGCTCTCTGATATCAATCTTTAAGAGTCTAAAAGAGTCCTGAGAGCAAAATGTTTAAGAATAACTGTAAAAAAAAAAAAAAAGAATAACTGTAAAGTTCCTTAATTCAAGCTATTTAAATAATCAAAAATGTCACTTAGCACTTTAGCCTTTTATATTCTTTCTGTCACATCCTTAATAAAAAGAACTTTACTAACTTTATGTTTAGTTTACCCTTCAGCTGTCAATATGCTCTAGCTTAATGAACCTTTTTATTGGAGATATGCTTCCCCATCTCTTTTGAGAACGTTAAGTAAAGCTCTGACTCTAGAAAACAGAACTCGAGCACTACAGAATGCATGCAATTTCTGGGCTCAAGGATAATGTCCTTCAGGCTCTGCCACTAGACCCTGGTATAAAATCCTGGCACTGGACAGCTGTGAGGTATCAGTATTTCACATGTCCAGTTTTTAACTACTGTACTCCAAAGAGAGTCACAAATCAAACGATTGCTAGCCAATTTATAAAAGATTAATTTACATGCAGGAGTCAAATTCATGTTTTAAAACAAAACCCAGGCAATATTTTCAAGTAGACCAGGAGTCAAATCTCAACTAAAATAAAACACAAATCCAAAAGAGTGAAAATGAAATGTGTCATATATAAAAGACTAATTCACAGTATTTCAAAACTGACTGAATGCCACAGTCAAGAAAAATGTTCACAGTATCACCTTTACATATCTCTAATTTCTGGGAAAATGCAACTAATATATTATTTAAAAATTCTACACATGTGAATCTAAGACAAAAGTTTTCATCACTGCAAACGGCCTTTTCAATATAGCAAAGAGTTACAATCAAAATAGAATTACCTACTATTAAACACTAGGCACTCAGAATACAGGAATTTAAGTACAACAGCCTCCAGGTATTTGTGGCTTTATGAAAAATTTTTAATATTCATTAGCAATATTATTAAGGTTTAAAATTACCTTCTGTCTTTTCTACATTCTTAAAATCTTTTTAAGAAACATATTAATGATTAACTTTAACAAGCTTTGGTTTTGACTTTCAACATGCACTCCCCCCCCGCCACCCCCCACCCCCCATGCCATGAGGCATGTAGGATCTTAGTTCCCTGACCAGGGATGGAACCCGTGCGCTCTGGAGTGGAAGCATGGAGTCTTAACCACTGGACCACCAGGAAAGTCCCTCAATATGCACTCAAATTTAATCCAAGAAGGGGACAAACATAAGCTGCTTTTTACAGTTTTTCCAGTTTTTTTCCCCAAAATAATCAACGTCTTTTTCTAGTAATCCAGTTCATCAAATCTTTACATAGTTATATGTTTTTTTATTTGCAATGTTGTCTGCTGCTTGGTTTTGCTGTTTAAGACAAATTATTTTTCAAAAGAGTAAAGCAACATCTATGCTTTAAAACACACACACACACACACACACACACACACACACATTCACTCTCTCTCACAATCACACAAACACCCACACACGTCCCTAACAAGGTACAAGAATAAACCTTTTAAGCCAATATTCGTATCTTGCTCAGCACCTCTCTCCTTAATTCCTTAAATTCCACCAACACAAAAATTTTGCGAACTTAATTATTTGGAAGACAAAAAGGGAGGAGCTACATATGCAAAATGTTTGTTAAACAAAACATAAAGCAAATGTATCAGTATAATTTCTTTACTGTTTCTCACTTTAAAAAGCACATTAATTACCCTGAGAATAAATTACAAAATAAACTATAAGTTTTCAGAAAAGGGAGCCAGTAAGCTCACTTCCACATTACTCATCTACAAAAGGCATACTAAATAGAGCTTATAAGAGGACTCAATGGCCAAAATAAAGTCAGAACTAATTTAACTATCTAATTTAAAATAGTGACAGTTAAAACTAATTTTTTAATTAATTAATTAATTTATTTATATTCTTGGCTGCGTTGGGTCTTCGTTGCTGCACACAGGCTTTCTCTAGTTGCAGCGAGCGGGGGCTACTCTTCGTTGCGGTGTGCGGGCTTCTCATTGTGGTGGCTTCTCTTGTTGCATGGGCTCTAGAGCGCAGGCTCAGTAGTTGTGGCACACGGGCTTAGTTGCTCCATGTCATGTGGGATCTTCCCAGACCAGGGATCGAACACGTGTCCCCTGCATTGGCAGTCGGATTCTTTTTTTTTTTTTTTTTTGGGGGTTGCGGTACGAGGGCCTCTCACTGTTGTGGCCTTTCCCGTTGCTGAGCGCAGGCTCGGCGGCCATGGCTCACGGGCCTAGCTGCTCCGTGACATGTGGGATCCTCCCAGACTGGGGCACGAACCCGTGTCCCCTGCATCGGCAGGCGGACTCTCAACCACTGTGCCACCAGGGAAACCCCGGCAGGCGGAATCTTAAGCACTGCGCCACCAGGGAAGTAGGGAAGTCCCTAAAGCTAATTTTACTTTCAAGTGAGAAATCCCCATTTATCACCCAAAATGAAACTGTGTCCCTCCCCAAAACCTTCTCATATACAGCTCCTAGTTGGAAGTAAATTCTAGATAAGCCTATACACATACACACAGAAGTAAAAGTTTGCACCCAAGCCCATTCAATGGAGAGAGAAGTCTCTTCAATAAATGGTACCTGGGCAACTGGATATACACATTCCAAAAAAACTTAAGCTGGACTCCAACCTTACACCATAAACATAAACTAACGCAAAATGGATCAACAACCTAAATATAAGAATTAAAACCATAAAACTCATAGAAGAAAACGTGGTGGGGGGGGCAGGGCAGACACTCAGGACCTTGATTCTGGCAACAGATTCTGAGATTATAAAAACAAAAGCATGTTCCAGAAAGGAAAAATAGATCAACTGGACTTTATCAAAATTTAAAACTTTTCTGCATCAAAGGAAATTATCAAAAAAGTGGAAGACAACATACAGAAGAGAAAATATTAACAAACCTCATATGTGATAAGGGTCTGATACCTAGAATATATAACAAACACAACCACCAAAAGACAATCCAGTTAAAAACTGGGTAAAGGACTTGAAGAGACATTTCTCACAAGAGGTACAAGTGATCAACAAGCACATGAAAAGATGCTCAACATCATTAATCATTAAGAGACTGCAAATAAAAACCACAATGAGGTGTCACTTCACACCCACAAAGATGGCTATAAATTAAAAAAAAAAAAGAAAAAGGAAAAGGAAACCAACAAGTGTTGGTAAATGTGTAGAGAAAACCCTCACACATTGCTGGGAGGAATACCAAATGGCACAGCCTCTGGGGAAAAGTTTGTGATTCCTCAAAAAATTAAACACAGAATCACAACATGACCCCAGCAGTTCCACTCTTAGGTATATAACCCAAAGAAGTGAAAACTGGTACTCAAATACATACACACATGTTCATAGCAGCACTATTCATAACAGCCAAAAGGTGGAAACAACCCAAATATACATCAATGGATGAACGGATAAACTCTGGCATATACAAATAATGGAATATTATTCAGTAATAAAAAGGAATAAAGTACTGATTCATGCTACAATGGGATGACTCTCGGAAACATTAAGCAACGTGAAAGCAGCCAGACACAGATGGTCGCATATTTTATGATTCTACCATATAAAACATCCAGAATAGACAGACCCAGAGAGACAAAATGCAGACGAGCAGCAGCCATGGGTTGGGCGGCGACGGGCGACGGGTAGGAGCACCTGCTTAAAGCATACAGGATTTCTCTTGAGGTTAATGAGACGTTTGGGAACGAGAAAGAACTGGTGGCTGCACAACACTGTGAATGTACCAACTGCCACGGTTCACCTTAAAATGGTTACTTTAATGTCTTGTGATGTTCACCTCAATTTTTTAAAAGTTTGCACAGATATCTCACTTGTTAGTCACATATCTCCACCTCAGCCAGGAATGCTTTCCCCAGCTCCGTGGTCTCCTCTCAACGCCTTCGGAGACCCTGGCGCATAGCATGGATGCAGCTGAAGAAAAAAACTCAGTCAAAAAGACCTATGAAAAGAAATAGTAAGAATGTACATTTACACAAAGATTGAAATTTTATGCCAGGGAAAACACTAGAGAAACACTAGAGAAAAGTATACACTAAAACTTCCTTAATAAAATTCAAAAACAAACGAAGGTGAAGCCTCTGTGAGCGCAGGCAGTGACAACTGTTCAAGTCTGCATTACCAGCAAAACATTAGAAACTGCAGGCAGCAAAGGACTTCCTCCTAACTTTTCAACGTCAAACCACAAGACAGAACTGCCCATATCTCATACTTGAGACATTGCAGGCAGTCTATTACTTTTTGTAAGGGCTGATCTTTGAGGCAAACAAAACATTACTGGCACTGTTCAGAATGTTAAGAACAATGAAGTCCTTCTTCTCATTTACTTACTATGTAACTTACTGAGCACCAAAGTGTACAAGATGCTACATACTAATACAACGGAGGGCAACAGTGTTTCTTGCCTTTAGAGTGAATATTTTAAGAAGAACAAAATAGAATAACAGTACATTAATTTCCAAGTGGTGAAAATACCTCTATATTATGCGTAGTATTATATATCTATATCTTTATACTACAGTAGTGATTTGAGGACACATCACTTCACTCACACCTTTCCATAGTGGAGCCAAGCTAACTGGCTGAAAATTTCACCTAAGAAAGCTTTTCTCAAGAAAGCCAACTCAAGTATGCACAATAGAAACAAATTTTTGAAAGGATTCAAACTGTCTTTCCTTAAAAGCACTCTGACTAAATGATTCATAACCGAAAAACTAATGAATGTACAGTATGAAAAGCAAGGCTGTTACACCCCCTTTGACTGGGGAGGAATGTTACTGACGTTTAACAGGTGTGTGGATCAGGCATCATGCCTTGAGTTTTCCCATCTATTACCATTTAATATCCTGTAATCCTATTATGCCTATTGTAAAGTCTACCATGTACACTGAAGTAGGTACCTCAGGAAGTTAACTGAAGGTATTCATCAGTAATAATTAGTCGGTGGTGGTTTCATTCAAGCAAGACTTTTATGAATCCCAACTGTATCCTCTCCAAAAGGGCAGCTCTCAAGATCCCTACGTATACTAATTTAATAATCAGGTAATCTAGGTCTTCATCCAAGTCAATGATAAAAATATTTAACAAAATAGTTCCAAAGTATTTCACCTCACCACTAACAAGCTCTTTGGAAGTTAGTACTTAATTCATTAATCACTAATTTTGGAGAATAGGTGTTCTATTATATAAACCACATCTAGCTCTTCAGCAAAGTATCATGAGAGAAGATCATATGCCTTGTTGAAATCAAGACCTCCCATGGCTAAAGTAGCCTACTGGGCCCACGGTAAACATTCTATACCATGCTACCCACATGAAGCAACCAAGAACCAGAAATGTCAAGGCAGAAGTTAAGTTCACACACCATCTCAATGGGTGAGCTAAGACAAGAAACCAGTTCTTTTCACAAACCCTATTATTTTTTAAATGAATTCATGCATTATTTAATGGCATCATCTTTCCCTACTTCCTCAAGCCTTAAAAAAACTAAGAAACTATCTTGACTCTTATCTCATACCTCATCAGCAAATCCAGTCAGCTCCACCTTCAGAATAAACCTGCAATCTGACAATTCTCAACTCCTCCACTAAGACCACCTGCCCACTCCACCATCACAACCTGCCCAGACCAGACTGCAGTAGCCTCCTCCCTGGTCTTCATACTTTCACTCCTGCCACTCTACAGTCCATTCCCCATACAGTGGCCAGAGGGACATTGTTGGGTTTTCTTTTTTTCAGTTTTGAAACAACAGAATTACAGTAAAGTGCAGTACAAAGAAATGTTTGTTTTCCCCAAACCACCTGAGAGTTAGCTGCCAACATGATGTTCCATCATCTTCAAATGCTAAAAACAAGGATGGTCTAGATAACTACAAGAAAATGATCAAGATCAGAAAATTGAGCCTGACAGATTACTATGGCTCAATCCTCACACTCCACCCGCGCCACCCCCTACACATGGTGGAGACAACGGGCAACTCCCCATGCAGTCTGCTCCCCGCTTGGCACACTCGCCTAACTGACTGAGCTGCAGCATCCCGCACCAGGCCACCAGGTCAAAGAGATCCCCTCTTCACCCTGCTTGGGCTCTGACTCTTCCAGGCCCTCACAACATGGACACTCTGTTCCAGGCCACCCTTCTCATCCCACCTGGGTCCAAATAAGCTGCTCGGGGCCAACAGCTCCTCACACCCCCTCCTCACACTGTGAGTACCCACATTGTTATGCATCACATAATGGCTTTAGGTCATAACTGTCGAGGAGGAAGGGGAAAAGATTTATCACTTTTAAATGGACTTAGGTTATTTCAATCCTTTGCTCAAAATCTTCCAAGAGCCTTTTAATCTTCCTCAGAATAAAATCCAAACTCAACTCCATGGTCTACTAGGTCCTATAAATCTGTCCCCTACCTCCTTACATCACTTGGTCTCATATATGCGTGCTGGCCTTTATTCTGTTTTCAAATACACTAAACCCTTTCTTACCTCAGGATCTTTGCACTGTTATGTTCTCCTTGAAAGCTCCTCCACTCCCCAAATCTTCAAGGTCTTGGTTCACACCTCATTTCTAGAGGTTTTCTCCCAGTTCCCTCCTCATCCACCATCCCCACACTCCCTACCTATCCCCTTGCCTTTATATTCTCTAAAGCACTTATGACTGGTATGATATATCTATTTATTTATAACCCACAAGAACAGAACAATTTCTGTTTATTGTGTATCCCCATACCTAGAACAATACCTGAACATCTGCATGATGCCTGAATTCTTCAAGAACACATCTTGGTGACACAAAGTAATCAATCATAATGCCATCTTACCTCTAAACGTTATATGTGAAGATGCCAGAAATGGCTGTGTAATTTTAAGATATTAATGTTGACACTGCATGGTGCTTTGAAGTATACTATTATTTGCAGTAATACTGAGCAGTATCTATGTTGTTTATTTTCTCTTTCACAAACGAGGCACAGAAAAGTGCAATGATCTGCCCAACACTGAAGAGTCAATGACTGACAAGATCACGACTAGAATTTGAGCCCTCCAAGCTTACTATTAATTGCACCAGGCAAGCCCCTCTGCGTGTACACCCTCATAATCCCCAACATCCTTTACTTTCACCTTCCAGAATTACGGGAATATTTCAAAAGAACAGCTAGAGGTGAAGAAATACTATAATTTTCAACCCTACCTACAAATGTGTGTCTTACTAAAAGCATAATACATGCATTGACTACAGGTCTATTACACAACAGCTTCATTTTTATGAAGAGTTGATAATGGGATTTTTAGCACCATATCCTAGGACTCAGGAAACTACAGCCCACCACCTGCTTTTCTTATATGTAAGCTAAAAATGGTTTTTATATTTTTAAATGGTTGCAGGAGGAAAAAAAATCAAAAGAATAATATTTCATGACACCTGAAAATTATATGTAATTCAAAGTTCAGTGTCCATAAATAAAGTCTGATTCCAACACCACCACACTCATTCATTTATTTACTGTCCATGGCTGTTTTTGCACTACAATCACAGAGTTAAGTAGCTGCAACAGAGATGTGGCCAGAAAAACCAAAAGTACTATCTGGTACTTCACAGAAAAAGTTTGTCAACCACTGCCACAGTCTCCTGATTTTTCATCTCTCCCCAGCATCCTGACCTTCAAGAAATGTTCCTTTTCCCTGCCAAATCCGGGTAAAGTTTTTCCCATAGCACCTGATGCTTCTCCCATCACTCTGCATTCATTCTGACATGTATAATTGTCTGTTATATATCTGACTCCCCAACTAGATTACAAAATGCTAGAGGAAGAGGCCCACATCTGCTTGTTCATTATTGTATGCCTAGTGCTTAGCAATGCCCATTTATACTAGGTGCCCAATACTTGCTGAATGAATGGAAGACAGAGGCACTAAATTTGAATGAGCGAATTTAAGGAACTCTCAAACATACAAGTTTCTTCTAGAAGATACCAGAAATACAGATTGCCTGACTTTCCAAAGGAGCCACACAAATGACTCTATCCTGGCTCATTCCAGTCATAAACCACAACATCATACAAAATGGACTGGGATCATATAGGGGATTGGGTGTGAGGAGTGGGGAGCTTTAAATTAACCTGCAGTCCAGCAGTAAAAGGTATTAACAGCAACAACAACATAGGATGACACAGGGCCCCAAGCTCAGATATGAGCTTACATGATACTGATCACAGAACGGGCTGCTTCCCAGTTTCAACCACCCCCTCCAAAGTTTTCTTTACTCCCACACTGCCTGAATCTTTATATATTTCACCATGTCATACCGCCTGTTAGTCATCTAATTTATTCACTCACCTTACAAGAAATCTCTTCTTAAAATACAAATAGATTTGAAAAGCTAAAAAAATAGCAAAACTTCATGCATTAACAAAAAACCCCAAAACTAGATTTTTCTGGTTTCAACAGAAAAGACGTTAATCAATGGACTAAAACAGTATCTCTACAGATTTACACTTTAAATCTTTAGTAACCACAAATAACAATAAGAAATGCACAATAAATGTGGTTTAAGGCAAATGGATATTACACAATTACTTTGGATTATACTTCACATGACATTACACAATAAATTTCAGATGTGGCAAAAAGTTAAATATAAAGAATAAGCCATAAAAACAAAACCTTTTTTTTGCACTTAATTTTGTTTTGTTTTGTTTTGTTTGCGGTACACGGGCCTCTCACTGTTGTGGCCTCTCCCCTTGCGGAGCACAGGCTCCAGACGCGCAGGCTCAATGGCCATGGCTCACGGGCCTAGGTGCCCCGCGGCATGTGGGATCTTCCCAGACCGGGGCACGAATCCGTGTCCCCTGCATCGGCAGGCGGACTCTCAACCACTGCGCCACCAGGGAAGACCCAAAACCTTTTTTTTAAATACATCTTCACTGGAGTATAATTGCTTCACAATACTTTGTTAGTTTCTGTTGCACAACAAAGAGAATCAGCCATGTGCATACACATGGTCCCATATCCCCTCCCTCTTGAACCTCCCTCCCATCCTCCCTAGCCCACCCTTCCAGGTCATCACAAAGCACCCAGCCCTGTGCTATGCTGCTGCTTCCCACCAGCCAACTATTTTACATTCAGTAGTATATATATGTCAATGCTACTCTTACTTTGTCCCAGCTTCGCCCTCCCACCCCATGTCCTCAAGTCCATTTTCTATGTGTACTTCTTTATTCCTCCCTGCCACTAAGTACATCATGACAATTTTTTTTTTTAGGTTCCATATATACGCATTAGCATACAGTATTTGTTTTTCTCTTTCTGACTTCACTCTGTATGACAGACTCTAGGTCCATCCACCTCACTACAAGTTAACTCAATTTCATTTCTTTTTATGGCTGAGTAATGTTCCATCATATATATGGGCCACATCTTCTTTATCCATTTGTCTGTCGATGGACACTTAGGTTGCTTCCATGTCCTGGCTATTGTAAATAGAGCTGCAGTGAACATTGTGGTACATGACTCTTTCTGAATTATGGTTTTCTCAGGGTATATGCCCAGTAGTGGGATTGCTGAGTCTTACGGTAGTTCTATTTTTAGTTTTTTAAGGAACCTCCATACTGTTTCTCCATAGTTGTTCAATTTACATTCCCACCAACAGTGCAGGAGGGTTCCCTTTTCACCACACCCTTTCCAGTATTTATTGTTTCTAGATTTTTTGATGATGGCCATTCTGAACAGCATGAGGTGATACCTCATTGTAGTTTTGATTTGCATTTCTCTAATAATTAGTGATGTTGAGCATCTTTTCATGTGCCTCTTGGCCATCTGTATGTCTTGGTGAAATGTCTAGGTCTTCTGCCCATTTTTTAACTGGATTGTTTGTTTTGATATTGAGCTCCATATATTTTCGTATATTTTGGAGATGAATCCTTTGTCTGTTGTTTTATTTGCAAATATTTTCTCCCATTCTGAGGGTTGTCTTTTTGTCTTGTTTATGGTTTCCTTTGCTGTGCAAAAGCTTTTAAGTTTAATTAAGTCCCATTTGTTTATTTTTGTTTTTATTTCCATTACTCTAGGAGGTGGGTCACAAAAGATCTTGCTGTGGTTTATGTCAAAGAGTGTTCTTCCTATGTTTTCCTCTAAGAGTTTTATAGTATCTGGTCTTACATTTAAGTCTTTAATCCATTTGGAGTTTATTTTTGTGTATGGTGTTGGGTAGTGTTCCAATTTCATTCTTTTACATGTAGCTGTCCAGTTTTCCCAGCACCACTTACTAAAGAGGCTGCCTTTTCTCCATTGTATGTTCTTGCCTCCTTTGTCATAAATTAGGTGCCCATATGTGTGTGGGTTTATCTCTGGGCATTCTATCCTGTACCATTGATCTACCTTTCTGTTTCTGTGCCAGTACCATACTGTCTTGATTACTGTAGCTTTATGGTATAGTTTGAAGTCAGGGAGCTTGATTCCTCCAACTCCATTTTTCTTTCTCAAGATTGCTTTGGCTATTCGGGGTCTTTTGTGTTTCCATACGAACTGTAAAATTTTTTGTTCTAATTCTGTGAAGAATGCCATTGGTAGTTTGATAGGGATTGCACTGAATCTATAGATTGCTTTGGGTAGTATAGTCATTTTCATAATATTGATTCTTCCAATCCAAGAAAACAAAATCTTGATCCAGAAAGCATACTCTAGCTTTGTAGTATCATTACTACAGAACGAACAGAAGAAAGTTAAATGAGTTCTGACATGTAAAACTTAAGTCTTTAAATTTAGAGTTCATTCATTCAACAACTATTTAAAATGCACATAACATTCTAAGCACTGATGTAGGCCCTGAATTTTCAGAATGTTTGAATAGAGCACACAAGGCCCCTGATCTCACAGAGCTAAAGTCTAGTAGGGAGATGAGCAAAAAGCACAAAAGGCAATGGAAACTTCCTGTAAGCACTAAAGAGGAAAAGACACACTGCTCCAAGAGAACACAACTGAGGAGGCACTGTAGATGGTATGGTCATGAAAAAATTCTCTGAGGTACAACATCAAAGCCGATGGCTTAAGGAAGAACAAGAAACCAGCCAAATGAAGACTAGGGAAAACAGCAGCACAAGGCCACAGGCAGCCAAGAGTCCAGGGCCACCGTGAATGAGAAAATGAAACAAGGGCAAGTGATGAAAGATGGTATTTTAAAGTACTAAGAAGCACATGTATTCCTACACAATACATCATTACATGGGAAAAGTACATTCTTCACAGCCACCTACGTTTATCCACCTAACAAAACTAAATCAAACATGAAGCCAAAAGTTGCCAGGGAGGAGGAAGGGGAAGTACATACATACTATCAACAGAACTGTACATTAGTTTGCTCTTTTTAAAGACAATCTAAATGTAAGCTTTTATGTACAGAATGGATAAACAAGGACCTACTTATAACACAGAGAACTACATTCAACATCCTATGATCAACTGTAAAGAATATTTTTAAAAGGATGTATAGGGCTTCCCTGGTGGTGCAGTGGTTAAGAATCCGCCTGCCAATGCAGGGAACACGCGTTCAAGCCCTGGTTTGGGAAGATCCCACATGCCACAGAGCAACTAAGCCCATGCACCACAACTACTGAGCCTGTGCTCCAGAGCCTGTGAGCCACAACTACTGTGCCTGCAAGCCACGACTCCTGAAGCCTGGGTGCCTAGAGCCCATGCTCTGCAACAAGAGATGCTACCGCAATGAGAAGCCCACACACAGCAACAAAGACTCAACACAGCCAAAAATAAATAAATAAATAAATAAAAATAAATTTTAAATAAACAAATAAAAAGGATGTATACATATATAACTGAATAACTTTGCTGGACAGCAGAAATTAACAGAACATTGTACATCAACTAAACTGCAATTTTATTTTTGTAAAGATTAAAAAAAGTCTTCTATTGAATTTTTGAAGACTTCTTAAAGTCTTTTATTGAATTTTTGTTACAATATTGCTGCTTCTTTTTTTTTATGTTTTTTGGGGTTTTTTTTGGCCATGACGCAGGTAGGATCCCAGCTACCCGACCAGGGATTGAACTCACAACCCCCTGCCCTGACCGCCCCCCCCCCACACACATTGGAAGGCAAAGTCTTAACCACTGGACCGCCAGGGAACTCTCAAAGTTCAATTAAAAAAGAAAAACCCAATAAAAATAAAGACAATCTAAAAATAAATAAGAGCAACTATAGCATTGCTCTTACCTGTAGACTCAATAGACTCTTATTTACCAAAAATTAACTCTTCTTCCTCTCAGAACTAACTGCACAAAAGATATCTGCCGAAGGGACGTTTATAAAATAAGAAACCACCAAAAGGCCTACAAATATGTAACTATATAAATTGTGATGCATTAAGTTTACATCAGAAAGATGAGTATAGATTAAATAATACCTAAAATGTTTACTTTATCAAGTAATAAATAATGACATTTAGTTTGTATATATGGACAAAATGCAAAATGTATATATTGTTAAAATTTTAACTTGAAGTCACAAATAATTAACATTTTGTAATCACTAGCTGCTCTGCTCAAGATTATTTATGTTCAGTTGTGTCTATTTTAATTCAAAAGATACAGAAAAGAAAAAGTATTGTTAACAAAGATTCATTCCGGCTTTTCAGAATTAACAACTGCTAATATTACAAAAAATAGCTAAATTAACCCTTTAAAACAAACTCAAGTCCCAATTTCCTCTCCTACTTCCAAACAGCAGTAACTTTCTGGTGTAACCCTGCCAGTCCATTTTCATAAAGTTTTATAAGAGACAGAGAAACAGAGAGAGAATATACACATATCCATCAACAATATATAGTACTGAGTTGTTGGAAAACTTCACAAAGGTGCTACACTTTTGTGTCAGGTATCAAACTTTCTGATGCAATGCTGTGTGTATAGTTGATAAAAATACCAACAGATCTACAGCATTTACACAGCATTACAATAATCATGGAAATATAACCCATACTGATAAACACAGATTTTTCCCAATTTTTTCTATCACACAGTTCTACAGTTTGTTTTCTTAAAAAGTATAAACTTATTTTTATTAAGTTAAATAACATTGCTTACTAACTACATGATTATTAAACTTCTAATAAAGCAAGGCAAATAAAAATAATTCCCACTCTTCCGCCTCCTCGCTTCCAAGATGACCAAGAAAATAAGGAACAATGGTCGTGCCAGAAAGGGCCGCGGCCATGTGCAGCCTATTCGCTGTACCAACTGCACCCGTTGCATGCCCAAGGATAAGGCCATTAAGAAGTTCGTCATTCGGAACATCGTAGAGGCCGCAGCCGTCAGGGACATTTCCGAAGCGAGTGTTTTCGACGCCTATGTGCTTCGCAAGCTGTACGTGAAAGTGCATTACTGCGTGAGTTGTGCTATTCACAGCAAGGTAGTCAAGCATCGTTCTCGGGAAGCCCGGAAGGACAGAACACCTCCACCCCGATTTAGACCTACTGGTGCTGCCCCACGACCTCCACCAAAGCCCATGTAAGGAGCTAAGTTCTTAAAGACTAAAGAAATACCGTCCCCTGGAAAGACAATAAAATGGAAATTATACTTTAAAAAATAAATAAATAAATAATTCCCCAAATCACCACTGATTACTAGCTTCTACCAACTAACAAACCAAATAACTGCAGTAATGCTCAGTTTTTAAATACAACTATAAACTAATCATCCAACTATCAAAAATCAATCACGGCTTTAAAATGAACAATGCATATCACATAAAAAGAAAATCTATATTAATTTTTCTAATTAAAAAGCTATGCAGGGGACACGGTTCGATCCCTGGTCCGGGAAGATCCCACATGCCACAGAGCAATGAGACCATGTGCCACAACTACTGAGCCTGCGCTCTAGAGACCATCAGCCACAACTACTGAGACCATGTGCCACAACTATTGAAGCCCGCACACCTAGACCCTATGCTTTGCAACAAGAAAAGTCACCACAATGAGAAACCTGCTCACCGCAACGAAGAGTAGCCCCTGCTCACCACAGCTAGAGAAAGCCCACACGCAGCAACTAAGACCCAATGCAGCAATAAATAAATAAGCAAGCAAGCAAGCATATATTAAAGACATAAGCACAAAATGTTTATCTGTGGAAAAAAATCTAATGTACCTTGTTGATGACTTATACTATTTCTCCTGCAATTTTCTTAAAACTACATTCAGATATTGATTTGTTGCCATCTACTGGTTAAAATCATATTTCAATAATGTTATTTCACCTCAAATATTCACTACAGTCAAAAATATCTTAGCAGGGACTTCCCTGGTGGCGCAGTGGTTGAGAGTCCACCTGCCGATGCAGGGGACATGGGTTTGTGCCCCAGTCTGGGAAGATCCCACACGCTGCGGAGTGGCTAGGCCCCTGAGCCATGGCCACTGAGCCTGCGCTCCACAACGGGAGAGGCCACAACAGTGAGAGGGCCGCATACCGCAAAAAAAAAAAGAAAAGAAAGAAAGAATCTGCCTTCCGATGCAGGGGACATAGGTTTGATCCCTGGTAGGGGAACTAAGATCTCACATGCTGCAGGGCAACTAAGCCCAAGCACCACAACTACTGAGCCCACGTGCCACAACTAGAGAAGCCCTCATGCCACAACGAAAGATCCTGCATGCCGCAACGAAAGATCCCACGTGCTGCAACTAAGACCCAATGCAGCCAAATAAATAAATTAAAAATTTTTTTTTAAATCTTAGTAGTGTTCTTTGCAAACTTTTATAAACTACTGTGATGAATTCAGCTTTGGAGAAGTTTTTAAAGCTGTATCATGAGTTAATTGTATCTTGAGTTCTAACAATATCCTCACATAAAATTTTCATTCATGTGTTAAGACTGTTTTAAAACTAAAATACAATGGTAATTTGTGAGAACTATAAAAATCTTTATTTAATTAAAATACTTCCGGAATTTTTTTTTCTTTAAAATTCAAATGTTTACACGCCCCTATTTTCTAGAATATTGGAGCTAAAGAATTCAGGATATTTCCACCTTTTTACAGTTGAGTTGTTAGAATAAGGGTCCAAAAAAAAAATCCATATACTACATTTGTTTATTTTGCACTTTAAGTTACTTTTACTCTACAGCAGTCCCTCCCCTCTCCTTCTTCCCTTTTTTCTTTATTATTTTTTCTCCTTCACTTTTTTTTTTTACACAATTATTTCTGAAAGAAAAAGCCACTTGTCCCACTGCACTGCTTTTTAAAACCACCCTTTTAGCTACCCAGATTTAAAAAGCATAACAAACAAATGTAACACATGGACTTATTTTTGGATCCCAATTCTAACAAATCAACTGTAAAATGACTAAGTACCTGTGGAAATGTGTATATAGATTGGGTTTTAGATGACAAAGAATTTTATTAATTCTGTTGGATATAATATGGCACTGTGATTATGCACAAGAAAATGTACAAATCTTGTAGACACTGCTACGAACTGAATTGTATCCCCTCTCCCCAGTCCAAAATTCATACACTGAAGTCTTAAACCAACAATGTGATAGTATTTGGAGATGGGGCCTTTGGTAAGTAATTAGGTTTATATGACATTATGAGGGTAGGGCCCTTGTGATGGGATTAGTGCCCTTATAAGAAGATATATCAGAGAATTTAGTCTCTCTCCAAGTGAGAACTCTGCCAGAAAGCTGTCTGCAAACCAGGAGGATGGCCCTCACAAGAACCCAACCTTGCTGGCAACATGATCTCAGACTTCTAGCCTCCAGAACTGTGAGAAAATAAATTTCTGTTGTTCATGCCACCCAGTCTATGGTATTTTCTTATGGCAGTCCATGCTGAAACAGTCATGCATATGGAAGTATGTAGAAGTGAAATAATGTATCCTATATATGCTTTAAAACGTATTCACAAAAAGGGAAAAAAATAGAAGAAATGGAGCAAAACTAATAATTTTTTAATTTAGGTGACAGGTGCTGGCGATTTAATATGCTACTGGCTCAACTTCTAAGTTTCAAATTTCTCGTAACTAAAAAAAAAAAAACTTTAAAAAAGAAATAAGAAAATGCTTTTCAATGTAATTCCTACAGCTGAAACCTGAAAATGCTTTAAGATAAACACAGTACTCATGTGAAATTATTATGAGGCAAAAATAAAAGTTGACTTGAAACTTTATCTTTGAATAAATTTGGGGGAAATTGTTACAGGATTTTTTAAAATAATCTGTCTCACCTAAGAGTCACAAGTTAAAAGCAATGACCTTAACTGTTCATGTTCTAATTATGTAACTTGTCCAAATTATTTACCTGCTTAAATGTCAATTACAAAAGAGAAATCATAATTTTGGTATTCTTTTGTAAACAGAGGTTTTCATTATTGTTGAAATACTTTTAAATTACTGATTTTTTTGTTTAGAAGTTAACTTTAACTCTTATTGATTATAATTTTCAAAATACATATTATTCTCAGATTTCAAGTAGACAACATAGTAATCTGAAAATAATAAGCTTTGCTTCTTTCTAATTTGTATACGTTTTGTTTAGTTTTTATATCTGACTGCACCAACATTTACAGAATTAACACCAAGCAACAATGAGGGAGAACTCTCAACCAATCTAGTTCCTGATTTTAATGGGAATGGTAATATACATAACATTTACCATGATCAAGACTATCATTAAGACTGATTTTTTTTTTTTGCGGTACGCGGGCCTCTCACTGTTGTGGCCTCTCCCGTTGCGGACGCACAGGCTCAGCGGCCATGGCTCACGGGCCCAGCCACTTCGCGGCATGTGGGATCTTCTCGGACCGGGGCACAAACCCGCATCCCCTGCATCAACAGACGGACTCTCAACCACTGTGCCACCAGGGAAGCCCTGATTTTTTTTTTTTTTTTTTTTAATGATTTTAAGGAAAGGTCTTTCTATTCCTATTTCCTATTTTACAAAGGGTTTTCAACAAAGACATTCAAACTTGCTCCTTTGATCCATTTTTGCATTAATTAGTCATGGAAATCCTGTTCTCACACAAAGACCAATAAGTATAATTTTATCTTTTATGATAACTCTGGGTCATCATTATAAATGATATTTAATGTTCTGTGCCCAAAAAACATTCCCTCAGGAATTTTAAATACAGGTATACAGGGCCATTTTTTCTTTTAGTAAAGATCCCAGGCTAGGTTTGGCGTTGTTAGATGTCTGTTTCAATCACCTCCTTCATTCCACAAGCATTTACTGGTCATGTACTCTGATCTAGGTACTATGCATCAAGAATAGGAGAATATGATGAGATTAATAGACAGTTCTCATCTTCAAGAAGCTCACACCATCACATTGTGCTAAATACTGTAACAAAATGCTGAAGGAAGAAATACCATCAAACTGAGATTTCCAGAAAAATTCAGTAATAACTAAGTCTTGAATGCTGAGTGACACTGTTCATTCAAAGCAGGGCCCAAATAAAACATACACAAATTAGAAAGAAGCAAAGCTGATTATGTTCAGATGGTATATTTTCAAGGACTTCTGTGGCCCCTGAGAATACTACTCAAATACTGTTTGCTTTCTTCCACTGATGGTGCAATAATAATGGTGGGTAAAAGTGCTGGTGCCTTAGCAGGAATCAAAGCAATGATCCCTACCTGTACCAGTCAGTGTATACTTCACCACTATCTTAAAAAAAGGGGGGGGGGGGCGCTTTTCACTTAAGAAGGTCCTTAATGAGGAAGTAAAATTTATTTTTACTAATCTTCATGCTTATACTTTAAAAATTCTGTGTAACAAAATGCACATAAAAACTACTGCTGCCCACCAAAATATGATACCTCTCTCAAGAAAAAGCACTCGGACAACTGTCTGAGTTGTGAGCTGAACGAGCCACTTTTTTCATGAAACATCATTTTTACTTGAAAGAACATATATACAAATTATGCTTACTCAGACTTGGGTATATGGCAGACATTTTCTTAAAAATGAGTGAAGAGAACCTATCAATTAAAGAAAAACAGATGAAAGTATTTGTTGCTGATGATAAAATTTAAGGTTGCAAGAGAATATTAGAAATCTATAAAACTTATACCTGCCACCCTAAGTGTGACCGGTCTCAATAATTAAACACTTTCTGATAAGATGTTAACAAGTGTTAATTTTGATTACTGTATGTGTCAACATTTGGAAGATCTGCATAACTCGGTAAGCTAATATTTTCCAAATGATATTACATAATCACGTATGGAGGGAAAAGTCATTTAAATTGCAAGAAAATCAACAGATTTTAAAGCAACAGTTAAAGTCCATCAATATGGGTTCAGATTCCACAATACAACCTTTCTTCTACCAACCTTTCTTCTAACATTTGCCAAGTTTTAATGTAGTAATAAAAAATATCCACAATTATGTGAAAAGGCTATAAAAACACTGTTCTCCTAACAGTAAACCTATCCAAGGCCAGATTTCCGTCATATATACTTCAACGCAGCAGTCCCCAACCTTTTTGGCACCAGAGACAGTGTCTTCATGGAAGACAAATTTTCCACGGACGGGGTGGGGGAAGGGGGATGGTTCGGACGGTAATGTGAGCAATGGTTCAGGAGGTAATGCAAGCAATGGGGAGCGCGATGGGGAACGGCAGATGCAGCTTTGTTCACTCCCCCACCGCTCACCTCCTGCTGTGCCGCCAGGTTCCTAAAAGGCCGAGGACCAGTAGTAGTCCTCAGCCCGGGGGTTGGGGACCCCTGCTTCAATGCAAACAGTACATCACAATAGACAGAACAAAGAAGTAAATATGTGAATCCAACTGTCTTCTGTTAAGTCAGACATTTAAAGAATCTTACAAAAAATGTAAAGCAATGCAATTTTCTCAGTAAATGTTTGTTTTGGAAAAGTTATTTTGCATTTAAAAAATATGTTATTTATGTGACCATGATGTGATCATTTTAAATAACAATAAATTTACTTACAAATAATTTTTAACTTAAGTTAAATTTCTAATAACTATTGATAAATCTAATATAGTAAATATTGATAAGATATAACCCACATAAACAAAAGCTATTTGGTAGTCCTCCATGATTTTTAAGTGCATAAAGCGGTCCTGAGACAAAAATGTTTGAGAACTGCTGATACATAAGTTGAAGAAAAGAGTAATAAGAACATTTCAAATACAAGCTACAACATATAGAGAGCAGTTTATTATCTTTCACTATAAATGGCATATGTACCCCCAGCCATCCCAGCCTACTCTACATTTTCCCACAATCTAATGTATAGCTACTAATCTATTATAAACTATGAAGAAAACAACCATGACAGTGTTTTTCCAGTGGCTTTCCTGTGATTAAAGGATATGAATTTTTATCAACAATTTTTAACAGCACAGGGGGTTTCTACTGAGATCACCTGCTAATCTTCTTTGAAATTCCAGATACTGTGATCCGCAAACAAGCAAAGCACAACCACTGCCCTCCTTTAAAAGGGCATAACAGATATTTTCAGAACTCATGTTATATTTTCAATACTAATTTCCCAACCATAAAACAAATCAAACAAACAAAACACCTTGATGTTAGTTAAAACTTTCTGGGAGTGAATGAAACTTTCATGTGTGAATAAACATTCACACGTGAACAGTACAAAGACAGTTATGTCTAAAAGAACAAAGTTAAAACTGTACTATATAATCTTAATAGACTAAATACTAACACTTTAAATACCAGCTTCCTACCAATGATGGAACTCTTTCCTAAAATGGAAGCTTCAAGTCTATCTTTTAAAACAAGATCCTTTAAGCACAGTAATTTACTTCTAATCTAAGTAAAGTTAAATAGTAAACGAAGCCTAACAAATGCCTTCTGCTTTAATTTCCCAAGAAATGTTAAACTGCCATTGAAAGGGATGCCCTGGAAGCTGGCACTGGCCATCTTCCTATTTTAATTAACAAGCTTACCAACTTCTACCTAACCTCATCCACTTTCCAAGACTGCAATTCCTCAAACTATATCTTGGCCTAAAACTCATCAGGCAATCACAAGATTAGCCATGTCCTAATCAATCTCCTTCTAAATATCCAGAAAGGCCATCTGCATCCAAGACAAGAGACAGGAAAGACAACAAATGTCAGTTTTCATCATTCCCTCCATAGGATGAACCATGGAGTTCTACAACCTCTGCCTGGTATTCAGTCTGAGACAGAGATGTTCATCCCTACAATTAAACATACTAAAACTATTCCAACCTATGAAGGAATAACAGTCTTTTAAAAATGGGAAATGAGAGGCTTTCTTGAATGTAAAACATTTCCTACTCTCTGGCTTACTAGTGTTAAAATTACTTCACTGTGTCAGTCATAGAAGTCTATAGCACCGAACACAGACCTAAGAAAATTTACTCAAAAGGGTTGGACAGGGCTTCCCTGGTGGCGCAGTGATTGAGAGTCCGCCTGCTGATGCAGGGGACATGGGTTCGTGCCCCGGTCCAGGAAGATCCCACATGCCGCGGAGGGGCTGGGCCCGTGAGTCATGGCCACTGAGCTTGCGCGTGCGGAGCATGTCCTCCGAAACGGGAGAGGCCACAACAGCGAGAGGCCCGCATATCGGAAAAAAAAAGGTTGGACATTCTCAGATGACATTTTTTTTTTCAGATGACATTTTTTTGTAGATCAGATTTATTCTCACAAAACAGCCCTCCACTGGTAGGAAAATCAAAGAAATGAAGACAAAGAAATATGATGTTACAATCAGATAAGATAATATGTATGAAAAGTACATACTTATATATCAGTTTTCAAAGCAATTCTGGGCCCTTTGCAGATTTTATCTATGCTATTTGAGAGAAGGGGTAAACATCAATTTGTTATAACCAACTCCATTCAGAAAAAAGGGGAAGGAGAGTTGTTAGAAAGTTACAGGGAACCTCACAGGGTCTTCAGTCACTGGGCACAGGATGCAAATTCCAGGGAGGAAACTCCAGGTTTAGACTGCGTCCAGTGCCTATCTCTTGGCTAAGGCAAGATCCCCCCAGCTGCACTTCCACTAACACTCTCAATACTGTACGATTTTGCAAAATGAAATTAGGGTGCTCTTTTCATAGATGATGAAATGAATGATGAACAGCAAAGAAACAACACATGCCCATCAGGCAAGGTGAAGCTAACGGCATTTTGAAACACACTTGATTTTTATAACTGATATTCTGGAGATCCACAACCTTTGACATAATATAATAAAACCACACCAGGAAGATGTGACACAAGAGAAAGTAGACAACAGTTTAACTTCTTAATGATTCTCCATTTCTTCATTTCTTTCTGACTGCCATGCAGACATGTAATTAGATATACCTTCTCAAACTAGTATAAAACACCCACACCAAATTATTTCTTTATCAAATTTTCCCTGGGGACTTCCCTGGTAGTCCAATGGTTAAGAATCCATCTTGCAATGCAGAGGACGCCAGTTGGATCCCTGGTTGGGGAACTAAGATCCCATACACGGGGCAAATGAGCCCACGCACCACAACTACTGAGCCCGCCCACTCCAGAGCCCACACACCCGCTGCAACTAATGAGCCCGCACGCTCTGGAGCCCGTGCACCACAACTAGAGAGAAGCCTCGTTCCGCAACAGAAGATCCCGCATGCCACAACTAAGATCCAAAGCAGCAAATAAATAAATATTTTTCTTAAAAAGGTTCCCTAGGACTTCCCTGGTGGTGCAATGGATAAGACTCTACGCTCCCAACGCAGGGGGCCCGGGTTCAATCCCTGGTCAGGGAACCAGATCCCACATGAATGCCGCAACTAAGACCCAGTGAAACCAAATAAATAAAATCAGTAAAAAAATTTTGGGGCTTCCCTGGTGGCGCGGTGGTTGAGAGTCCGCCTGCCGATGCAGGGGACATGGGTTCGTGCCCCGGTCCGCGAGGATTCCACATGCCGGGGAGTGGCTAGGCCCTTGGCCGCTGAGCCTGCGCGTCTGGAGCGGGAGAGGCCACAACAGTGAGAGGCCCGCATACCGCAAAAAAAAAAAAGTTCCCTGGACTCTAAGACATAATTAAATAATTTCTTTCCAGAGACTTTCTGAACTTATTTAGAGTAAACAAAATACCTTAAGTTGCCAAAACAACTTGAAGAATGTGTGATATAGTATCACTCAATCACCACCTGCCATGGGTAAGTCCTCTAAACTTTCCATACACATCAAGTTAACCCTCACAGTAATCTCATGAAGTTAGAACAACCAATGGTTCTCAATCAGGGGTGATTTTTATATCCTGTCCGTCTCACCCCTACCCAGGGACATCTGGCAATGTCTGAAGACATTTTTCATTTGTCAGTCTGAGCAGCTGTGACTGGAATCTACACTGTCGAGGTTAAGAAACCCCATCTAAAAAAAAAAAAAAGAAAGAAACCCCATCTATAAGCATTCTCCGTTTTACTGATGAAAACAAGTTCAGAGAGACTGAATGACTTTTGCTTAATTCATGTCACACAAGAAGTGGCAGGGACTTCCCTGGTGGTCCAACAGTTAAGACTTCGCGCTCCCAATGCAGGGGGCCCTGGTTCGATCCCTGATCGGAGAACTAAGATCCCACATACTGCAACTAAACAGGCGCGCCTCAGCTACTGAGCCCACACGCTGTAGAGCCCAAGCACCGCAACTAGAGAGCCCGCGCACCTCACTAGAGAAGCCTGTATGCCACAACAAAGACCCAGCTCAGCTAAAATAAATTAATTAATTAATTAAATAAATAAATAAAATGAAATAAATTAAAAAAATAAAGTTAGTTAAAAAAAAAAGTGGCAGGGACTTCCCTGGTAGTCCAGTGGTGAAGAATCTACCTTACGATGCAGGGAACTCAGATTCGATCCCTGGTCAGGGAACTAAGATCCAACATGCCGTGGGGCAACTAAGCCTGCATGCCACAACATGCTCACGCACCTCAACTAGAGATCCTGGGTGCCGCACACTACAGAGCCCACGGACCCTGGAACCTGTGCGCCATAACTAGAGAAGAGAAAACCTACACGCCACAACTAGAGAGAAGCCTGTGCGCCACAACAAACAGCCCTCATGCCTCAACGAAGATTCCATGTGCCGCAACTAAGACCCAATGCAGCCAAAATAAATTAAATAAATAATAAATAAATCTCTAAAAAAAAACGTGGCAAAGCTGCATTTTAAATCCAAGTCTAATTCCAGAATCCATAATCATAAACATGATTTATGTAAGTGCTAACTATAATAAAGTAAAATTCTGAAATTTAAAAATATATACCACTAGTGATAGCATCAAAACTATTAAATTCTTAGGGATAAATCTGACAAAGGATGTGCAAGACCAACACACTGAAAACTATAAAATGTTGCTGAAAGAAATTAAAGACAACCAGAATTATCAGGCTCATGGAGTAAACACTCAGTATCATTAAGATGTCATTTATCACAAATTTATTTATAGATTCAATGCAATCCCAATCAAAATAGGCATTTTTTGGTAGAAACTGACAAGGTGATCCTACAATTCATATAAAAATACAAAGGACTGGGCTTCCCTGGTGGCGCCGTGGTTGAGAGTCCGCCTGCCGATGCAGGGGACATGGGTTCATGCTCTGGGCCGGGAAGATCCCACATGCTGCAGAGCGGCTGGGCCCGTCAGCCATGGCCAAAGGACTTAGAATAACCAAAAGAACTTAGAAAAACAACAAATTTTGAGGACTTACACCACCTGACTTCAAGTCATTATTAAATCTACAGTAATCAAGACAGTGTGACAAGACAGACAAATCAATAGTCCAAAAATAGAAACAGTCCACATATATGGTCAACTAATTTTCGACAAAGGTGCAAAAGCAATTCAGTGGAGAAAGAATAATCTTTTCTACAAAAAGTGCTGGAAAAACTGGATAGTCATTTGTTTAAAAAAAAAAAGAACGTTGATCCACAAAATTTATGTATTTGATGCACAAAAATTAGCTCAAAATGGAAAAAGTAAAAACTATAAAACATCTAGAAAAAGACATAAAAAGGCGATCTTTGTGAAATAGCATGTATATAAAAAGGAAATTTTGGGGCTTCCCTGGTGGCGCAGTGGTTGAGAGTCTGCCTGCCGATGCAGGGGACACGGGTTCGTGCCCTGGTCCGGGACGATCCCACATGCCGCGGAGCGGCTGGGCCCGTGAGCCATGGCCGCTGAGCCTGCGATTCCGGAGCCTGTGCTCCGCAACGGGAGAGGCTACAACAGTAAGAGGCCTGCGTACCGCAACAAAAAAAAGCCAGATAATGAAAAGACAAGCCACAGAATGGGAGAAAATATTTGTAAATCACATAACTGATTAAGGACTTATACCCAGAATATATAAAAGAAGTCTCAAAGCTCAATAATAAGCAAACAACCCAATATATTTTTTTAATTGTTAAAAGATTTAACCAGACACTTCACCAAACAGGGAATTCCCTGGCGGTCCAGTGATTAGGACTCTGCGCTTTCACTGATGAGGGCCCAGGTTCAATCCCTGGTGGGGGAACTAAGATTCTGCAAACTGCACATCGCGCCCCCCCACACTCCCAAAAGACAGACACTTCACCAAAGACAATCTAGGGATGACAAATAAGAACATGAAAAGATGCTCAACAGCATTAGTCACCAGAAAATGAAAATTAACACCATGAGATGTCACCACATACATGTTAGAATGCCAAAATATTAAAAGAGACTGGCCATTCCAAGTATTGACAGGGATATGGAGGAACTGGATGTCTTAAATAAGCTGGTGGGAAAAAATGGTGGAGGCTCTTGGGGAAATACTTGGCACTTTCTTAAAAACCTAAAGATACACCTATTATATGATCCAGTCATCACACATTTACCCAAGAGAAATGAAAGCATATGCCCACAGAAAGACCTATACACAAATGTTCACCACAGGTTCTTTATAAAAGCAAAAACTGAAAATAAATATCCATCAACAAATAACAAATATAAAACTGTGGTATATCCATACAATGGGATCCTACTCAGCAATAAAAAGGAATGAAATACAGATACACTCAACAAGATGGACAAATCTCAAAATAGGTATGCTGACTGAAAGAAACAAGACACAGCAGGATACATGCTGTATGGCTCCATTTATATAAATTTAGAAAATGCAAACTAATCTACATGATAGAAGATCAACAGGGACAGAAGGGAAGGATTACAACTTGGCAGAAAGAAACTTCTGCGGGTTATGGATATGTTTATAATTAAGACTGTAATGATGGTTTCACAGGTGTATACATACATCAAAAACCTAACAAATGGGGACTTCCCTGGTGGTCCAGCAGATTAGGCTCTGAACTCCCAAAGCACGGGGCCCGGGTTCAATCCCTGGTTGGGGAAGCAGATCCCACATGCATGCTGCAACTCAGAGTCGGCATGCCGCGACTAGGAAGTCCCCATACTGCAACTAAAAAGATCCTGCATGCCACAATGAAGATTCCATGTGCTGCAACTAAGACCTGGCACAGTCAAAATAAAATAAATAAATAACTTTAAAAAACGGTTTTAAAACCTATCAAATGTGTGCAGTTTATCGTATGTCCATTATACCTCAATAAAGTTGGCAAAAATCCTAAACAAAAAAAGAATGCAAATGGAAATACATACAGAAATCAAAATAGTAATGGGAGTAAGGGTTCATTTTCAATATCTTCATTTTTGAAATATGCCAACTAAAGAAAACATGTATCATTTTTTATCTCATGTCATTCCAAAAGGGTCTGCAGTAGTATACAATAAAAGTAGAATAATAAAACCATCAAGCAAGACAGTAAAACTGTAACCAATAAGATTTTAAGAGGTAACTGCAAAAGGAAAGCGAAGTCTTCTGTGAAACTTACTCCTTTCCTGAAGTAAAGCTAATCTTAATTTCGTTCATCAAAACATCAGGTAATATCACTCTGTAATCTCCAAAATTTAAGACAACTTATTTTATATTCTCTCATTTTTCATCCTCTGTATCCCATGTATCAGATTTGTTTCCAATTTCAAATTCTCTTTCAAATTCTTTGTTTTTCTGCTGCTGTTGCCTTAAGTCTGAAGTCTCACCAATTCAAATCATTTCTGGAATGAGAATGAATGTATATTAATTGCTATAACAGTCCCCTAGCTTACCTCACTGCCTCGAATTCCTCCTCATTCCAATGCATTCTGAATAATTATTTTGGAAACTGCTTTCCCAGGGTCACTTTCCTGATGAAGAATCTCAAAATATTAGCTACCTTACTAACAAAAGTCGAAGCTCAAACAAGACCTCAAGACCTTCCACAACCTGCTCTCACCCCAGCCATGCTTGTATCCCACCTGTCATCACCTACCCTGGATTCCATGCAGTTGAGACTCAGGATCTCCGGGGGTAGGGTCAGGGAAGTGGTAGCCTGGATGAATCTCACACTAAGATTTGAAAACCTACTGGTGTAAGAGAGGGTCGTTCCATAATAAATTCTCCCTCCCTCCCTGGCTGCACCTCCCAACACTTTCCCAGAAAGATGTTAAATCCTAGACATACCAAATTATCTGTGGAACCCATCTTGTTCCCTTCCCGCCTCCTTGCCTCCTCTCTAAGGGGAGTATCATTCTCCTCTCACACAGTTCCCACAAACCCTAACTATGGATCTGACCCGGATGGGTAAAAGCAGGTAAGCTTCAAGTAAACAAAGGGGAAAGGAGGGATAATGAGATGAAATACAGAAAAGTAGACCATGGGGAAAGTGCAGACAGAGCCAAAAAGCAGCAAGGGAACAAACTGCGGGGCTGGGGCCCAAATACAAATGACCTTAAAAAAAAAAAAAAAAAAGTGTAACCAGTCAGCCTTTGCTAAGGAGCTGAAAAATAATTTCTCTAAGCTCAAACTTACTCTCAGGGAGTCTCGAGGGCAGGATGTGTTCACAAGTTCATAAACAAAATACTGTAGGAAAAAGTAAGAGGGGCGCTTACAGTAGGTGGGTAGAAGCCTGTGAGGAGGCCTTGGACGCCAGATATGCCTCCAAGGAGCTACTGCAAAATAGCAAACATGCATAAAATTTGTTATTATCAGGAAGAACACAATATTTTAGCAGTACCAGAGTCCAGAAAAACTGCAGAAATTTGCCTTCAGCTGTCAAGTTCACTACCAGAGCTTAGGCTCTCTGAAGGAAAAAACCCGTATTTATCTCTCATTTCATACACATTTCTTGACTCACCATAATGAGCGTATTTCCATTTTAGCCCTTAAGCACTGGTTATGAGTTTCCTACTTTTCAAAAAACTATACTTCTTAGCTTACAATGTCATATTCCTCCATCTTTCAGTAACATTCTCACCAGAGGCTGGCTAACTTTTTCTGCCAAAAGCCAGATAAATATTTCAGACTTTGTAAGCAAATGGTCTCTGTTGTAGCACAAAAGCACATAGATATGTAAACAAATGAATGTGACTGCTTCAATAAAACTTTACTTGTGGACACTGAAATGTGAATTTCATATAATTTCCATATGTCACAAAATTTTCTTTTCAATTTTTTTCAATCATTTAAAAACATAAAAACCATCTTACATGACAGGCCATGCAAACTACAGGTGGCGGGGCTGTATTTGGCCAGCCTGCTACAGTTTGCAGACTCCTGCTTACACCCTCTTAAAGGTTCAACAGTACAACCATTCCATTATTCCTTATTTCTACAGCACTACAATTAACTTTATTTGCAAGTCTTTTTGCTAAGTCCCAACTGTGTGATGGCCTCTAGGTAATGAACAATTAAGCATTCTTCTGACCTGAACACATTCCGTTTCACCCAAATTCGCACTTTGGAAGAAATAAAAACAACTTGCTTATCTAGTTTCTGATTTAAAACACTGAAGGAAGGAAAAGAGGATTTTAAGTAATTGTGTAAATGGAACAAAGAACAATGACAACACTTATATTGATGTCAAGTGTTAAAAAGAGAGTCCATTATGATGAATCTCAATTGTCAGTCTTAATTTCTCTCCCACAGTTTCAAAGCTAAAAACTAAAATGTAGCTTTTGAGTTTGCTAATGAAATATTCTAAACTCATCTCACATTTTAAAGAAATGCACAAGACCAGACTAAAGAAATGAATAATATGACCAAGTATATTGCAACAAATGAGAAAATACTATATATAAGGAAAAGACATTCTATTGTTTAACAATTAGAAGTTATAATGGAAATAAGTTAGAAAATATCTGAAACAACATATCTTTTGAAGGATGAAAACTTTTCTCACATTCATTCATACATATTTATTTTATGCATGAAGAAACTAATGTGTTTGGAACACAAAGTCAGGTAAGAAACAGGTGTCCAAAACAGAAATGGCCTGTGACCACATGGGCCTAAGTTCTCTATCTGCTCTGGCCAATAACACAGCCACTAGCTGCATGTGACTATTGACATTTTAATTAACTAATATTAAACAAAATTAAAACTTCAGTTCCTCAATCGAACTAGCCACACTTCAAGTGCTCAAGAGATTTCTTGTGGCTACCATATTGGACAAGACAGATAAAGAACATCTCCACCATCACCCACCACACAAAGTTTTGTTGGACAGAGTTGGTTTACGATACGTTACATACTTCCCTTTCTCCACTGACTGAAACATAAAAATGAAACTTAACTTCGCCCTTTCATCAAAAGGAAAGTGTAAAATGTTTACCACCTGCCACCTACCACATGGGAAGTACCATGTAAGTCTTTCTGTACAAGTATTTACTATATTAAGAGCTGAAAAAAACTTCTTCCTAGGATAACTCATACAGCAAAGTCATCATCTTGAATGCTTCTACCAGGGTTCTAAAACTTTTACAGCATTCTGGAAATGAGTATTTCATCAGTAACTATTTCAACCTCCTTATTAGCTTTAAACCACCCTCAACTGTAACTTTAATATCCTCAACTACAGTATTCTCATTGTCCCTTAAGGTGAAGAATTCTCAATATCACTCTGATTATCAAACGATTCTCTTTCAAGTGGAAAACAGCTCCTCCTTGTCACCTCTGACCTATGCCTAGAATACAGAAATCACTCCAATAATTGTTGCATGAAAGGTCAAAGAACTCTAAGTCTTTCTGGTATTGACAAAAACAACACAAAAGCCAGATTCCATTTCATAACTACTGGTATTCAAGAAGCTTTAAGTCTTTTAAAAAAAATTTTATTGGAGTATGGTTTATTTACAATGTTGTATTAGTTTCTGCTGTACAGCAAAGTGAATCATGCATACGTGTGTGTATCCACTTTTTAAGATTCTTTTCCAATAAAGGTCATTACAGAGTATTGAGCAGCGTTCCCCGTGCTAAACAGTAGGTCATTATTAGTTATCTATTATATATATAGTAGTGTGTATATGTCAATCCCAATCTCCCAATTTATCTCTCCCTCCTCTTTCCCCCCCGGTAACATTATGTTTGTTTTCTATATCTGTGAGTCTATTTCTGTTTGTAAGTAAGTTCATTTGTACCATTTTTTTAGATTCCACATATAAGCAATTTCATATGCTATCTGTCTTTCTCTGACTTTCTTCACTCAGTATGATAATCTCTAGGTCCATCCATGTTGCTGCAAATGGCATTATTTCATTCTTTTGTATGGCTGAGTAATACTCCATTGTATATATGTACTACACCTTCTTTATCCATTCCTTTGTCGATGGACATTTAGGGTGTTTCCATGTCTTGGCTATTGTAAACAGTGCTGCAATGAACATCAGGGTGCATGTATCCTTTCAGATTATGGTTTTCTCTGGATATATTCCCTGGAGTGGGACTGCTGGATCATATGGCAGTTCTATTTTTAGCTATTTAAGGAACCTCCATACTGTTCTCCATAGTGGTTATACCAATCAAGCAGCTTTAAGTCTTTGCTGCTCCTTATTTTTTATGGCACTTAGTTGACTGTAGGATTTAAATGGCACCACACATTGGTGGACACAAATTTTCTGGTTCCTAAAAATCAAGGACTTAGGGGCTCCCCTGGTGGTGCAGTGGTTAAGAATCTGCCTGCCAATGCAGGGGACACGGGTTCAGGCCCTGGTCCAGGAAGATCCCACATGCCGTGGAGCAACTAAGCCCATGCGCCACAACTACTGAAGCCCGTGCACCTAGAGCCCATGCTCCACAACAGAGCACAAGAGAAGTCACTGCAATGAGAAGCCCATGCACCGCAACGAATAAGTAGCCCCTGCTCGCCGCAACTAGAGAAAGCCCGCGCACAGCAACAAAGACCCAACACAGCTAAAAATAAATAAATAAAACTAATTAATTTAAAAAAATCAAGGACTTACTAAAAAGTGAAGTCTACAAGGGGAAAGAAAGTATTACACACCACCCCAGAACTATAAAATTAATCTAAAATTTTCAGTTACTTAGCTATGAAATAGAGTAGATTTAAAATAAATATATGTAAATACAATGGAATATTATTCAAACTTAATAAAGAAGGAAATCTTGTCACATGCTACAACATGGATGAACCTTGAGGACATTATGCTAAGTGAAATAAGCCAGTCACAAAAAGACAAATATTGCATGATCCATTTATATAAAGTAGCTAAAGTTGTCAAACTCTTAGAAACAGAAAGTCAATGGTGATTGGTAAGGGTAGGGTGAGGAGGAGCTGCTGTTTAATGAGTAGAGAATTTCAGTTTTCTAAAATGAAAAAACAAGTTCTAGAGTTGTATTACACGTGCTATAGTTATTAACACTACTGGACTATACACATAAAAAGGTTAAGATAGGGCTTCCCTGGTGGTGCAGTTGTTGAGAGTCCACCTGCCGATGCTGGGGACACGGGTTCGTGCCCCGGTCCGGGAAGATCCCACATGCCGCGGAGCGGCTGGGCCCGTGACCCATGGCTGCTGAGCCTGCGCAGCTGGAGCCTGTGCTCCGCAACGTGAGAGGCCACAACAGTGAGAGGCCCGCGTACCGGGGGAAAAAAAAAAAAAAAGGTTAAGACAATAAATTTTTTATGCTGTTTTTTTTTTACCACAATAAAAAAGTGAACATGTATGAACCACAGTTAACCCTTGAACAACGCAGGGGTTAGGGGTGCAGAGCCCTCCAAGTCTCGGCTACTGTAAATATGTAGTGCTGCTATAAACACTAGAGCACATGTATCTTTTTGAATTAATAGCTTTCATCTTTTCCAGATATATACCCAGGAGAGGGACTGCTGGATCATGTGGTAGCTCTGTTTTTAGTTTTTTAAGGAATCTCCATACTGTTTTCCTTAGCAGCTACACCAACTTACATTCCCACCAACAGCACAGGAGGGTTCTCTTTCCTCCACACCCTCTCCAGCATTTGTTATTTGTAGACTTTTTGATGATGGCCATTCTGACTAGTGTGAGGTGATAACTCATTGTGGTTTTGAGTTTCATTTCTCTAATAATTAGCAATGCTGAGCATCCTTTCATGTGCCTACTGGCCATCTGTATGTCTTCTTGGGAGAAATGTCTATTTAAGTCTTTTGCCTATTTATTTATTTTTTTATTTGGATATTGAGTTGTATGAGCTGTCTGTATATTTCGGTCACACCAGTTGCAAATATTTTCCCCCTTTCTGTAGGTTATCTTTTTGTTTTGTTGATGGTTTCCTTTGCTGTTTTTAAGTTTGATATGGTCCCATTTATTATTGCTTTTATTTCTTTTGCTTGGGAGATTGACCTAAGAAAACATTGCTATGATTTATGTCAGAGAATGCTTTGCCTATATTCTCTTCTTCAAGTTTTATTGTGTCATGTCTTATACTTAGGCCTTTAAACCATTTTGAGTTTATTTTTGTGTATGGAGTGAGGGAGTGTTCTAATTTCACTGATTTGCATGTAGCTGTCCAGCTTTCCCAACACCACTGGTCGAAGAGACCGTTTTTTCTCCGTTGTATATTCTTGCCTCCTCTTCCAAGATTAACTGGACCACAGCAGTGAGGCTGGGTTTATTTCTGGGCTCTCTATTCTGTTCCATTGATCTATATTGTCTGTTTTTGTGCCAATACCACATTGTTTTGATTACTGTAGCTTTGGAGTGTAGTCTGAAGTCTGGAAGGATTATGCCTCCAGGTTTGATCTTTTCCCTCAGAATTCCTTTGGCAATTCTGGGTCTTTTGTGGTTCCATATAAATCTTAGGATTTTCCTTGTTCTGTAAAAAATGTTATGGGTAATCTGATAGGGATTGCGTTAAACCTGTAGATTGCTTTGGGTGATATGGCCATTTTTAACAATATTAATTCCTCCAATCCAAGAACACGGGATATCTTCCCATTTCTTTGAATCATCTTCAATTTCCTTTATCAATGATTTATAGCTTTCAACATATAGGTCTTTCACCTCCTTGGTTAAGTTTATTCTTAGGTTTTGGGTTTTTTTGTTTTTTTTTTTTTCTTTCTGGCATTATTTTAAACAAGTTTGTTTGTTTTACTTTCTCTTTCTGGTATTTCATTGTTAGTGTACAAAAACACCACAGATTTCTGTACATTAATCTTATATCCTGCTATCTTGCTGAATTCATTTATTAGTTCTAATTTTTGTGTGGAGATTTTAGGGTTCTCTATATAGAGTAACTGTCACTTGCAAATAGTGACAGTCTGACCCATTCCCTTCCAATTTGAATACCTTTTGTTTCTTTTTCTTGTCTGACTGCTGTCGATAGGACTTCCAATACGACATTAAATAGAAGTAGTGAGAGGGACTTCCCTGGTGGCACAGTGGTTAAGAGTCCGCCTGCCGATGCAGGGGACGCGGGTTTGTGCCGCGGTCCGGGAAGATCCCACATGCCGCGGAGCGGCTGGGCCCATGAGCCATGGTCGCTGAGCCTGCGCGTCCGGAGCCTGTGCTCCGCAACGGGAGAGGCCACAACAGCGAGAGGCCCGTGTACCGCAAAAAATAATAATAATAAAATAAAGAATCCGCCTGCCAAGGCAGGAGACATGGGTTCGAGCCCTGGTCCAGGAAGATCCCACATGCCGCGGAGCAACTAAGCCCGTGTGCCACAACTACTGAGCCTGCGCTCTAGAGCCCGTGAGCCACAACTGCTGAAGCCCGTGGCACCCTAGAGCCTGCACTCCGCAACAAGAGAAGCCACCACAATGAGAAGCCCGCCACACCACAACGAAGAGTAGCCCCCACTCACCGCAACTAAAGGAAGCCCGTGCACAGCAACGAAGACCCAACCCAGCCAATAAATAAATATTTAAAAAAAAAAAAAAAAGTGGTGAGAGTGGGGATCCTTGTCTTGTTCCTGAATTTCGCAGCAAGGCTTTCAGCTTTTCATCTCAACCATATTTCTTACACATGACAGAAAACTGGCTCTAGAGCAAACGTGATATAAATTTTTCTAAAGAGAACATAAAACAAAACTGTTATGTATTAAATTATTTACAATCATCTCCAAAGAGATAACCATAATATTTTGCTACTATTGAAACTTTCTTTTAACTCTTATATAAAATAAGCTATCTAAGACCTTCACAAAGACATTTTACTACAAATATACTTTAACAATACTGTACGTAGGTAATGTCCATTTGTATTTTTCTACTGAAGCAAACAGCAGTGCAATAAATCTTGTCTCAGTCATTTTATCTTATTCATTTATTTATTTTTCAAAGTCAGTTTTGGGTTTTTGTTTTTTAATATTTATTTATTTTTGGCTGTGTTACACGCTCAGGGCATGTGGGATCTTCCTTGCAGCGCGGGCTTAGTTGCTCCGCAGGATGTGGGATCCTAGTTCCTCGACCAGGGATTGAACCCGCGTCCCCTGCACTGGAAGGCGGATTCTTAACCACTGGACCACCAGGTAAACCCCTCTCAGTCATTTTAAAAATTAAAAAATCAAATGGTTTTCATAATAGCAGCTAGTAAAAAAAAAATGAAAATCCTAGTTTCTAATGAGTAACAATGTTTCAATTTGGGATAATGAAAAAGTTCTGGAGATGGATGGTGGTGATGATTGCACAACAATGCGAATGTACTTAATGCCACTGAACTGTATGTACAATTAAAAATGGTTACAATGGTTTATGATATATATATTTTACCATAATAAAATCTCAGGTTTCAATAAGAAGAGGTTATATGTATGTCATCTGCAACAGTTTATGAACCACTATTAAGAAAAGTCGTATGTGATGATTTGCACAATTAATCCTAACCCACCACTAACAAAGATATCTCAGAGGTCTCAATTATTCACTAAAGATAGAATTACATCACAACTGGAAATTTCCCTTGAAAAAGAAAGCTGAGAAAACCAAAACAGTTTCAAATTGGTCCATACAAATGACATATATTAATGAGACTATAATCACTTGGCAAACTTACTGATTAGTAAGTCACACTACGTGGTACAGAATAGTTTGAAATATTTTCTAACCAAACTAGTTCCTTACAATCAGGTGATCTATTTTTCAAGAGTTTTATTTAAAGAAATATACTTGAGCTTGCCAAAAACACATGATGTAACATGTGAAACAGGGAGTAATAATAGCAGTATTAAACTATAATCATACTTTAATACCTTATATAATCAGGGATTCTTCATAAATATCCATGTGAAAGTCCTAGGGCCAAGTACTGGGTAAAGGCCAAGAAAGAGATAACAGAATGGACACAAGCAGAAAGAGAAGAGTATTAAAGTCACTATTTATTAAGTTAACACCTGGCTTAATATGTGCAAGCATCACGCTAAATATGTCACATGAATTCTCAATTAATGCTCACAGTAACCTTGTGGGATACTTTCATTAATCCTGTTCCACAAATGAGGAAACTGAGGCACCAATGGGTTAAATCAGGGGTCCCCTACCCCCGGGCCACAGACTGGTACCAGTCCGCGGCCTGTTAGGAACCAGGCTGCACAGCTGGAGGTGAGCGGCGGGCGAGGGAGCGAAGCTTCATCTGCATTTACAACCGCTCCCTAATGCTTGCATTACTGCCTTAGCTCAGCCTCCTGTCAGATCAGCGGTGGCAGAGCACGAACTCTACTGTGAACTGCGCATGCGAGGGATCTAGGTCGCTCGCTCCTTATGAGAATCCATCTAATGCCTGATGATCTGAGGTGGAGCTGAGGTGATGCTAGCTCTGCGGAGCGGCGGCAAACACAGATTATCATTAGCAGAGAGGTTTGACTGCACAGAGACCATAATAAATCAACTGCTTGCAGACTCATAATCAAAGCCCTATCAGTGAGCAGCAAGTGAAAACAAGCTCAGGGCTCCCAATGATTCTTCATTATGGTGAGTTGTGTAATTGTTTCATTACATATTACAATGCAATAATAACAGAAAATAAAGTGCACAATAAACGTAACGCACTTGAATCATCACAAAACCACCACCCCACACAGTTTCGCGGAAAAATTGCCTTCCATGAAACCAGACCCTGGTGCCAAAAAGGTGGGGGACCACTGGGTTCAACAACATGCTCAAGATCACACAGTCACTAAGCAGCAGGACTGGGACACGAAGCCCACGCCACTCTGAAGTGCACAGAGCCCATCTCAGGTGCTGTCTTACTTGCTATCACCTTTAAGACACACTGTGCAGTAGACCGCAGTGTTATGACCCCTGGTTCCCTAGAGAGAACAAACATTCAGGAAAGATAAACCACGTTCGCAGCGGACACGGCAGCAAGCTGGCTGGAACCCAAGTCTTCTGACTTCTCAGCCAGGGCTTTCCTCTTCAGTGTACCTGACACGTGTGATAGTTTTAAAAATATGTTCATCACAAATTATTTAATACAACTCTCTTCAAAGGGCAGAACCTAACACTCCCCTCAGTAACTCACTTTTTTTTTCGATACATTTTATTTATTTTTAACTGTGTTCCAGTTTCAAGTACCTCACTTCTAACAAATACAATGTGGCAGAAGTGACAGGTGTGAGACTTGCCAGAGTAGGTCATAAAAAGCACTGCAGCGTCCTCCTTGTTCTCTTGGCTCCTCACTCTGGATGAAGCCAGCTGACATGTTGTGAGGACACTCAAGGAGAGGTGCACACGGCGAGGAAGCAAGGCCTCCTGCCGCCAGCCACATAAGCAAGCCCGCGTGGAAGCGGCTCCTGCAGCCCCAGCCCAGCCTTCGAGTGACTGAAACCTGAGCCAGAGCCGCCCAGCTACGCTGCTTCTGAATGCCCAACCCTCAGCACAACTACGTGGCAATAAATGTTCGTTTTATTAAGGCACCGTGGTTTGTGGGGGTTTCTTTTTCAGCTTTAAGTATAACTGACAAAACTGTAAGATATTTAATGTGTACATCCCGGTAATTAAGCCACTATATTTTAAGGCAATTTGTTACACAGTAATAATACAACCAGGAAGGAAAACAAGTATCTCACACGTGACCCACACCTTGCCATCAAAATAACAGTGAAACTCAACTATACTTCAATTTAAAAAAAAACCTAACAGAAAAAAGTGTAGGTTCAGCAGGTCGCCTGTCAAAAGAAGTTGTGGACTAAGGGGCAATTTCTCAGATTCAGTTTTGCCCTGTGTAATATGGTACATGATAATTTTTTTCTTATTTTAAAAATCCTCCCCATTTTACAATAATCTTTCCATTACCTTACCTCTTAGAGTCACTATGAGGATTACATGGAAGATGTGTCCAGCACTTGGCATGATGCCCAATATGCAGTGAAAGTTCAGTAAATACTCACTGTAACTAATCTTATTTCTTTAATCTGCCCTTCACTAGCAGCTTCCCTTAGACTTCTTAAAAATTCCCAATTCTCAGTAGGGAGCACCTCCATTACAAACCTAAGTTGTCCAAGAGCCTTTTTCACTGGTCTTCATTTACTTCACTTACTCCCCTGCTTTATCTAAAACTCATCCACAACTGTCCCCTCCTTTGGCTCCCAGAGAATGAACTAATAATAACAGGGTCTCTTCTGGCCTCTACTGCTGCTGCTGCTCTCCCTGCCCCTTCGAAATGCAGGTTATCCTCAAAGGTCTCTCCTTGGTCCTCTCCTCTTCATTCTCATACCCTCAATGATGACTTTTGCAGATGCTCTCTGACTCCGAAACATATCACAGCCTCTACTTCTCATCTGAGTCACAGATCCCAATTTCCCCAGCTCAAGAGCCCCATGTGAATGTCTCACAAAAACCTCAAACTCAACAAAATCTGATTTTTTTGCATCTCCCCTTACTCCTCACTTTTTCCCCTTTCTTCCCATGCCCAGCCCTGCTTCTCCTCCTGTGTTAACAGACCAAAATCTGTGAAGTCAGAGGATGAGATGTCCAAAGTGTTATTAAAATCTTCCCCCTTCTGCTTTCAATAAATGTATGAGGCACTGTGTTAGGTGCCAGGGATACATGGCAAGCTGGACACACCACCCACCAGGAGCTCACAGGCTAGCATGCTTCCAGTCAGCTGCTAAGCCCTAACGATTCCTCTGTGCAGACTTTTGTGTCCATCCCCGCCTTTCCATTCCTACCGCAGCCACTCCTCCTCTGGCACCTGGACCACCGTGATAATGTGGCCATGTTTCTCCCTTCAGTCTCTGCCCCCACCTCAACCCATCCTTCACAGAGCTGCCCATTCTCTTTCTCAAGCATGTGATCCTGCTATTCAGCCCCTCAAAAGTCTAGAGTGGTTCCCACTGCTTACAGCGAAAGTCAGAATTCCCTCACATTACCTCGACGGCACTCCATGATTATTCCACTCAAATCACCTGCACCCTGCTATACACTCCATGGGTACACTGACATTTAGGACATCTCATTCTCTCCCTAACACTCGCGCCTGTTTACTAGCTATTCCCTCAGAATGTCATGGCCTCTATGAAAATTCCCTTGTGTAGCCATCCGAATTAACTGATCCTTCCCTTATTTTACACAGCACAATGCCTGTACCTCTATTTGCTATCAACCTCTTCCACTTTCTATCACTGTTAGTTGTTTACTTGCCTGTCTCTTTGAGTACGTCATAAATCCCTGACTGCCACTAATTAACTTGGCAATCCTGATAAATCATTGCATTATCTAAGGTTTAACTTTCTCATCAGTAAAATGAAGGGTTAGATTAACTAATTGCTAAGTAACCCCCAACTCCAAAGTTCCATAAGGATGAGTCTTATTTATCTTTGCAAAAGGCAGAATAGCACAGCTCTAAGCTTAGTCTTGGTAGTCAGACAGGTGGTTCCGAATCCCAGCTCAACAACCTACCAGCTCTCAACAATGGGCCTGCTACTTAACATTTCTGGGCCTGTTTCTCATCTGTAAAATAGAGAATAATTAGAATTCTTACAGTTAAAAATTTTTTTTTACTAACTGCTTTAGTCAGATATTCACAGATCACACAATTCACCCATTTAAAATACACGACACAATGACTTTTGGTACATTCACATAGTTGTACAACCATCACCACAATCAATTTTAGAATATTTTCACTACCCCAAAAAGAAACTCATATCCATCAACGATCACTCCCCGTTCCCCCCAGCCCTAGGCAATCATTATTTTACTTTCCATCTCTATAGATTTGCCTCTTCTAGGTATTTCATATCAATGGAATAATATAACGTGGTCGTTTATCACTGGTTTCCTTCATTTAGCAAAATGTTTTCAAGGTAAACGTATGTTGTAGTAAGAGAACTTCATTTTATTGCTAAATAACATTCCATTGTGTGGATATACTACATTTTTTAAAAATTTATTTATTTATCTATTTATGGCTGTGTTGGGTCTTGGTTGCTGTGCGAGGGCTTTCTCCAGCTGTGGTAAGCGGGGGCCACTCTTCATCGCGGTGCGCGGGCCTCTCACTATCGCGGCCTCTCTTGCTGCGGAGCACAGGCTCCAGACGCGCAGGCTCAGTAATTGTGGCTCACGGGCCTAGTTGCTCTGCGGCATGTGGGATCTTCCCGGACCAGGGCTCGAACCTGTGTCCCCTGCATTGGCGGGCAGACTCTCAACCACTGCGCCACCAGGGAAGCCCAGGATATACTACATTTTGTTTATTCCCTTCAGATGGACATTGAGTTGTTTCCACCTGGCCATTAAGAATAATGCTGCTCTTTCAGTTTTAAGTAATAAGAAAATGCAACTCCACCTGGCTGAAGCAAAAAACGAAAAGTCCAGCAGGCAGCCCTTGCTTCAGCACAGGTTTAAACATCATCATTAGGACCGACATTTTCTCCATTTCTGGGCTAGGCTCTGTCCTCCGCTCAGTTTTGGTGACAAAATGGCTTCCATAACTCCATTTCACATCCTCTCACAGTCATGCCAACAGGAGAAAGCAAAAGCCCTGGGGTTAGCTCTGTGTGGGCTGTCTCGCTGTGGCCCGAGAATATAAAACACTAAGTGAAATAGGCTGTGATCTATCCTTGGGAAATGGGGAAGGGACACAAAGGATGTGAACCAAAAACAGATAAGAGATAAACACCACACAAAATTGAGGCCTCTTTCTGGGAGGATAAATGGATTCTGAACAGCTGAAAACTTTTAAAGCCCAATTTTTAAAAACAAAAAAATAAATTTTAAATAATAAAAACCCAACTTAAGGTTGTGGTGAAAATGAAAAATAAATGCATATTAAGCATTTAGGAGAATGCTTAACACACAGTAAGTACTTAATAAATGTTAGCTGTTATATTAGCTATTATCTGTATTAGATGAACCACATGAAATTTGATGGAATTTGACATTTAAGAAAAAAAGCCAATTTCATATAGCCCCATGTCATATATACTCAGCTTAAAATTAAGTCATGTTCAGCCTGCTCTTCCATAATGAAATGTAAAACTGCATCTCAACAGAAGGAATGAGGCTTATTTTCAAAATTTTTTAAACTTCAGTTTATAGAGTCAGAGGAATTTCTCTGCTCTTGTGGAAAATATGAGAGGCAAAGTATGGGAAAGGGAAGTCTCTGAGACCAGTAGTCTGTAAAGCATTTCCTACACTAACAACAATACATACTATGGTTCAGGCCTGACAGCCACCTTAATCCTTTATTAGCCAAAGCTCTCAACTCAGTCTATTAAGAATTCTTTTCATAGGAAAACATCACTTTGATTTCTTAATATAAGCTAACAGGTAACTAGCACTCCTTTAATAAAATGTAATTTTTCAATCTTGCCCAAAATACATTTCTCATAAAACAAGGGTTACCAAATGGTTACTTCCCTCTTGGACAGTCTAAACATGATTAAAAATAATTTTTAAAACTACTACCAGGATCACCTATTCCTTTTATCACGTCTTAGTCTCCTCCCTGTCCCCTTGGTCTAGTTTAAAATTATAGACCTAGATAGAGATCACCTGTTATGAACAATGAATACTTTCTTCGTGATTTCTATATCTGATGGTAATTTTGTTGCTCTAATTCACTGTGAGGGCCTATGCTTACACAACATTATTTCCTATCAATATTAGAGCATAAGCCCTTCCTTCCTTATTCCTGATCAACAGTAAAGTCTCTGCTCTGCTTTGTCCCAAAGAATAAATAAATAAGTAACTACAGCAGTTATTACTGAGAAAAATAAAGATTTAAGCTGGCTAAAATAACTGAAAACATATTCATGTTTAGATGCTTAAGAAAATTTTATAATAATTCCAGTTTTCCTTTTTGCCTATTATAAAAATTCCTAAAATACAACTGAAGCACCATAAAATAACTAATAGCTGCCTCTTACCAGTTACTACGCGCCACACACATATTACTTTATTTAATCCTTACATTTATTCTCTGAGAGGTATGATTAGCTCTATTTTAAGGAAAAAAAATTGAGACTTAGAAAAATTAAATAATTTATCCAACCCCACTGAGAAAAGTGATGCCTTCAAAACTTGAACCCTGGTCAGCTGCCTCTGACAACAATATCAGCCTCAGCAAAGAATATTCAAAGACTGATCAAACTTTAGGAAAAGGGGAAACTATTACTTCTGCTCAGCTAAGTTGGGGAAGTGAGATAGCCTTTGCCTACACCAAGTAAGAGGATTCAAACGTTAAGAGTAAAATTATACAGCTCAGGATCCTCTGAAAGGTAAATGTATCCTCGAGTGTCCCTCAACTTGATCGCAATGACACTGCAGGTAGTGAGCATCAGTGGAGCCAAGGGGAAGAGAAGAGCAGTTCTACTATTACGGTTATACCTACAGGGTGCTGATGACTACAAAAGGATATGGAAAGCCTCAGCCTTGTAGCTACTGAAAAACAAAAACGAGTTTTTAAAGCTAAGATAGAAAACACAGTTAAACCTTTTTTTACAAAACTGTCTTACTGTATACTAAAAGTGCCTACATAAAGCAACTTCTATCTCACTCCTACCATACATGCACATGATAAAACAGTCCAGGCCCTTGTGACATATTAAAAGTAGTCTCGAGCTTCCCTGGTGGCGCAGTGGTTGAGAATCTGCCTGCTAATGCAGGGGACATGGGTTTGAGCCCTGGTCTGGGAAGATCCCACATGCCGTGGAGCAACTAGGCCTGTGAGCCACAACTACTGAGCCTGCGCGTCTGGAGCCTGTGCTCCGCAACAAGAGAGGCCGCGACAGTGAGAGGCCTGCGCACCGCAATGAAGAGTGGCCCCTGCTTGTCACAACTAGAGAAAGCCCTCGCACAGAAACGAAGACCCAACACAGCCAAAAATTAATTAATTAATTAAAGAAAAAAAGTAACAAATGTTCAAGTACAATTGGTGTCTTAAAAAAAAAAGTAGTCTCCATTCAGAGAAAGAGAATATATTTTCTTTCTTTTCTTTTTTTTAAATTTATTTTTATTTTTGGCTGCATTGGGTCTTCGTTGCTGTGTGGGCTTTCACTAGTTGCAGTGAGCGGGGGCTCCTCACTGCGGTGGCTTCTCTTGTTGCAGAGCATGGGCTCCAGGTATGCGGGCTTCAGTAGTTGTGGCACACAGGCTCAGCAGTTATGGCTCACAGGCTTAGCTGCTCTGAGGCATGTGGGATCTTCCCAGACCAGGGATCGAACCCACGTCCCCTGCACTGGCAGGCAGATTCTTAACCACTGCGCCACCAGGGAAGTCCCAAGAGAATATATTTTTGCCTTTTTCTGACAGTAAAGGGAGGAATTTAAAAATAAAAATTTAAAAGTAAGGTTCTTGGCTTCCCTGGTGGCACAGTGGTTAAGAATCTGCCTGCCAATGCAGAGGACACAGGTTCGAGCCCTGGTCCAGGAAGATCCCACATGCCGCGGAGCAACTAAGCCCGTGCGCCGCAACTACTGAGCCCGCAAGCCACAACTAGTGAAGCCCACGTGCCTAGGGCCCGTGCTCCGCAACAAGAGAAGTCACTGCAATGAGAAGCCCATGCACCACAATGAGTAGTCGTCCCCGCTCGCAACGACTAGAGAAAGCTCATGTGCAGCAACAAAGACCCAACGCAGCCAAAAATAAAATAAATGAAATAAATAAAATTATTTTTAAAATTAAATAAATAAAATAAAAATAAGGTTCTTGGGAATTTCCTGGCGGTCCAGTGATTAGGATTCCGTGCTTCCACTGCAGGGGGCCGAGTGGCAAGGTCAAAAAATTAAAATTAAAAATTAAAAACAAATGAACAAAAAAACCCCACAACTCAAGAATGACCTTTGGCTCCCAGTGAATTGCCTTCTTCCCACTTTCTGGACAAATCCTGAGTTTCCCTACTGACTTCTCTCAACCAATCCCAGTCAGGCAGTCCCCCAACCTAAGAGACGGCTGATACAACAAAAAGTGCCTCAAGTGCTTTGAAACCCCACAAATGCGTAATCTGCTTTAACAAATCTGTAAAGTCATGTAGTTTCTGCCTCTAGGAAGGTATGAAACAAAGGAACTTTGGATCACAAAATGTTCATCACCTTCTGTTTTATCTTCACTTCCAGATGACCCCACAGTTGAAACACTGCCATAGCATTTAACAAACTAATAAACAAACAAAAACAAAACAAAAAAAGGTTCTTGCAATAATCTCTTCAGGGGCTAAAAACTTTACCTTCTGTTTAGTCCCAGAATGGCTTGCTTTCTGCAGACTAAATGGTAGTTTCAAAAGCCAGTGAATCAGAAGCCAGGACTCTAAACCAGCACTGTAAACTGGCTCAGGAACTAAAAGATAACTGACTGTAATCAAGTAACTGCTTCTTCAGTCACCCTCACTGCTCCTTCACTGAAACTTCTCTACTGAGAAAGAAAAAGAGAAATAAAGGCCCGAAGAATTTTAAGCTCTGTTCCAAGAAGCTGCCTTGGGAAGCACTACGGTGGATGAGGGAAAGACCAGGTGGTTAGGACCAAGCCCTCACCTGCCAATTCTCCCAGAATAGAGCCACTTTTTCCTCTTTACATATAATGGAGTTCTATGTAAATTTTTATTTAAAAAGCATTCTGCAGGAATTCCCTGGTGGTCCAGTAATTAGGCCTCTGTGCTTTCACTGCCAAGGGCCCAGGTTCAATCCCTGGTGGGGGGGCGGGGGGAAAGCATTTTGCTACTACAAAGCAAGAGTGAAAAACACTTGTTCAGGTGCTCTCTAAAGTCCTGGCTACTTCACTGCATTCTCAGATTCACAGCCTTATGCAATAAATTTCAGGTGTGAAAGACACAGTCAATTTTATATCAGTGCTGCAATTAATGTTCAGTTACATCCCATTTTAGGATAAAACACATCACGCACGCACCCCCCACCAAAAAAAACTTTCAACGGGATATTCTAAAAATAAAAATAATCAATAGGATAAGATTCCCTGTGTAAGTGGTGGCAACAGCTGACTGACAGCAGAAACAATAGCAGCAAGCTGTGTTCCGTGGACGTCAGAAGCAACAACAGCACCTGCCGACCAAAGCAAGCAGCCAGGCACAGGAGTCCCAAGAGCCAGGCAGCGCTTTTCAGTGCATTGTCTGTCTTATCTCTTCCACATCTCAAACTTCTGTTTCCTGGGGTTACAGAGGTATCCCTGGGCTGCAGTCTGTCTTTACTCCTTCTCCCACCCTGCCTAGTTCACACAATCATCTCGGGGCACGTCTACTACACTGAGGTACCACAGGGGACGTGACACCCACACACCACGCTCAGCTAAGGTGAGTAACAGTCTTATGTGTCACAACCAAATTTAAAGCCATCAATAATCTCATCCACATGTTCCCTTCTGTCCCTATCCTTTTAGGCTCCACATTCTAAGACCCTAACTAGAGAATTCTAATGCCTAAAAATACTTACATTAAGAATATGTCCAAGAATTAGCTGAAATAAATGCACTCTGGAATTGATAGGCCAATTATTAATTTTAAACTTATCAGCAAAGCAGTTTGACTATAAAGATATTCAATGTGGAAGTGAATTCAAACACCAGGGACAAAACATTACATTTTGTAGGATTTATCCAGTAAGGCTAAGAACTCAGCATAAAGTATCATATATGCCCAAGTATAAACCATGGTCTTTTCCCAAAAATTATCCCGCAAAAAAGAAGTAGTTCCCTTAGATTCTAGTCCTTATAAAGCCTTTATAATGATAGACTGTTTTCTCAAGTACCTTATTTTTAACATAATAAGGCAAAAAAAAAAATCTTCAAAAGGAAATGAACAATCAGGATTACAGTAATGCTGGGCTTGATGGCAGAGGGTAATAGAATGACCATTCCTAGAGGACCCTGACTCGGAGGAGTCTTGGTGAGACCTAGAAGAGAGGGGAGGAGGGGATGAAACACTCTTCACTGACTGACCATTGATTAGGGAACTGTCCGAAATCACTTTAATCAATACTAATTTGGGAGACATCAACCCAATAAAATTAATTTTAAAAGAGGCAAATAGGGCTTCCCTGGTGGTGCAGTGGTTGAGAGTCTGCCTGCCGATGCAGGGGACAAGGGTTCGTGCCCTGGTCTGGGAAGATCCCACATGCTGCGGAGTGGCTGGGCCCGTGAGCCATGGCTGCTGAGCCTGCGCGTCCGGAGCCGGTGCTCCGCAACGGGGGAGGCCACAACAGTAAGAGGCCCCCGTACCGCAAAAAAAAAAAAAAAAAAGAGGCCAATAATTTCAACACATTTTTGGAATTATTCCTCCTCATTAATGCTGTACACAGCCTTTTAAAAAGCAAGTCAAGGGCCTTCCCTGGTGGCGCAGTGGTTGAGAATCCGCCTGTCAATGCAGGGGACATGGATTCGAGCCCTGGTCCGGGAAGATCCCACATGCCGCGGAGCAACTAAGCCCCTGTGCCACAACTACTGAAGCCTGAGCTCTAGAGCCCGTGAGCCACAACTACTGAAGCGGGCGTGCCTGGAGCCCGTGCTCCACAACAAGAGAAGCCACCACAATGAGAAGCCCGCGCACCACAACGAAGAGTAGCCCCCCCTCGCCGCAACTAGAGAAAGCCCGCGTGCAGCAACGAAGACCCCATGCAGCCAAAAATAAATAAATAAATTTATAAAAAAAAGAAACTAAATATCATAACTAAACATTTGACTACTATATCTCTAAAATTTATACTTTCAAGTTGTATAGAATTTTAAACTTTTCATTGGGGAGTTAGGAGACTTACAACCAAGGCTATCTTATATTTGGGTACATAAAGTATCTGATAATACAAACTCAATGTGAAATGTTCCCCTGGAGACATACACAACGGAATAGAGCACGCCCGCCAAAACAAAGGAAAGAAAGAAAAAAGACCTGCTAATAGCCAGCCACACAAATCACTCTAAGGCCACCAGCCTAGATTAGACCATACTACCTTTAACCTTGGCTGACAGCGTTCCTGGAATCAAGGCAGGGTACAAGCTTAAAAACCTGACAACTGCAGGTAATAACTTTTTTTTGTTTCTTTGTAAACAGAACACAAGATTTGGTGGTAAAAATCTGGGGACCTGTTAGACCTTTGATACAAACACAGAGCAAGACAAAAATCTCTTTAATTCTTAGTCATCAACACAAAAAATACTTTATCTACCTGGACCAGATGATGAGACAAAGGTAAGTAATTTCTTTACAAACTGTCAAGTTTAAAAAAAGAAAGAGGGAGGGAGGGAAGAAATACTAACCCCTGAAATATAAAGGCCATCAATGATGAACTAAATTTAAAAATCTAATGAACTCTTCTCAAATCTTATTCTCCTTAAAATTCCCTATCCCATATATTGCTATTTACCCTCTTTAAGCTGATCTTTAGCTTCCCTTCTCTTATTCTGTCCAATGGCACTCTCCAAGTTTCAGGCTCCAGCCCTTTTCTCTCCTCCCCCTTCTCTTCAGTAAGCTGATCTTGCCGTCCTAATTGTCCTCAAAGGTGTATTCTAATCCCAGCCTCCCACCTCCAAACCAACTCTCCTTATCCTCCTTTAGGATATCTGTCACTTCAAATACAGTGTGCCTAAAACAAAATCTCTATCCCATCTCCAACCAACTTCTCCCAACTTTCTTAGTCTTCATTAAGTGTAACATTTTCAGTAAAACTGCCATTGTTTTTATTGCTTTCCTGTTCATGTCCCATAATTAGTTAGTTCTAGCCCTGCTGACTCTTCTTTAAAAGAAGTTTTCAAAATTGGAAGTCTTAAACAGGTTCACTGTCTTTGACTCAATATTTCCATTTCTAAGATTCCACATAATCTGAGAAAATCTGAAATGCAGACAAAGATATTCACTGAAGTATTATAATGCCTGAAACAGTAAACATGTTTCCAGCAATAAAGAAATATTTAAACAAATTAAGCAGTTAAGTAAATTAGAACATTACTCAGTCACTAATAATTGGTTATGAGAAAAAAATTTTTAACTTCTTTTTAAAAAATATTTATTTATTTGCCACACCACACGGCATGTGGGATCTTAGCTCCCGGACCAGGGATCGAACCCAAGACCCCTGCACTGGAAGCCCAAAATCTTAACCACTGGACCACTAGGGAAGTCCCAGTTATGAGAAAATTTTAAGGACATTAAAAATGTTAATGACAAAATGTTAAATAAGGAAAGCAGCATACAAAATCATACATGAGATGATTAAGTAACAAAAAACACAGGGATGAAAAAAGACTAGAAGGAAAAATAACAAAATATTAATAATGTCCCATTTGTATCGTGCTGGATGGTGACAATGTGAGTCATTTTTGTTTTCTTCTTCTTTTTTTTTTTTTGGCCTGGCCACAAGGGATCTTAGTTCCCCAACCAGGGATTGAACCCAGGGCCCAGGCACTGAAAACACCAAGTCATACCCAATGGACCACCAGGAAATCCCTTTGTTTTCTTTTTTACATATTTCTATAGTTTCCAGATATGGTACATAATATTTTAAAAATCAGGAAAAAAGGTGACTTCCCTGGTGGTGCAGTGGTTGAGACTCTGCGCTTCCAATGCAGGGGGCCTGGGTTTGATCCCTAGTCAGGGAACTAGATCCCACATGCTGCAACTAAGAGTTCACATGCCACAAGTGAGGAGCACGCTGGCTGCAACTAAGGAGCTGGCGACCCATAAGTAAGAAGCTGGCCTGCTGCAACTAAGACCCAGAGCAAATAAATCTACATTAAAAAAATAAATAAAATCAGAAAAAAGGTAATTTTTTAAATGTGTTTCCAATTCAAGACTTGTCAGGTCTCCCTAAATTAATCCTCAAAGTCAATATTATTTTAAACTAAATAGCAAAAATAAACTGGAGAAGGAACTCAGAAATATAATCTTAATAATATGTAAGAAATGCCCAAAAAATTCTGAAAACAAGAGTGACAAGGTGGGGGGAAAAAAAAAAAAGAGTGACAAGGTGTATATAGGAGATGTGGGAGAGCCCTTGCCCTACCAAAACCTACAACGTACTCAGAACTACAGTAAATTAAAAAATAGGGAACTAAAGCGGAAACAGAGTAATCAACACCTCAATACTCATACATGGAGAGATGCAATAGCTTTGCGGTGACCAGCCAAATCATTTAGAAAAAAATAAGACAGCAATAACCAAAGCCTAATAACCACAGCCAACCTTTACTGCACACTTACCACGGGTCCAAAACCTTGGGGCCAGATGTCACTGCATTTCAGTTTCTTGGGTTTTCCAAAGACACTATGATATTGGTGCCTATTTCATGTACTATGTAAGACTGCAGCAAGGTCTACGAGCATGTTTTTAAAACATGCAGCCTACAGCCTTCCTGTTCTCAGAGGAAGAAGAGATCCCCCTTCTGTACAATACAAACCTGTGCTCTGATCACATCCCCTCCTGTCAACTCAGGGCGTTTGCTCCAAATTCCCCTTCTTGTCAGTATTTTCAACCTCTCCCTTTCTACTAGCTCCTTGCCATTCGCTTACATTTGAGAGGGAAAAAAACACTCCTCAGGAACCACTCCCTTGCTACCCTTTCTCCTTCACACAAAGAAAGCTTATTCAATTAGTAACCTTTTAAAAAGAAAAAAAAAAAAAAGACTACAGTGTCATCCCATTCACTCATAGGGCTGCAGGCTCCGTGTGGCCAAAAGCACGGTGCTGAGACTACTCCAGGTGTGGGCTCTAATGATTTCCTAACTGCCAAAGTCAAAGGCCACCATCAGGGTTCATCTCACTTGAATTATTTTGCAGACTGTGCTCTTCCCTTCTCGAAATGCCCTTGGTTTCTGTGAATCAACTTTCTCCTGATTCTCCTATCCCTCTGGCTCCTCCTTTACCCTACCTATGGCTTTCTTCTCTTCACATTCAACATCTTCAGCCAGCTGCCACCAACACTATACCCAACAACTCCCATTTGCATTTCTAACCAGAGCTCTTGCCAGCGCTCTAGCGGTTAACACTCACCAATGTCTCTAATTGGAAGTGAACCACACACCTGTAACTGCCTAACAAAAGCCATCATTAGCTTTTCCCAAAGCTGCTGTGCATTCTCTACCTTGAGGAATGGCAACACCATCCACAAATTTAGCTAATTCAGAAACCTGGGATTCATCCTAGACCCCTCCCACTCTCCTCCCACATTAAATTGGACACTAAATGCAGTGAATTCTACCCCCTTAATACCCATCAGTCACCTGAAGCTGGATCTCTTTCCTCTAAGCCATTCTCTACACAGCAGATAGAGTAACCTTTCTAAACCTCTCAATCTGTACCCACAGCAATGAGCCCCACTCAATGCTCACCACATCCTGCACCCCAGCCGCACTTCCCTGCTTGACATTCCGAGAACACAATCATGCCACTTACACCTCCACATGTTTACGCCAACTGCAGCACTGCTTTTGCTTGGAAGGCCCTCACCCTGCCACCTATTTACTTGGGAAATTATTATTGGCTCTTCCAGATCCAGTTTAACACAACTCCGTGAATCTACTAAAACCTATTGAACTGTACACTTTAAGTAGATGAACTGTATGGTATGTAAATTATACCTCAACAAAACTCATACTTTTCTGTGAGAAAAAAGACTTACCATCCGATTTTTAAAAAATGGGCAAAAGACAAAACAGGCACTTCACAAAATAAAAAATTTCAAATGACCAAGACATACGAAAAGATCTTCGAAACCATCACTCAGGCAAATGCAAATTAAAACCACAGTAAGGTATCAGTACATATCCAGAAGAGCTAAAATTAAAAAGAATGACATGATCAAGTATTACAAAGATGCGGAACAATCGAAACTTCATACACTGCAGGTGGGAGTGTAAGGCAGTTCAATCAAAACTATTTCATAATATAACTGGGAAAAAAATCTCTGCAATTACTATTAAGACTAAGCATACACCTCTTCTATAACCTAGCAATCCCACTGCTAGAGTATATCCCCAAGAGAAATAAGTGCTAATGTCCACAAAAGGACATGTACAAGAATGCTAACAGGGGGCTTCCCTGGTGGCGCAGTGGTTGAGAGTCCGCCTGCCGATGCAGGGGACACAGGGTCGTGCCCCCGTCCGGGAAGATCTCACATGCCGCGGAGTGGCTGCGCCCGTGAGCCATGGCCGCTGAGCCTGCGTGTCCGGAGCCTGTGCTCCGCAACGGGAGAGGCCACAGCAGTGAGAGGCCCGCATACCGCAAAAGCAAAACAAACAAACAAACAAAAACAAAAACAAAAGAATGCTAACAGGGACTTCCCTGGTGGTGCACTGGTTAAGAATCCGCCTGCCAAGGCAGGGGACACAGGTTAGAGCCCTGGTCCCAGAAGATCCCACACGCCACAGAGAAGCTAAGCCTGTGCGCCACAACTACTGAAGCCCACGCGCCTAGAGCCCGCGAGCCACAACCACTGAAGCCCGCGTACCTAGAGCTCGTGCTTCGCAACAACAGAAGCCACCGCAATGCGAAGCCAGCGCACCACAACGAAGTGCAGCCTCCGCTAGCCGCAACTAGAAAAAGCCCGTGCACAGCAACGAAGACCCAATGCAGCCAAAAATAAAGTAAAATAAATTTTTAAAAAGATTTTTTAAAAAAAGGTGTTAAAAAAGTAATTTATAACCAAAAAGTCTAAAGAACCCAAATGTCCATCAATGAATGGATAACTACAACACAGTAATATCAACACAATGAAATGTTACTTGGCAATATAAAGGAATGAATTACCAATACATACTACAACATGGATGAACCTTGAAAGCATTATGCTAAGAGAAAGAAACCAGACAGAAGATCATATGCTGTATGATTCCATTTATATGAAACATCCAGAACAGATAAGTTTATAGAAAGAGAAAATAAATTAATGAATGCTGGGGTCAAGGGAGAAATGGGGAATGACAAACAAGTACAGGGTTATTTTGGGGGGGTGATGAAAATATTCTGGAATTAGATAACAGTTGCACAACCTTGTGAATATACTAAAAAAAACAGCAAGTTATACACTTTAAAAACTAAATTCTTAAAAAACCAATTTTACAGTACGTGAATTATGTTTCAAGAAAAAAGTTACATGTGAGGAAAAAAATCAATAAAAACCAAAAAAATTCTTTAAAACATTTTATACATATGCACAGGCCCCAAAGCAAAAATCTATCCCAAGCCATGTGATTTAGCTAATTCTTAAGAATTAGGTCTTCCCTGCTGCCTGTTACAAAGCAGCACAATTAATAATTAGCAAACTAAACTCACTGGAACAATCTGACAAGCTAACAATCTCAGTTCAGAAATCTTATTTCTAACAACTACAAATTCTAGTGTTCTAAAAAAGCTGCCTATAGGAACTGGCGCAATTCACAAAAGCTCACAGAATTGAACTGAATTAAAATGAATGAAGTGCCACTTGCACATACAAGCATATGACAAAAGTAGATCGTATTACATCAAGCCAGGCCCATGTAGTCACATAATGCAAGTCTGCCAGTCATTATATTAATATAGTTTAAAATTAGATCTATTACTCTCTTTCCTCCTCTGGAGAATTAATCAAAAAGCAAAAACACTGGGCATCAGGAGACCTGAATTCTGGTCCAAACTAAGCTAGTTGTGTGACCTTACCCTCTATTAGAGCTGTCTGTAAAATGAGGAATACCTCCGAGGCTACGAATCTCCTGAAGTCCCTCTACCATCACCTCTCCCCCGTGCCACTCTGTGCACCCAGAGTCAAGTCATCATGGTTTCCCCACGTACTATGGAAGGCCAGCTCTCGGTTTCTACTTCTCCCCACCCCCTATAATCCATTCTCTACATTGACAGCCAGTACTCTTCAAAACAGGAATCAGATCCTGCCACTCCCATCCATATGCCTCCCAGCTGCCTACAAGGCCAGGCCCTACCCGTTCTGACTCCTCCCCCCTCACCATCCTCTTGGGTAGCACTCTAGCCACTCTGACCTTTGGGTTCCTCCAACATTCCTAGCCCATTCCTCCCCAGGGCCTTTGCCACACTCCCATCTCCTCCGCCTTATTCTAACTTCTGTTCAAATGTCACCTCCTCAGAGAACTGAGTGTGGATTCTGGTCCCAGCCTGCTTAGATTCAACTTAATAGCTGGACATGTTACTTACTCATGCTGTACCCCCGTTTCATCTGTAAAGTCGTAACAACAGTGCCTACCTCACAGAATTATCACAAGGGATAAACGCATGTAAAGCAAGCAGCAAATAGACTGGCACGGTTTTCAAATGTCATCTATCACTATACTTAAGGCACCCCATCTTCATTTTCTCCCTCTCCCTGAGCACTGTCTGGAACTGCCTTCTTTGTCATTCGCTGTAGGGTTCCAAAACCCCCATAGAATGTAAGCTTCGTGAGGAGCTTGCCTTGCCTTGTTCAAAGCTCTACCACCATTTCCTAGGAAAGGCATGCACACACTTGTTGAATATATGAATAAATCAATCACATCAAGGATTCCTTTAAAATAATACTGGCTTGATTCAAAGAATTAAGTGAAAAACTGCCTCAAACAGTTATGTAATGGGGCTGGTCTCCTCCTGGTCCTTGCAGACTGACCAGTTCATTTAGTCACTGACTGAGGGGTTTCTGTCAAATCTAGTCACATAAGTACAACAGACAACGAAAAAAGCTAATAGATTAACCTGTGAGAGTAGAAGTTGAATACTGTGGATATATGCTAATTCTCTGTAAACATACCACATAAATCCAAACTGCAGCACACCAAAAAAGGCTCTGGCCATTAGGAAAGTCATACCCTGAAATATGAAAATATGAAACAGTGACTTTAACTGTTTTTCTACATGTACATATATATATATATAAAAAACATACACAGTTACATATATCCACCTACACACACACACACAGAGCCATCCCCAAAACTAGGGGAATGCTTTTTTCAACTCCTTTTAACTTTTCTTAACAAAATGGGCTATGTGGGAATAAATGTTTTGAACTGAAAGTTGTGATCCAACTCAGGAGCCTAAACATTACAGTTCTCCTTACTTATGGACTAAATTTCCGTCATTCACCAAAGGAAATCCCAAATATAAGGTTCTGATTACTAGTATTAATTTTTAAAGCATCTAAAACTAACAAATATCCATTGAGATTTAACATCTTAAGACTCCAACATCTAATTTTTACCCACCAGGTCAAGCCCTTAATAAATATTTTTCCCTCGCTCTAGTGGTTTTTTTTTAATTGTTTTTTTAAGAAAGGCTTTATTATGTCGGTATCTACATTTTGTGAAATCCTTAACATAGTTTCAAGTTATATTCCGGTTTGAATGAACACAAATCCTGTCATGATACATCACATTAGTAATGACTTAGGCAGTTTTCATAGACGCCACCAACGGTTATATGAAATTCGCCAGGCTGAGACCAAAGCGAAGAAGGGAAAAAGCCTAGGAATGCTGCAGGCTAGTCCCCCAAAGAAAACAAACCAACCAAAAATGCTTCGTGATTTTACTTAAAGATGATCACGGACGATCCCCATAATACCAAATATATACCACAGAGTTATTTCTTTCTCAAATGGAAGAGTGAAGCCACAAATCTAGGAGGAGGAGTAATCTACGCTGGTAGATTCTTCAAAATTAGGAAAGAAAGGGAAAGGAGACGCGGCGGCGCTCTGCGGTCTTGGAGCCGCTCTCCAGGAAAGGCTTCCCGGGCGCCGGCCGCTCCCACTCCGGTCCGCGGCCAGGCTGGAGGTGGCTGGCGGCTGGCATGTTTGAAATATCACCACCCTATTCATCGCCTCCCGGCACAATGAGGCGCTGGGCAGCCGCGCCGAGGACCGCCCGCGCACACGCCCACCCGCCCCGCGCAGCCCGAGACCCGGGCGCAGCCGCGTCGCAGCGAAGTCACGCTCGGCCCGGGCAGAAAGTTTCGGAAAAAAAACCAAGCGCCGAAACGCACAGGTTTCAGAGCTGAACTCGTGCCAGGAACACGCCCGAGGCAAACCACTTGACAACCAGCTCCGGTTTTCAGCAGAAAGGCCGAGAGGCGGGGGCCGGAGAGGAAGAGGAGGCAACACACACACACATACACACTCTCTCTCTCTCTCTCTCTCTCTCTC
>NW_020174426.1:148359-148496 GCF_003031525.2 Neophocaena asiaeorientalis asiaeorientalis | reverse complement strand
CCCGGGCAGCGGGCGCCAGCTTCTCTCCCAGGAAGGCCCGGGACCCCCGGGTCACCTCGGAGCGCAGGGGAGGGTGCGCACGCCCGGCGCTTCCTTCCCCGTCCGCCCCCAACGGCCGCGGAGACTGGGGGCCCCAG
>NW_020174426.1:19329-148326 GCF_003031525.2 Neophocaena asiaeorientalis asiaeorientalis | reverse complement strand
CACCCCAGCCTGCAGACCGGGCCTCCGCCTCCTGCGCCCCTGTGGCTGGCCCAGGCCTCCCGTCCCTCCTGGGCACGCGGCCTGCGCGACCCTCCCTCTCCAGCCTCTCTCCTACCCACCCCGGCGGGTCGCGCCGCCCGCTTCTCCATGCGCCCTTCCTTGGCCGGCGCCTCCGCGGGTCTCACACCACCTCTCCTCACGCGGCCTCTTCTCCCCCTTTGCTCCTCTACATCCTTGCATCCCCATGAGCGCCGCTTCCTCTCTGTCGGGTGTGGAAAGGGCACAGGACCAAGAGCTGGGAAACCTGGGTCTTTCACTAGCCGTGTGACCTTGGAAAAGTCATCTTATCTCTCACCTTTATCTACCCCACAGGATTGCTTGAGTGTAATGAAGGAAAAGACGCAAATGGCACAGATAGTAGGATTAAGCTTTTGCACATGAATTAAGGTCCAGTTCAATAAATTCCATGTGTCTAACAATCTAGCACAACAACCCACCAAGGAGTTTCTTACAAAGAGGAAACTGAGTCCTGAAGAGGTTAAACAGTTTACCCAGCAATGATTCAAATTTAGGCCTACCTGACTCTAATCAAGTTGATTGGGGGATAAAATAACTGCAGTGATCCATTGTTTATTTAAATAATTATAATATTTTTGAAAAATATTCACTCTGACCATTTACCCTCTCAACTATATTCTTAACTGATCAGAGTAGCTAACCTTACTGTAAAGATCCTAAACCCACTAGAACAGCGCTGCTTGAACTTGAAGAGCTTTTTACTTTCTCGATTTTTTTATTTTCAAACATATCAAACGTACAGAAAAGTTATGAGAAAAATACAGTGGACACCCATATTACCCCATATTCACCAATTTTGAATATTTCACCACATTTGCCTTCCCCGTGTGTATGGGTTTTTGGTTTTGTTTCGTTTATGATCAATCATTTGAGTTTTTTGCAGGCTTTTACCCTTTACCCCTAAGTACTTCTTTAAGTATCTACTGAGAACAAAGATACTCTCCTATATAATCAGAATTCCATTATCCAAGAAAATTTCATATCATTTTACTATTATCTGTAACATACAGTGGCCATATTCAAATTTTCGAAATGTCCTTTTTAGCTGACTTTTTTCTCAATCCGGAATACAATCAAGGATCATGCATTGCATTTAATTGTCATGTCTTTTTAAGCTCCTTTACTCTAGAATAACCCGGTTTTTTTCTTGTTTTTTTTTCTTTTGTAACATTCATTTTTTTTTGAAGAATTCAATTCTGTTTGCAGAATGTTCCTCAGTTTGTATCCATCTGTTCCCTATTAGATTCAAGTTAAATAATTTTGTCATGTACACTGTATAGATGAGGTTGTGTTCATCATAGTATGCTGCATCAAGAGGGATACGATGTCAGTTTGTACTATTATTGGTGATATTATATGTAATCATTTCTCCATGGTAAAGGTACCTTTTTTCCTTTGTATTTAAAAAGTAGTCTGTGTAAAAAATGGGCAAAAGACTTGAACAGACATTTCTCCAAAGAAGATATACAAATGGCCAACAGGTACATGAAAAGATGCCCAGCATCATTAGAGAAATGCAAAGCAAAACCAAAATGAGATATCACTTCACACCTACTAGGATGGCTATAATTTTTTTTTTAATGAAAAATAAGAGTTAGTGAGGATTTAGAGACATTGGAATACTCATACATTACTGCTGGGAATGTAAAATGGTGCAATCACTATGGAAAACAGTTCCACAATTCCTCCAAACCCTGAACATGGAATTATCAGCAGTTCCACTCCTAGGTGTATATCCAAAAGAATTGAAAACAGGTACTCAAATCCTTGTACCCAAATGTTCATAGCATCACTAATCATACTAGCCAAAAGTTTAGAAACAAATATCCACCAATGTATAAACAAACTGTGGTATAGACATACAAAGAAATATTTTTCAGCCATAAAAAGGAATGAAGTACTGGTAGGTGCTACAATATGGATGAACCTCAAAAACCTTATGCAAAGTGAAAGAAGCCAGACACAAAAGGTCATCTATTGTTCTATTCCATTTATATGAAACATCCAGAATAAGCCAATCCATAGAAAGCAGGTTAGTGGTGGCCCATGGCTGGGGGGAGGAGAGATAAGGAGCAACTGCTTAATGGATAAGGGGTTCTATTTTGTACCAATGAAAATGTTTTGGAGCTCGGTAGAGCTGGTGGTGGCACAACACTGGAAATGTACTAAATGCTACTGAATTCTTCTCTCTAAAATGTTTAACATGTTAGATGAATTTCACCTTAATTTTTTTAAAAAGTAACCTGTGGGGTAATACTTTGAGATTGTGTGAGTATCCTCCCCCAAGAATCCTTCACTCCATGGGTTAGCATCCATCCATGTTTGCTTGAATCAAGTATTACTATAGTGGTTGGAGAATAATGACAATATAATCCTATCCTTCCATCTCTTCCAACTATGTTAATTAGGTGAGCTTTCATTTCTCCTGCCACTCCTTTGTTTTCTGTTTATTTGGGGCTTGATTTTTGTGGGGTTTTTTGTCTTTAGTATCAATATTGACAGTAAACACTGTCACTTTGAGTTTTGATTCTTGAATTGTCCCACATTTGACCAGGGAAGATGCTTTCAACTTGCAGTGTCTTTGGACATGTCCCAATCCATTTTTGAGCACCTCTTTACTTCCTGGTACAAGATATTCCAGGAAACCTTGTGCTTTCCCTAACTGAGTCTTAGAACAAGCCATTTCTCCTGTTTTTGCTCCTTCTAAAAGTTGATCAGAAGCTTTGAAGCCAAAGAAATCTGAGTTTGAAACCATTTTCCTTTACTATTTTTAACAGCTTAAGATGTAACTCACACACCACACAATTCACCCATTTGAAGTACAAAATTCAATGGTTTTTAATATATTCACATGGCTATGAAACCACCACCACAATCTAATTTCAAAACATTTTTGTCACCCCTAAAAGAATCTCCATACCCGTTAGTTGTCACCCCCCATTTCCCCCAACCTCCCTTTGCCTAAGCCCTGGCCAACCATCTCCCTTCTGTCTCTATAGACTTGCCTATTCTGGACAGATCATAAAAATGCAATCCTACCATTGTGGCCTTGTGACTGGCTTCTTTCTCAGCTTAATGTTGAAACCAATTTCTGCTGCTTAGTGGCTTTTTTTTTGGTCGTGCTTGGTCTTACTTGCGGCAGGCAGGCTCCTTAGTTGCGGCTTGCCAGCTCCTTAGGTGTGGCATGCAAACTCTTAGTTGCGGCATGCATGTGGGATCTAGTTCCCTGACCAGGGATTGAACCCCGGCCCCCTGCATTGAGAGCGTGTAGTCTTAACCACTGTGGCACCGGGGAAGTCCCTCTGCTGCTTAATTTTTGCATAACCTTGAGTGTTACTTAATTACAACATCTGGAAAACAGTAATAATATCAATACCAATCATCCCAGATCAATATGATAATCTACTAAGATAATATTCAATAAATAGTAATTATCATGAACATTAGTTGGGAGACACATACCCAATCTGCTGGATCTTTTGCATTCATTTATTCTCAACAAATACTTATCAAACACCTGTTGTATAGCAGGCATTAGTCTAGATATTGAGTCTACAGCATGGAAAACATATAAAAATCCTGCCCTCATGAAGCTGACATTCTACTGCCAGAAGACAGAAAATAAACAAAATAAATATGCAAAAATATATACTCTGTTTACTAGATGGTGATCGCGTCTAGGAAAAGAAAAACAAAACAAAACAAAACAGCAATCTGTTGGGAAGGTGTTTTGGAAAGGCCTCACTGAGGAGGTAACACTTATTTAAAGACCTTAAGGTGATCTTTTTTTTTTTGGCCATGATGTGTGGCATGAGGGATCTTAGTTCCCTGACCAGGGATCCAACCCAGGCCCAAGGCAGTGAGAGCAAGGAGTCCTGACCACTGGACCACCAGCGAATTCCCCACCTTAAGGTGATCTTGCCAGGCTTTTTACTTCTATAAATTAGGAGAGAACTATATTTGCCACCTAGAATATTTGTGAATTTATTGAATTAAAATACACCAACCTAATTATTAATGAACAACTTTACACATACTATATTAGATGCTTAAAGAATAAATTATAAACCCAGTCCCTGCTGATTTGGAAATTAAAAATTTCTTTGAGATGCATCAAAACGTAAAATGACATTTTGAAGGAAATACAAAAAAGAAGAAACACAGTAACAGGAGTTTAATTTTTCCTACCATCATTTATTTATACATATATTAATTATGTGAATATTATAATTAAGAAGGGAAAGTATTAAAACTAGATGTAGGTTTCTGTAGCAGTCCAAAATAAATGAAAAGGGCAGTACGTATGCATTTTTCCCCAACCTCGCACAATGGAATTCAAGATGAACACATCATATTAATTTTTATCAAATATAAAATAAAATTAAAGAATGCTATAAATCCAACTGCACTCCAATATTTCCAAGTAGAGTTACTAAATCATGTTGTATCTTAGAAGGTATATTTATTATGTCATAGAATTGGAATCAGACTTGAGAGGTCATATAATGCATCTTGGGGCCTTTGGCCTCCTTCTAATGGTCCCCCAACACTTTTAAATTTTTAGAAAAGTTTCTTTATATCTTATGTACACCTTCTATTATGAAAATTAAGCCTGTTGCTTGTTATTTCATTATAGTGTGTTTCTCAGTGGCACTGGCACCATTATAACAGTGTAACACAGAAGTCAGCACACAGAATAGTAGAGCCAAACGGTCAGAGTTCAAACCCTAGTTCTGTCATTAGCTGGCTAACCTTGGACAAGTTTCTCAGTTTCTTTGTGCCTCGGTTTCCTGATCTGCAAAATGCAGAGTAATATTACCTACCTTATATGTTTGTTGTGAGGATTAAATGAGTTATTTCACATAGAACGCTTAGAGAAGGATCTAAGTGTTCCCCCCAAAATTAGGTATTCATATTTATATGCATATTAAGACAGGTATTACTTATCTATTGCTGCACACCAAACCTCTCCCAAATTTAGCAACTTAAAACGACAAGAATTTATCATCTCACAATTTCTGTGGTCCAGGAACTTGGGAGCAGTCTAGCTGGAAAATGATGCTATCTGGGGCTGCAGTCATCTGAAGGCTTGCAGAAGGCTGAGAGATCTGTCACCAAGATGGTTCACTCACATGGCTGTCAGCAGGGGTCCTCAGGTCCTTGCTGGCTGTTTCAGAGAGGCCTTACTCGCCCTCCTGGATCTTTCCATAGGGCTACTGGAGTGTCTGGCTCCCCTAGAGTGAGTGGCCCCAGAGAAAGCAAGGAAGAAACTGCAATGCCTTCTATGACGTACTCTCAGAAGTCACAATCCACCATTTCCACCACATTCTATCCATTAGAAACAAGTAGGGCACACGCTCAAAGGAGGGGAATGAAGCCACTTCTTATAGGGAGAATTATCAGTGAGTGTGTGGACACATTTTTAAACCACCACAAGGGCTCATTCCTTCTTTCCTTTGGTGCCTCCGATTTGCAAGTGAGAAACCTTTGAGACCTCTCATTCATACTGTCTAAATACTAGACATGAAAGGGAATTTTCAGTCTAACATTCAGACTGAAGAAAAAGGAATGTAGATTAGAAAGATTATCTAGAGAAAATCATCAATAGTAATAAATTTATTATAAATAAAATGCCTTCTCTATGTGACTCTTACATAAACCAGCTAAAAAATGACTCCTGGGACTTCCCTGGTGGCGCAGTGGTTAAGAATCCACCTGCCAATGCAGGGGACATGGGTTTGAGCCCTGGTCTGGGAAGATCCCACACGCCGCGGAGAAACTAAGCCCATGCACCACAGCTACTGAGCCTGTGCTCTAGAGCCCACGAGCCACAACTACTGAGCCCGTGTGCCTAGAGCCCGTGCTCCGCAACAAGAAGCCACCGCCATGAGAAGCCTGTGCACCCCAACAAAGAGTAGCACGCGCTCGCCGCAACTAGAGAAAGCCTGCCGCCCACAGCAACGAAGAACCAACGCAGCCAAAAATTAATAAATAAAATTTTTTTAAAAAATGACTCCTGAAGATGTGCCCAGGGCTGGATTAGGATGGATTTAGAATACTGACTAATATGTCCACACATATCTAAATAGATGAAATGGTCTGTCCATAATGACTATGTTGAACTTCCCCACCCTGGGCTCCATTTCTTTCAAGCTTTTAGACATGGATAAAGCCATGACAGAATACTCATTTCTCAAATATCTGAACTCTCTGAGTATAAGAATTTGGTTTTCCATTTTACTGTAACTGGTTTAAAAATCCAATATAAAATCTAATATAAAAAATATCTAATAGAAACTGAAGATGATCTTTTTCACAGTTAAACACATATTCTGTTCAAGCATAATTCACAATCAGTTCTTCAACATGTGTATTTGTCACCTTCAGGTAGGTTTAGGCATTGTATCTGGAAATAAGATATACTTTTACCATTAAAAAGCAGCTTTAAAAAAAAAAAAAGCAGCTTTAAAAAAGAAAGCAGCTTTATAATCCTCATTATTATAGTGTTTAATTGAACTTGCTTTTAAAACTTTTTTATTGTTACATAATATACATACAGAAACATGCATAAATCACAAGGGTACAATAGAGCAAAGACACCTATGTTTAAAAATATTGAAGGTTACCAGTACCTTGAAAGCCCCCTTTGTCTCTCCTTAGTAACTGCTCCCAACAAGGTTATCTCTATTCTAACACTGCTGATTAACGCTAACTGGTTTTTAGTTTTATGGGAAATGGAATCATACACCAGGTACTCTTTTGCATCTGGTCTCTTTTGCTCAATATTATATTGTGAGACTGAGCCATGTGTTGTGTTTAATCATCTTTTCACTGTTGTATAGTATTCCATTTTATGCATACACCACTTTTTTAATTCACTGGTGCTATTTATTAAACTACTGTATCAACCCCAAACTCACCCTTCTACTCTCAGCTTTGTAATGAGGGAGCTGTGACTCAGCTAACATTTCTCCGTTGCCAGCGGATGCCCATTAATTCTGCCAGATGGGGGAGCTAGAGGGAAACTGGAAGGCTGGAAAAGAGAGAAGGGACTTACTCCCTCCTGTTCGCTGGCTGTTCCTGTCACTATCATCTTGGCACAGGCCCTTCAGAGAAGCAGTTGGCTGCAGTCTCAAGTTTCACTGGTGCTCCTCAAACCGGCTTCATTGTCTCTCCTTAGAAGGACAATCAAGGCCAGGCCATACCCCCTCCTGACATCTGGGTCCCAGCTCCCTCCTCTAAGCTTCTGAGGTCTACTAACCTACCTCTGCACTTTGTTCCCCAGCCCTAGGAGTGGACGCTGATTCCTGCATTATCACTGTATTATTTGTGTCCCCTTTACTCTTTTTCAGTTCTCCAACACCTCTTCAACCAATCAATACCTTATATTTTTTGTGGTTATTAAAACAATCTAACTGCCATACAAAAGTAAATAGTCCCTGCTTTCTCTCTAATGGGTACAATAGATGATTGGGTTGTCTCCAGTTTGGACTACTATGAATACTGCTGCTATGAATATTCTCCTACCTGTCTTTTGGTGAAATGTGTATATACCTGAAATGGAATTGCTAGGTCATAGGGGAGGTGTGTGTCCACTTTCAGCAGGCACTGCCTGAAAGTTTTCCAAAGTGGTTGTACCAATAATTGCATTGATTCTAAGACACTCCCAGGATCTCATACCTGATCCTCAGAACTTTTAAAAGTTAGAGAGCTGAGCTTCCCTGGTGGCGCAGTGGTTGAGAGTCCGCCTGCCGATGCACGGGACGGGCGTTCATGCCCCGGACCGGGAGGATCCCACGTGCCGCGGAGCGGCTGGGGCCGTGAGCCATGGCCGCTGAGCCTGCATGTCCAGAGCCTGTGCTCTGCAACGGGAGAGGCCACAACAGTGAGAGGCCTGCATACCGCAAAAAAAAAAAAAAAAAAGTTACAGAGAGCCAATAAACTCCACACTATTGTAATTTAATCCCAGCTTCAGAATTTTTATGTTGCAGTGCTAAAGAAAACGAGACTCTGTTGCTTGAGGACAGACTTTGTGTCCTTAATTCCTCTATCAGTGCCTGGTACATAGTAGGTGATGTTGAATAGATAATAAGGGGAAGTTTATATCTGTTCTTCTGTACAGTTGAACTAATGTGAAACAGCAATGTAAATTGAGGTCAGTCCCATCTAGGGCATACTGTCACCCCAGCACATATTCCACCGGGCAGCTGTGTCCCATCTAGGGGATACTCAGTCACCCCAGCATGTATTCCTCCGGGCAGCTGGAGATAAACAGGCCTCTGTTTCCCCAGGTTGCTTCTATTGCCCTGCAAGACCCATTTCTCTCCTCAACATAGGTTTAAATGACTTGATTCAGGAACAGACGCAACACAACACTGGCTGCTTATGGACTAGGGCAGCCTCATATCCGGCACATCGACCTCATCATTCCAACCCTCTCCCAAGAATCTTTGGTGGAGATCCCAAACTGAATTAAATCCCTTTGAGATTTATTCTTAGAGTGACTCAAACTTCAGGGTGCTCCTGTCCAACCCCTGGGATGTCTTAAGAATCACCTACACAAAACGCAAGGCAAACAACCCGCTTCTTCACACCCTACCTGAAACCATCACAAGCCGAACTCTCAAGAATGAATGGGTTACTAGCACCTGCTGGGAACTCAGGGTTCCTGACATGAGCACACCATGGAGAAAAAGTAGCAGCTTGCTAGATGTTAATATAGGAAGCTGACTGCCATCGAGTGCTCTGAAATCCACTCAACAAAAATTAAGGTGGGGGAAGGAGGAGAAGGAGTGAAGGCAACACATACACTTGTTAATAAAATATATTCATGCTTTCTACAACAACACAGTTTCCAATTGCATAAGTCTGCTTTTCTTTTTTTTTTTGTGTGGTACGCGGGCCTCTCACTGTTGCGGCCTCTCCCTTAGCGGAGCACAGGCTCCGGACGCGCAGGCTCAGCGGCCGTGGCTCACGGGCCCAGCCGCTCCGCGGCACGTGGGATCCTCCCGGTCCGGGACACGAAACCCCGCCCCCTGCATCGGCAGGCGGACTCTCAACCACTGCGCCACCAGGGAAGCCCCATAAGTCTGCTTTTATACGATACAGATTGTTAACGTGACATCATTCTGATTTTACAAGTAATATAACCGGAATGACAAAATGGTGAGGAAGCAGATATACCTAATTATGAATTATAGACAATTCTATTTTTTAATCTCTGGGTATGTAAGGCATGTTTTTCTGACTCATCACAGGCAGTGACATAACAAATTGATGTCTCTTCTCATGCACTGTTTGTCACCAAAGAGGAAGCCAGCATGTTCTGATGTCATCACACAAGGTGATATAAGTACCTCCTGTTTCTGACTCCTCAGACATTTCTTTAGTTCTCATCCTTTCCCTCTCCAATCCCCCTCCTAATGCTACATTCATCATCACCTAACATCTAAAGAATCTGGTCATCACAAGCTGGGTGTTGCCTCAGTTGCCTATGCTGTAAAACCACCCAAAATTAGTAGCTTAAAACAATGGTTTATTATTTCTCACACTTCTGTGGGTTCTTCTGATCTCACCTGGGTCATTCATGCTGCTGCATTCATCCGCTGGGTCAGCTAGAGCTGGAGGCCCAAGGTGACCATATCTGTATATCTGGGGCCTTGAAGGGACTAGAGGGCTAGGACTTCTCTCTCCCCATGTTATCTTTCATCATTAACTAATTTATCCAAGCTTCTTTACACAGCAAGTCCCAGGAGAGCGAAGGCACAAGCTGTGTAGACTCCAGAACTCACACAATGTCATTTCAACAATATTCTATTGGTTTAGGCAAATCCTAAGGCCAGATTCATTGTGAAAGGCAACCACACAAGGGCATGAATTCAGGGAGACAGTATTCATCAGGGTCATTTTACAACAATCTACCATATGTGTATAGCTATATAATCCCATCAGACTTCATTTTAGGCATGCTTCCCAATGCACCTAAGCCTCTGCAAGGTCAGTCAGTCAACAATTTTTTTTTGAGCAACCACAAGGAATAAAGTAATAGGCTAGGAATATATATTTATCATACAATTTCTGGCTAAAAGAGTGCTTTCAAGACCATTAAAAAAATTTTTCTCGGGGCTCCTCTGGTGGCGCAGTGGTTGAGAGTCTGCCTGCTGATGCAGGGGACACGGGTTCGTGCCCTGGTCCGGGAAGATCCCACATGCCGCGGAGCAGCTGGGCCCATGAGCCATGGCTGCTGAGCCTGCACATCCGAAGCCTGTGCTCTGCAATGGGAGAGGCCACGACAGTGAGAGGCCCGTGTACTGCAAAAAAAAAAATTTTTTTTCTCATTTCCACCCTGTGAAATAGATAAGGGTGTATGTGCTGGTGATATAGTAAATATATTTGGTCTTTGATCCCCATCCCTGGCACAGAACTTCTAAAACCTTTGGGATTTCCTGAGTAATAGGAACGTCGTTTGTTGTTCATAATAAGCGCCCCCCACCCCTTGGGCTTCCCTGGTGGCGCAGTGGTTGAGAGTCCACCTGCCGATGCAAGGGACACGGGTTAGTGCCCCGGTCTGGGAAGATCCCACATGCCGCAGAGCGGCTAGGCCCGTGAGTCATGGCCGCTGAGCCTGCGCATCCAGAGCCTGTGCTCCGCAACGGGAGAGGCCACAACAGTGATAGGCCCGCGTACCGCAAAAAAAAAATAATAATAATAAGCGCCCCCCTCTTAAATTTTATGTATGTATGTATGTATGTATGTGTGCACTGAGTCTTCGTTGCTGCGCACAGGCTTTCTCTAGTTGAGGCGAACGGGGGCTACTACTCTTCTTTGCTGTGCGTGGGCTTCTCATTGCAGTGGCTTCTCTTGTTGCGGAGCACGGGCTCTAGGTGGGTGGGCTTCAGTAGTTGTGGCTCGCGGGCTCTAGAGTGCAGGCTCAGTAGTTGTGGCGCATGGGCTTAGTTGCCCTGCGACATGTGGGATCTTCCCGGACCGGGGCTCCAACCCGTGTCCCCTGCATTGGCAGGCGGATTCTTAACCACTGCACCACTAGGGAAGTCCCAGTAAGCCCCTTTAGATGACACCTGGCCAACTTAGGTAGGGCCCCTAGGGCCCCTCAAGATGAGGCTGGTCACCAGAACGACCAAATGATGAGAAAGTTGGAACTTTCAACCCCACGCCTGACCTTCCAGGAGGGGAGGAGAGCTGGAAACTGAACTGTTCTATAAAAACTCTCAAAGGAGATTTGAGCTCCCAGGCAATGAAACCTCAAGGTGCTGGGAGGTGGGGAGCCCAGAGAGGGCATAGAAACTGCACCCCACCACCCGGTACCATGTCCTACACATGTCTTCTATTTGGCTGTTCTTGAGTTGTATCCTTTATAATAAATCAGTAAAATGCCTTCCTGAGTTCTGTGAGCTGTTCTGAGGAGGGGCTGTGGGAAGCCCGCGTTTAGAGCCAATCAGTCAGAAGCATGGGTGGTCTCTCCAGGACATGCAACTGGTGTCTGAAGCTGGGAGAGGGGCAGTCTTGTGGGACTGAGCCCTAAACTTTGGGGTGTGCACTAACTCTGGATAACTGGTATCAAAACTGAATTGAACCGTTGAATATTCAGTTGGTGTCCTAAGAATCAGAGAATTGGTTGTTGGCTTTGGAAAACACTCCAGAGTCCCCACTGTGCAGTAGATAGGAGAGCTAGGACACACACTCATTTCTACCAACATATACTTCTTTCTCCACATTGGTTGCTCCTCTCCAAAAAAAATTGTTTTTCATGAATCATAAGACATTGTGCCTGCCCTCTTTGTATGTGTGAAAGAACTAGAGAACATTAAACCTAAAGCCAAAGAGAGAAATTGGAGAGTAAGAGTTCCTGTGATAGCTACACCAGTAGGCAGACTCTCCAGCTGCAGCAAAACTTTCTGGAGGGAATCAAAGCTCTTATAACCCAATCCAAAGTTCCAAGGAGAAAATTGAGTTGACAGTCACATATTTCTGTATATGCACATACAGCACCACTACAAATGAGGCATCTAAGCTGTCTGAAAACAAATAAACTGAGTATCACAACAGCAAACTTATCTGCCAAGAGTTCCTGGCAAGCATTAAAATCAATTTAGAGGAGATAGTGATGCTGGAAGTGTCCAGGAAATGAGTTATGCTGAGATATTTAAAACAAACAAAAAAATGCTTACTATGAATATTATCAGCGGGATAAGGTCTGCAAATAGACCAACGTCTTCTAAAAGTACAAAAAAATTCTATGATGGCAAGCTGCGATTACAGAGTATCATCCTGCACGTTAACATCTAAGGCAGTTTGGGAGCCCCTCTTCCCTGTCCCTTGCAGCACCTTGGACAGGGGATAAGGTGGTTTTTGTTAGCCTCAGCAGTTTTCCGAGGCTCTTGTTTAGGATTCCATCTTAGAGCCTCCAAGGTCTACGAACACACTCCCCCACTTCTTCTTGGAGTGCAAATGTCTTCTAAACAGTTTTCCCCATGGATTGTTCTGTTTGACTATATAAAATTGTGGTTTTAAAAAATGTAAATGTGGTACTTCCCTGGTGGTGCAGTGGTTAAGAATCCGCCTGCCAATGCAGGGGACACGGGTTCGAGCCCTGGTCCTGAAAGATCCCACATGCCGCGGAGCAACTAAGCCTGTGCACCACAACTACTGAGCCTGCACTCTAGAGCCCGTGAGCCACAGCTACTGAAACCCACGTGCCTAAAGCCTGCGCTCCGCAACAAGAGAAGCCACCGCAATGAGAAGCCTGTGACCACAACAAAGAGTAGCCCCCGTTCGCCTCAACTAGAGAAAGCCCGCGCGCAGCAACGAAGACCCAACGTAGCCAAAAATAAAATAAATAAATTTATTAAATAAAAATAAACTTTATAAAGACTTTAGCACATATTTAGTGCTCAACAAATATTTACTAAGTGATTTAAATAACAATAATGTTTTGATACCTTGCAAATTTAGTGATTTTTTAAAAATAGGTCTAGTTAAACTTACACTTAGAACTTTACTGGAATTGAATTATTGTGGAAGAGTAGCCCCCGCTCTCTACAACTAGAGAAAGCCCACGCACAGCAACAAAGACCCAATGCAGCCAAAAATAAATAAATAAATTAGAAAAAAAAAGTTCTCTTTCATGCTGGAGAGGATGTGGAGAAAAGGGAACCCTCCTATACTGTTGGTGAAAATGTAAATTGGTACAGTCACTATGGAGAACAGTATGGAGGTTCCTCAAAAAATTAAAAATAGAACTACCATATGATCCAGCAATCCTACTCCTGGGCATATACCTGGAAAAAACAAAAACTAATTTAAGAAGGTACACGCACCCCAATGTTCACAGTAGCACTATTTACAATAGCTAAGACATGGAAACAACCTAAATGTCCATCGACAGATGAATGGATAAAGAAAATGTGGTATATACATACAATGGAATATTACTCGGGCATAAAAAGAATGAAATATTGCTATTTGCAGCAACATGGATGGGCCTAGAAAATGTTATACTTAATGAAGTAAATCAGAGAAAGACAAACACAATATGCTATCACTTATATGCAGAATCTAAAAAATAATACAAATGAATGTATATACAAAACAGAAACAGACTCATGAACACAGAAAACAAACTTAAGGTAACCAAAGGGGAGAAAGAGGGAGGAGGGAACGAATCAGGAGTATGGGATTTAACAGATACAAACTACTATACATAAAATAGATAAGGAACAAGGATTTACTATATGACACAGGGAATCGTATTCAATACCTTACAAAAACCTATAATGTAATATAATCTAAAAAGAAACTGAATCACTTTGCTTTATACCTGAAACTAACACAATATTACAAATCAATTATACTTCAATTAAAAAGTTCTTTTATGCTGAATATGTGTTAATTTAATATTTCTCATCAATAAATTTGAGTAGAAGCACTTTGCAATTGATAAGAATCTTTACCTATTACTTTTTTTGCTTACGGTATTTCAAAATGGCTTAAATGGTATAAATCACTTCATTGTTTATATCATATCTGGCATTTTCTGAATGAAATGAAGTGTTTAAACAAGTTTCATTACTATTACAGCCCAAAACACAAAGACTTGTTCTTTTCTCCTACTTTTATATATGTAATCTGAAGACATTAAATTAATTGTTCAAAAGAGGTTTTTAAGAACAAAGTGGCAAATCTCTGATGATTTTTGCGTGTGTGTGAGTTAAGCCTAAACTTTTTACCAGAAAGGGCAAATAAATTCAGACAAGTTCCTGTAAATAGTTGTGGTTGTATTCATTTTTAAGTCTGTGCTACATTAAATATTTATTTAATAAGTTCATAGCCTAAGTATATTTATAATAAAATGGTAGTGGGAATTAAAACTAGGAAGAGGGCTTCCCTGGTGGCGCAGTGGTTGAGAGTCCGCCTGCCGATGAAGGGAACATGGGTTCGTGCCCCAGTGCGGGAAGATCCCACATGCCGCGGAGCGGCTGGGCCCGTGAGCTATGGCCGCTGAGCCTGCGCGTCCGGAGCCTGTGCTCCGCAATGGGAGAGGCCACAACAGTGAGAGGCCCGCGTACCGCAAAAAAAAAAAACTAGGAAGAAAGTGTCATTTAAATAATCATACTGAATTCAACACTGTGTCCGAATCCTGGCCAGTAGAAAGCAACCTGATTTCCCATCCCAGCTCTGCCACTCCCTAGCAGTGACTGTGAACAAGTAATTCAATCTTTCTAGGTCTTAGAGTCTCCTCTGTAACATGAGATTGACAATACTTGCCTCATGGGGTTTTTGTGGTTTTGTAAAGAATGGAGTCAACATGCGACAGGCACCTAGCGCAGTGCCTAACACATAGCAAGTGTCCATGATAGGACGTTACTAATAACAATATTAATTTAACTAGAAGTAACGTTCCAAGACAAGATAAGATGTGAAATTCTTAAAGTGCCACACGACTTGAGAACAATGACTGATTTGGCTAGTGACGATATTTCTCCTAACACTGCAACAAGGACATTACATACAACACTTGCCAGGCCTTTCCCTCAAAAGGTTAATCACATTTACAGTTTTGGGATCTCTTATAATTAACTTTCTTGAGTTTTTCATCCATTTATATGGACTCCTGATCATAATACGATCCCTAGTAGTAATATGCTCCATAAATGTACCTGCTTTGTAAAGTAGCACTGTTTTTTTATCCCTAAACAAATCCTTTCAAGTTTTGAAATTTTTCTTTCTTATTCTGCCACTGAAATAATTATAAAATGATGTACTGAAGCAAAAAGAAAAGCAAGCTCAAAAGAAGAAATAAAGTAAGCTCAGATTAATAATATATGAACTGTCTTCCATTAAAATTATTATTATACATAAGAATAACAAAATGACCTCTTGAATTTTTACTTGAATAGTGGTCTTTGGTTTGAAATAGAAGTGTTTGTAATTCTTAGAGGAATATACATTTTATAGTATACAATGCATATATATACATAGGTACATGTAGGCATATATAATACACATATAATCTGTAATTCTTAGAGGCAGAAAACATTTTAACCAGAAAGAGGTGGTAGTCTTTATTACTTAAACTTACGACAAAAACAACCTGTAAATGGAGAATATTTGAATGAATGATGTTAAAAGATAAACTGTGGTATACTAACACTTGGAAGAGTTCATCCGAGCAAACATGAGTTTGACTTAGTACCAGAACAAGAATGGTTAGGAGCTCTCTGTTGACCGTAGCTAGGGGAGAGACTATGACAGAGCAGGCCTGGAAGCAAAGCAAGGAACTTACCTGAATGGCTAAGCAGTTGCCTTATTTAGGAAAGCCTACTTGGCTTTGTAATTGCTTGTTCTTAGGTTTAGACTTCTTATGCTTGAGACATTTAAGGAATTTACTCTGGCTTAGATTTGCCTAAGAAGGCCACCAAGACATTAGAGCCACCTCAGTCTAATGGCAGACTTGTTTGACTACATAAAATATCTAAAAATCTGTTCTTCTTTAACCAAAGGAACATTTATAATGACAAGTAATTTGGATGGAACAAAATTACATTTTCTTCTGACACCTGAAATTGAAGTTCCTCATAATCCTTGAGAATGAATAAAACAGTGAAAATGGATTTAGTAGGCCTTTATTAGCTGGTAGCTTGGCGTAAAGTTTGTGAACATTTTAAAAGTACAATGACTATAAAAAATGGCAGCTTCAAAAGTATTATATCATCAAGGTGGGTTACCCCTTAATTTGGGGCAAGCTATGATAGGACCATATTCTACACTGAGTACTGAATTGAGAAGCTGCTTAAAGACCAGTATTATTCAGATGAGGAATTACTTAAACAAAATAGCATGAGAGTTTTTTGAAAATATGGTGGTTAGGGCAGAAGGAATGCAAATTAGTTCATTATAGTTTTAGTTCTAATTGTTAAAAAATATTGTCCAAAACACAGAAATAAGGCAGAGAGAGAGCAGCATGTCTTGCCAATGTCACATCCAAGCATTGTTTAACAGGCCCATCAAAGCATTATTTAATTATCTACAATCTAAGGGTCAGCTAACTTTTTCTGTAAAGATACAGATAGTAAGTTTTCAGGTTTTGTTTTTTTCCGTTTTTTTTTTTAAATCAAAGACTGGTTTTATTTCAGTAATGGAGAGAATTTTAGAGGTTCTCTACAGATGGAGAGAACTTTTTAAAAATTTTTATTTATTTATTTATTTATGCCTGCGTTGGTCTTTGTTGCTGCACACGGGCTTTCTCTAGTTGCAGTGAGCAGGGGCTACTCTTATTTGTGGTGTGAGGGCTTCTCATTGCAGTGGCTTCTCTTGTCGCGGAGCATGGGCTCTAGGTGCATAGGCTGAGTAGTTGTGGCTCACAGGCTCTAGAGCGCAGGCTCAGTAGTTGTGGTGCACGGGCTTACTTGCTCCTTGACATGTGGGATCTTCCCAGACCAGGGCTTGAACCCGTGTTCCCTGCATTGGCAGGCGGATTCTTAACCACTGCGCCACCAGGGAAGTCCTTCTGTTTCTGTTTTTTTTACAATCCTTTAAAAATGTAAGAGTCATTCTTAATTCATGGATTACACCAAAACAGACCAGCAGCTAAATGTGGCCTGCGGTGACCCTATTCTAGAAGAAGTCCCTTTGTCTGTCTCACTATTCACTATTGATTAAAGGCCTAGATTTTATGAATTCACATGTTAACTTGCAGATTTTTGTCCAGTAAAGGCAAAATTAATTTGGTAAAAACACCAAAGTTATTGTTTTATTGTCATAGGATATTAACTAGTTTTGTATCTAACAGAAGAATCTTTTTTTCATTAAACTTTTAATTTTGAGATTATTTTAGATTAACATTCAGTTGAAAGAATACAGAGAGATGCTGTGTACCCTTTACCCAATCTCCCCATTGGTTACATCTTGCAAAACTATTAATACAGTATCACAGCCAGGATACTGACATGGATGGAGTCAAGATGGAGAGCATTTCCATCATTACCGGTTTCCTCATGTAGCCATTTTATAACAGTCACACCACTTTTCTCAAGCCCCCCACCACACCTCCTTCTCAACCCCTGGCAACTGTTAATCTATTCTCCATTTCTGTAAATTTGTCATTTCAAGAATACTGTATAAAGGCATCATATAGTATGTAACCTTTTGGGATTGGCTTTTTTCACACAGCACAATTCTCTGGAGATTCATCCAGGTGAAAGATGAACAATCTTACTTAAAATTTCCTTTCTGAAAGGGCTGTCACTACCCCGCTCCTCAAACACTCTTTGAATCAGCCTTATCATTCTGTTTGTTCCTTCACTGAGTTGAAAAAAATATTTTCCAAGTGTTCATTCTGTTTGTATGAGTCATACTTCAAACTTTTTGAAAATGATACTTTGATATAATTGTTTAGCTTGTTTGTCCCCAAGAGATAGTTTCCAGTTGGCTCAGTTTTTTATTTAGAAAACTTGTATGTAGTCAGAAAAGATCAGACCACATGTATTCTCCTCCAGTCACAATAAAAATGTAATCTGCTTTGTTTGAGTTTCAAAGAATGATAAGATGTTCTCTCTCCAGTGATAGGTTATTTCTGTGAGATTTTTGGATGAGTTAAGAAGAAATACGTTTTAAAATAGCATTTTTATCCTATGCCACTGGATCTTTCTTTCATCTCTTAAGCAATGCTTCCAACAGTAGATCAGCATAGAGATTTATGAGTAATTGGTCAAAAAACCCCATGGGCCCTTCAGACTTCAATTTTCTGCTTCTAGTGAGAAGTATATAGTTTTATGATAGAGATTATCACTTAATAGAAAAGGTATGTTTTCTCAGATGGGAAGATCAGATGCCACTTAGACCACTCCACTGTTTTGGAGCATGACTAAAGTAAACTTTTCTTTTAAAAAAACAAACAACAACTTAACAGGGAAAATCTCAAACATACACATATGTAGAAAGAATAGTATAACAAACCCCCACGTAACCATCATTTAAATTCAGCATTAGTAATATGTGGATAATCTTGCCTCATACATACCCATCATTTCCCCCAATTCAGCAAATCGCAGACACCATATAATTTCATCCATAAATACTTCAATATATATCTGTAAGAGATAAGGCAGTTTTTAATATAACAACTCCATCATCACACCAAAAAATATGAATAATTCCTTAATATAATCTAATAACCAGTCAGTATTCAAATGTTTCCAATTGTTTCAAGCATCTTTTTACAAATGATTTGAAACAGGATCTGAACAAGACCTGTGTATATATTTGGTTGATTCATTTTTTAAAACATTATTTATTTATTACAGCTTTACTATGGTAAAATTGACTTACAATAAACTGTACATGTTAAAGTGTACAATTTGATAACTTTTGACATATTATCCACCTGAAAAATTATTACCACAACCCAGGTGATGAACATATCCATCACCCCTAAAAGTTTTCTCATGCCCCTTGGTAATCCCTCCTTCCCAATCTCCCCACACACTCCCCTTCCTAAGGAATCGCTGATCTTCTTTCTACAGATTAGTTTGCATTTTCTAAAACTTCTTAAAAATGGAATCATACAGTATGCATACTTTTTGGGTCTGGCTTCTTTCCCTCAGTATAACTATTTTGAGACACATAATATTGTTGCATGTACCAACAGTTTATTCCTGAATACAACCGCCCGTTGTATGGATGTATCACAATTTGTATATCCGTTCACTTGCAGATGGATATTTGGGTCGTTTCTAGTTTTTGGCTATTACAAATAAAGCTGTTATGAACATTTGTGTAAAATATTTTGTATATACTGTGCTTTCAATTCTTTTTGGTGAATACATAGGAATAGGATCACTGGGTCATACGGTAGGTATATGTTTACCTTTTAAGAAACCACCAACTTGTTTTCAAACCGGTTGTACCAATTTACAATCTCTCCAATAAACTATGAAGCTCCACATCTCACCAACGTTTGGTCATTCTTTTAAATTTTAAATATTCAAATTTTAAACATTCTACAGATGAACTCCCACTTTTCCAACTACATTTCTGTTTAAGGCCAGATACTCTTCAACCAAAACAACATAATGCAACAGATTGAATGTAAAAGCAGATATGAAATCCAACTATTTTCTATTAGACCAGACATCAAAGAGACTTGCCAAAATGTAAAACAATGCCCTTCTCACTATCCTTTTATCTTGGAAAATATAGTTGTTTCCATTAAAGTATAACATGTAATGCGTTTGTTATTATTATTAAAAAACTTTAAAGGTAAAATTCACATAAAATAAAATTCACCATTTTAACCCTTTTCAAGTGCACAACTCAGTGGTTTTTTATTATATTCACAGTGTTGTGTAACTATCAAACACCAGAACATTTCTATCAACCCAAAAAAAGCTCCCATAACTTCCAACTCTCCCTTCTCCCATCTCCTGGAAACCACTACTATACTTTCTGTCTCTACGGATTTGCCTAGACTGGACATTTCATATAAATGAAATCATATAATATGTGGCATGTTATATCCCAAATCTTTCACTCAGCATTGTTTTCGAGGTTTATCCATATGGTAACATGTATCAGTACTTCATCCCCTTTTCGTTTATCCATTCATCAGCTTATGGAAACTTAGGTTGTTTCCACTTTTTTGCTGTTATAATAAGTAATACTTCTATTAAATTCATGTACAAGTTTTTGTGTGAAATGTTTTCATTTCTTGTGGGTATATAGCTAGAAATAGAATGTCTGGGTCATGTGGTAACTCTTGTGTTTAACAGTTTGAGAAATGTCAAATTGTTTATCAAAGCAGCTGTGCCATTTTACCTTCCCCCCCCCAGCAATATATAACGGTTCAAATTTCTTCACAACTGTGCCAGCACTTGTTGTTGTTATATAACTATAGCCATCCTGGGGGTGTAAAGTATTATCACACTGTGGATTTGCTTTGCATTTTCCGGATGGCTAATGATGGTGCGCATCTTTTCATGTGCGTTTTGGTAATTTGTATTTCTTTGGAAAAACGTCTATTCGAATCCTTTGCCCATTTTTCAATTGTCTTTGTTGTTCAGTTGTGAGAGTTCTTTATATGTTCTGGATACCAGACCCTTATCAGATGTATGATTTTATATATTTTGAATATATAAAATCATATATATATGATTTTTATATATATGATTTATATATTTTCTCCCATTCTGTGGGTTTCCTTTTGACAATCTTGATGGTGCCCTATAACACACCGAAGTTTGAAAAACTGGACAAAGTCCAATTTATCTTTTTCTTTTATTCTTGTGCTTTTGGTGTCCTATCTAGGAAACTGTTGCCTAATGCAAGTTAATAGAAATCTACACATGCTTTCTTCTAAGAGTTTTTACTCTTACATTTATATCTTTAATCCATTTTGAGTTAATTTTTGTATATGGTGTGAGGTAGGGGTCCAAATACATGCTTTTGCATGTCGATACTGTCAAAGAAAAAATTATTCTGAAACTTGTTAAAGATGATAAGGTGATACGGTGTTCTGAAATGGCAAAAAACTCTTGCTAAGGAACAGTACGTAACACAGTCACATCGCCCTTTCACATTCATGATACCTGTTTTCTTGGAAAATTCAGGGTATATTATAAAACGTGTAAAAAAATACTTGTGTTTATTTGTAAAATGAAGTTTTTTTCTAGGGTCAGATAATTATAAACAGGTTTTCAACCTACATCTGATAGGACATTTGAAAAACAGGGGTGGATGACAAGACTTCATTAGGCGTGAATATCCCTGTATGGCAGACATCTTATATCTTTGGTCTCCATGTGGTAAAATGCCAGTAAAGCCACCCAGTTATTGTGACATTCAACAATACCTTCACACATTTTCAATATGTTGAGAGGGCACTACTGCCCCCTTTGAGAATACAGGGTAAAGGAAAGAGCACTGAACCAGGTGTTGGAGATCAGAGGGGTGCTCACTATGACCCAAGTCAATATGTTGCTCTGGGTCTCATTTTCCTCATCTGGAAAATGGTCTCCAAGATCTTTCTGATGATTCCTTGTAGACTGATATCACCTTTCTTATCGCTAGCTGAAGAGTATAATGTAAAAGAATGAAATTAGAACATTTCTCTAACACCATGCACAAAAATAAGCTCAAAATGGGGCTTCCCTGGTGGCGCAGTGGTTGAGGGTCCGCCTGCCAATGCAGGGGACACGGGTTCGTGCCCCAGTCTGGGAAGATCCCACATGCCATGGAGCGGCTGGGCCCGTGAGCCATGGCCGCTGAGCCTGCACCTCCAGAGCCTGTGCTCTGCAACAGGAGAGGCCACAACAGTGAGAGGCCCGCGTACAGCAAACAAACAAACAAACAAAAAAAGCTCAAAATGGATTAAAGACCTAAATGTAAGACTGGATACTATAAAACTCCTAGAGGAAAACATAGGCAAACATTTTTTGACATAAATTGCAGTATTATCTTTTTCGATCCATTTCCTAGAATAACAGAAATAAGAACAAAAATAAACAACTGGGAACTAATTAAACTTAAAAGCTTTTGCACAGCAACGGAAACCATAAATAAAATGAAAAGACCTACAGAATGGGAGAAAATATTTGCAAACGATACAACAAACAAGGGATTAACCTCCAAAATATACAAACAGCTCATACAGCTCAATAACAAAAAAACAAACCCAATTAAAAAATGGGCAGAAGATCTAAATAGACACTTCTCCAAAGAAGACATACAGATGGCCAAAAGGCGCATGAAAAGATGCTCAACATCACTAATTATTAGAGAAATGCAAATCAAAACTACAATGAGGTATCACCTCACACTGGTCAGAATGGCCATCATCCAAAAGTCTACAAATAAAAAATGCTGGAAAGGGTGTGAAGGAAAGGGAACCCTCCTACACTGTTGGTGGGAATGTAAATGGGTACAGCCACTATGGAGAACAGTATGGAGGTTCCTTAAGTAACTAAAAATAGAGCTACCATATGACCCAGCAATCCCACTCCTGGGCATACATCCGGAGGAAAGCCAAAATTTGAAAAGATACATGCACCCCTATGCTCACAGCAGTGCTGTTTACAATAGCCAAGACGCGGAAGCAACCTAAATGTCCAGTGACAGATGAATGGATAAAGAAGATATGATATATATATATACAATAGAATATTACTCAGCCATAAAAAAGAATGAAATAATGCTATGTGCAGCAACATGGATGGACCCAGAGATTACCATACTGAGTGAAGTAAGCCAGACAGAGAAAAACAAATATCATATGATATTGCTTATATGTAGAATCTAAAAAAAATGATACAAACGAACTTATTTACAAAACAGAAAGAGACTCACAAACAGAAAACAAAATTACAGTTACCAAAGGGGAAATGGGCGTGGAGGGAGGGATAAATTAGGAGGTTGGGACTAACATATACACACTACTATATAGAAAATAGATAACCAACAAGGACCTACTATATAGCACAGGGAAATATACTCAATATTTTGTAATAACCTATAAGGGAAAAGAATATGAAGAGGAATATATATATTTGTGTGTGTGTGTACACACACACACACACACACATATATAATCACTGTGCTGTACACCTGAAACTAACATGATATTGTAAATCAATTATACTTCAATTTAAAAAAAAAGGAAAGAAGGAAAAAGAAGTGTAGCTGCTAAAACCTGTATAGCCTTGTCTCCCTCTGCTGGCTGAGTAACATGTCATAAATGTCAAAGAAACATTTTTGTTCTTTTCAGTACTGAAGTTATCATCTTTCAGAATTTATAAACCACACACAAAATGCTGACCAACTAAAAAAGACAGACAGCATTCAAATCTTGGTTACCATCTTCAGTTTTCTAGGTCCTTTATAAATATATGTATCACAACAAAGTTTCTATCTTCTCATCAGGTAATTAAGTTTAGAAAAGCAGGTCAGATTTCAAATAAAACTGACATATTGTGTTGCTCAAGGATTTCTGGCTGGAATAATTTGGTTTATTCCCTCAGATGTCTCCAGTGGATCATTATCTACAAAGAGGGGATTTTCTGTTGGAGTTAAGAGGACTCCGAGAAATATTCAGCAGAGCATTAATCTTTTTCTTTTTTTTTTTTTTTTGCAGTACGCGGGCCTCTCACTGCTGTGGCCTCTCCCGTTGTGGAGCACAGGCTCCGGACACACAGGCTCAGCGGCCATGGCTCACGGGCCCAGCCGCTGCACAGTATGTGGGATCTTCCTGGACCGGGGCACAAACCCGTGTCCCCTGCATCGGCAGGCGGACGCTCAACCACTGCGCCACCAGGGAAGCCTGCATTAATCTTTTAATGGCTAAGCCATGAGAACTCTGTCACATATATCTTTATTTTTTAAAAAATTATTTATTTTTGGCTGCCTTGGGTCTTCGTCGCTGTGCGCGGGCTTTCTCTAGTTGCGGCGAGTGGGGGCTACTCTTTGTTGCGGTGAGCGGGCTTCTCGTTACGGTGGCTTCTCTTTTTGCAGAGCAGAGGCTCTAGGCACACGGGCTTCAGTAGTTGTGGTACGTGGGCTCGGTACTTGTGGCTCGTGGGCTCTAGAGCGCAGGCTCAGTAGTTGTGGTGCACGGGCTTTGTTGCTCCATGGCATGTGGGAACTTCCCTGACCAGGGCTCGAACCCGTGCCCCCTGCATTGGCGGGCGGATTTCTTAACCACTGCGCCACCAGGGAAGCTCTACCTTTTTGTCTTTATTGTATGAAATCATCTATTTCTTCTTTATTTTTTAATATTTATTTATTTGTCTGTGCTGGGCCTTAGTTGCGGCATGTGGGATCATCGTTGAGGTGTGAAGGATCTTTTACCTGTGGCATGTGTGCTGTTAGTTGAGGCATACCCGGGCCCCCTGCATTGGAAGCACGGAGTCTTAACGACTGGACCACCAGGGAAGTTCCGAAGTCATCTATTTCTTAAATAAGCAATGTCGTATTTATTGATCTCTCTCTGAAAAGCAGTAACTTAATGCTTTTGTGTTTAATTTTCTCTCTTTTCGTTATAATATTATCTTACTTTGTTGACATAATTTTATAGTTTATCACTTAAACCTACAGCTAGGGACTTCCCTGGAATTTCTGGATTTCTGAAATGTCATCAGAATGTGTGCACCTTTCTAATTAGCCCTGCTTGATACTTGGTGAGTCATACTTTTCTTCAGTTAGGGAATATGTTCTATGATTTATTTCTCCACTCTCCTGTCTTCGTTCTCTCCTTCTTTACATTGACATATCCTCCATCTGCTGTCTTTTTTATTTCTATTCTGAGAGGCTTCCTCTACTTTGTCCTCCCAATTACTTGGCCTTCAGCTTTCCACTTTATCATTTTTCTAATCCAGTATGTCGTCTTGGCAATCACTCTTTCAGTTGTCCGATTAATTACTTCCCTTTCATTGCAGACTTTTTGCTTGATAGATGCACTATCCCCTGAGTATGCTAATTAGGACAATTTGAAAGCCTCTTCTGTTTTTAGAGTTACCTATGTCTCCGATGGGGCTTGTTCATCTGGGTCCTTCTCTTCCATGTTACTGCTGCCTTTCCTCTTGTCTGGTAAGCCCTGACATGTACTCAGATGTAGCAACAAAGGCCTCCATTGGTTAGTCTAGGCAGTGGTGGGTGTGGGTTTCTTCAGTAGTGAAGTTCTCTGTTCCCCAGCTGGCCTCCCCAAGGGGAAAGCGGGTTGCTTGTAAGTGGCAGAGCTTGCCTGCCAGCATGCCTCACCAGAAGTGTGGGTACAGAGCCAGCAGACAGGCTGGGGAACCCCACAATCGCTTAATTAAGGAGGGCTGTACTTTGCATGGAACAGGTTTAGCGTGTTTCTCTCCTAGGCAGAGCTGCCTTTCCCTCCTCCCCACCCACGTCTGTTGTGGACTTCCGAAGTAGGCTCAGGCTCTGCTCTCCTTCGCCCAGGCTTGAAGCACTTCGCTGGGTGCCCTCCTCAGGCCACCTGCCCACTTTCTTTAGGAAAAAGCACTTGGAACAGGGCCTAGTGCTTTGCAATGCGCTCAACAACTATTTGTTGAATAAATGATGGAAGACAAGTGGGGAGGGACCCAAACGTCCCTGCAATTCCAAACATGCTTCAGTAATGAATTATCCTAAAGAGGGCTTCCTGGTCCAGCCCTGCTCTTTGTATTGAGCTCAAACTAGCCGACTGCCAGCGCCAGGATTTCCTTCATTACATATGGTGTGTTGGACTAAGTGCAATTCCCTCCTCTTTTTCTCTATCAATGTGACCCCACCTGCTCACTCTCTTCTATAATTCCATAATTCAATGAGACCTTGGGAGAGAAAGAAGATAGATGTGTGTGTTCTGTCTGCCATAGTAAACCAGAAATATATGTGATAAAGCTACAGAAAAACATTTATTTTCAAACTTTTGTTGAACCCTCACAAGATGGAAAATAGAAAAACTTATTTCAGCTTTTTCTATTTATTATATGTTGATGTTTTATTTGGAAATTAGGAAATAATTATATAATTGAATACTTGCGTAAAAAGTAGCGGGAAATGAATTAAAATTTTCTGGCCTGTTTTTAATAGAATCACAACATTTTAATATGGTATGAACACAGTGTATATGTTATATATAATATATACCATATTAATAACATAAATGAAATTTCAGGACTCCTGAGGAAAAGTACAGTTTCGTCAGGTGAATATAAATCTCATCTGAAATAAATTCAGCTTTTAAAGAAAACGAAGTACAGAGAATATTAAGTGGAAAAAGAAGTTACAGCATAGTATGATACACACATTACAGCCACATTAAAAATGTGTGTATATATGTGTATATATATATATATAAATATATATATGTGAGTATATAGAGGTGTATAGATACACACACACAGAGACACAGATATATACACACATAGAAACGGAGAAACAATTAGAAATCACAGCAAAGTGTTAAGTTATTTTAGGAGGTTTGGGGTTAATACAATGGCGATTGAGAAGCACTAGTGTCATGTAATTTATTCCAAGTAAGAGGGATTAATTACATATACATTAATTAATTTAAAAATACACACTGGGGGACTTCCAGAGTCAGTTCTGATATATAAAGAGTTTGGAAGTTGTTTCTCATGTCGAGTCAGTTCTGATATATAAAGAGTTTGGAAGTTGTTTCTCATGTCCTTAAAAGAAAAAGGCTAGGGCTTCCCTGGTGGCGCAGTGGTTGAGAGTCCGCCGGCCGATGCAGGGGAACACGGGTTTGTGCCCCGGTCTGGGAAGATCCCACATGCCGCAGAGCAGCTGGGCCCGTGAGCCATGGCCGCTGAGCCTGCACGTCCGGAGCCTGTGCTCTGCAACGGGAGAGGCCACAACAGTGAGAGGCCCGTGTACCACAAAAAAAAAAAAAAAAAGAAAGAAAAATACTAAACAAACTGAAAAATCAATGACTTTAATGGCTTTTCTCGGAGCAATAGTAGAATTGAGGTTGCAGGACAAACTGTCACATCAGAATCTAGAGACAGGAGAACACAGAGTCACAGGTGAGATCAGCTTACCTGAAACAGAAGTTTCTGGAGCCATAAAGCAGTAGGAAGTTACATGGTAACTTCGATGAACTGCTAAAGACTGGGTGTGCACTAGCATTAGAGAGAGAAACTCTGAGGGGCTGTAGTCTAACTGAGGTCTCCATACTTCAGTGGGTTTTACTTCCAGGAACCCCACTAGGTTCTCATTATGAAGAGCCAAGACGGAACACTTGTGTTTCTGGCAGGGGGAGGGGAAAAGTAACCATTTTGAAATATGCCCAGTGTTCTCCTTAACAAAGACCTATTCAGTAGAGAGAAGAGACTTCACCAGAGCCTTAGTTCATTTGGGGGAAGGGAAATTACCCAAACCAGCCCTCTCTAGCTTTATTCTCTCACCTAAGGGGGAAAAATACTGAGAAACACTTGTGAAAGTTCAGGGACACAGGCCTATTAAAAGACTGAGATTTACACATAGGATTATAGAACATCTCCTCTCTCCCCAAAACATTACCACATCAACAGGGCCACAGTATAACAGTGGATTACAGCTGAAGGAACTGCAAGGTGCAGATTCTATTCAACCACAAAGCCAACAGGGGAGACAGAAACAAGGACACTAGAGGAAATGAAAGTCTCTGACACCTACAGCTACAGCAAATATGAAACACGGTCTAACTCCTAGCCAGATTAACATAAGACCGCACACGGAACACCTACTGATCTCAGTCTCTATTACCTAATATACCTTAGTATGGCTAAAACAAGACATACTAAGTTTTAAGGCAAGAGACAAAGCAGGCATCAGAATCAGATTCAGACATGGCATAGACTTTGGAATTTAAAATAACTATGATTACTGTTAAAGGTTCTAATGAAAAAAGTAGGTAACATGCAAGAACAGATGGGTAAACAGAGATGGAAACAATAAGAAAGAATTTTAAAAATACGAGAAATTAAAAACCCAGTGTAACAGAAATGAAGAATGCCTTTGATGGGCTCATCAACAGACTGGACATAATCAAGGAAACAATCAGTGAGCTTGAAAATATTACCGTATAGTAAATATGGCTATATCCCAGGAGCTCCTGGGATATAGTAAATGTCTTCTCAAGCTCACACGGAACATTCACCAAGACAAACCACATTCTGGGCCATAAAACACACTTGAAGGAATTGAAGAAAAAAATAAACCAAAGTATATTCTCAGACCACAATGAATTAAACTAGAAACCAAGAACAGAAAGATAGCTGGAAAACCCCAATATATTTTTATTTATTTATTTATTTTGCGGTACACAGGCCTCTCCCGTCGCGGAGCACAGGCTCCGGATGCGCAGGCTCAGTGGCCATGGCTCACGGGCCCAGCCGCTCTGCAGCACGTGGGATCCTCCCGGACCCGGGCACGAACCCGCGTCCCCTGCATCGGCAGGCGGACCCCCAACCACTGCGCCACCAGGGAAGCTCCAATGTATTTTTAAATTGAAGTATAGTTGATTTACAATATTGTGTTAGTTTCTGGTGTAAAGTGATTCAGTTTTACATATAGTTTCTGCTGTAAAGTGATTCAGTTTTACATATATATGTATACATATATATACTTTTCCATATTCTTTTCCATTATGGTTTATTACAGGATATTGAATATAGCTCCCAGTGCTACACAGTAGGATCTTGTTGTTTATCCATTCTATATTTAATAGTTTGCACCTGCTAGTCCCAAACTCCCAGTCCATTCCCCTCCTGACCCCCTCCTGTGGCAACCACAAGTCTGTTCAATGTCTTTGAGTCTGTTTCTGTTTTGTAAATAAGCCGGTTTGTGTCTTATTTTAGATTCCACATATAAGTGATATCATATGGTATTTGTCTTTCTCTTTCTGACTTACTTCACTTAGTATGATAATCTCTAGTTGCATCCATATTCCTGTAAATGGCATTATTTCCTTCTTTTTTATGGCTGAGTGATATTCCATTGTATATATGTAGCACATCTTCTTTATCCATTCATCTGTCAATGGACACTAAGGTTGTTTCCATGTGTTAGCTATTGTGAATAGTGCTGCCATGAACATAGGGGTGCATGTATCTTCTAATAGTTTTGTCTAAATATATGCCCAGGAGTGGGACTGCTGGATCATATGGCAACTCTATTTTTAGTTTAGTGTTTTCTTTTTTTTGCGGTATGCGGTCCTCTCACTGTTGTGGCCTCTCCCATTGCGGAGCACAGGCTCCAGACGCGCAGGCTCAGCAGCCATGGCTCACGGAACCAGCCGCTCCGCAGCATGTGGGATCTTCCCGGACCGGGGCATGAACCTGCGTCCCCTGCATCGGCAGGCGGACTCCCAACCACTGCACCACCAGGGAAGCCCTATTTTTAGTTTTTTGAAGAACTTCCACGCTGTTCTCCATAGTGTCTATACCAATTTACTTTCCCACCAACAGTGTAGGAGGATTCCCTTTTCTCCATACTCTCTCCAGCATTTGTCATTTGTAGACTTTTTTTTTGGCTGCACAGTGCGGCTTCCTGGATCTTAGTTCCCCAAACAGGGATCGAACCCACACCCTCTGCAATGAAAGCAGAGTCCTAACCACTGGACCACCAGGGAATTCCCATGTAGACTTTTTAATGATGGTCACTCTGACCAGTGTGAGGTGGTACCTCATTGTAGTTTTGATTTGCATTTCTCTAATAATTAGCGATGTTGAGCATCTTTTCATGTGCCTCTTGGCCATCTGTATGTCTACTTTGGAGAAATGTCCATTTAGGTTTTCTGCCTATTTTTTTTTTTTGGCTGTATTGGGTCTTCATCGCGGTGTGCAGGCTTCTCATTGTGGTGGCATCTCTTGTTGCGGAGCACAGGCTCTAGGCACGTGGGCTTCAGTAGTTGTGGCGCACGGGCTTAGCTGCTCTGCGGCATGTGGGATCTTCCTGGACCAGGGCTTGAACCCGTGTCCTCTGCATTGGCAGGCGGATTCTTAACCACTGTGCCACTAGGGAAGCCCCTCTGCCTATTTTTTGATTGGGTTGTTTGCTTCTTTGTTATTGAGTTATATGAGCTGTTTGTATACTTTGGAAATTAAGCCCTTGTCAGTTGCATCATTTGCAAATATTTTCTCCCAGTCCATAGGCTGTCTTTTCATTTTGTTTATGAAAATCCCCAAATATTTGGAGATTAAACAAGACTCTCTAAATAAAATACCAGTCAAAAAAGAAGTCACAAGAAAAAAAACTTTAATATTTGGAACTTAAATGAAAATACAACTTATCAAAATTTGTAGGATGCAGCAAAATCAGTGCTTTAGCAGAAAATTTATAACATTAAATGTGCATTTCACAAAAGATCTGAAGTCAATAATCTAAGCTTCCATCAAATACTAGAGAAAGAAGAGCAACTTATGCCTAGAGCAAGCAGAGAAAAACAATTTAAAAATTAGAGCAGAGGGCTTCCCTGGTGGCACAGTGGTTGAGGGTCCGCCTGCCGATGCAGGGGACACAGGTTCATGTCCCGGTCCGGGAAGATCCCACATGCCGCAGAGCGGCTAGGCCCGTGAGCCATGGCTGCTGGGCCTGCGCGTCCGGAGCCTGTGCTCCACAACCGGAGAGGCCACAACAGTGAGAGGCCCGCATACCAAGAAAAAAAAAAAATTAGAGCAGAAATCAGTGAAATCAAAAACAGAAAAACAATAGAGAAAAGCAATGAAATCAGGCCTTCCCTGGTGGCTCAGTGGTTAAGAATCGGCCTGCCAATGCAGGGGACACGGGGTCGAGCCCTGGTCCGGGAAGATCTCACATGCCGCGGAGTAACTAAGCCCGTGCACCTCAACTACTGAGCCTGCGAGCCTAGAGCCCATGCTCTGCAACAAGAGAAGCCACCGCAATGAGAAGCCCACGCACCGCAACAAAGAGTAGCCCTTGCTCGTTACAACTAGAGAAAGCCTGCAAGCAGCAATGAAGACCCAGCACAGCGAAAAATAAATAAATAAAATAAATAATGAAAAAGAAAAGTTTGCCATGAAAAGCAATGATATCAAAAGCTTGTTCTTTTAAAAGAAATAAAATACATTGTGAAGGGGTGGGATAGGGAGGGTGGGGTATGGGGATATATGTATACATGTAGCTGATTCACTTTGTTGTACAGCAGAAACTAACACAACATCGTAAAGCAATCATATTCCAATAAAGATATAATAAAATAAAATAAAATAAAATGCACTGTGAATTTTTAAAGATTAGCTTTGGTGATTTTTGTTAGAAATACGTATCAGAAAATCCCTTAGAAGATAAGATGTGAGAAAAAAATCATTTGCAGTTTTTCACATTAACATTAATTTTGCCATTAATATTTTATTGGACCAGAAATTCTCTGGTTTTGTTAGTATAGCTGGTCAGTGTAGTTATGTCTTTATAATTACCTGTCTTTGTTGAGTATAAAATTAGGAAATTGTACATCTAAAGAGAAATATATTCTTTTACTCATTAATTTTTTAATTCTATAAAAATTGAAATATAGTTTATTTACAATATTGTGTTAGTTTCAGGTATACAGCATAGTGATTCAGTATCATTGCAGATTATATTTCATTACAGGTTATTTCAAAATAATTGATATAATTCCTTGTGCTATGCAGTATATCCTTGTTTCTTATCTATTTATATACAGTAGTTTGTGGAAGAAATATATTCTTAATCTGTCTAGTGTTAAAAACTTTACATTCAAAATTTTCTGAAAAGTAACTATCTCCAGTTTTGTGACTATCCATTATAAAGAATTTTCCATTTTCTGATTTATTTCCAGTTTTATTAGGCAGCCAGGCTTCCCTTTCTAGCATGCTTTTGGACTGTTTTTCTCCTGCCATCAGTTGGTATATGTACAGGAAGGAAGTACTGGACAAAGTAATTTCAAGAGCTCCCCGAGGGCAAGGTCTACTTAAGGATATATCAACACAGTACTTTCTGTATACAGGCATACTTCACAGATATTGTGGGTTCGAGTCAGACCACCACAATTAAGTGAGTATTGCAATAAAGTGAGTCACATGAATTTTTTGGGTTCCCAGTGCATATAAAAGTGTTTTACGCTATACTATCTGTGAAGTGTGCAATAGCATTATATATATAAGGAAACAATGGAAACACCTTAATTAGAAAAATGGTTTATTGCTAAAAACTGCTAACCATCATCTGAGCCTTCGGCAAGTCATAATTTTTTTGCTGGTGGAGGGTCTTGCCTCGATGTTGATGGCTACTGACTTCAGGGAGGTGGCTGCTGAAGGTTGGGAAGGCTACGGCAATTTCTTAAAATAAGACAACGATGAAGTTTGCCACATCAATTGACTCTTCCTTTAATGAACAATTTCTCATTGGTGTTTGACGGTATTTTACCCACAGAACTTCATTCAAAATTGGAGTCATTCCTCTCAAACCTTGCCACTGCTTTACCATCTATTTATTATTTAGAATATTTATGTAATATTCTAAATCCATTGCTGTCATTGCAACAGTCTTCTCGGTATCCTCGCCAGGAGTAGATTCCATCTCAAGAAACCACTTTCTTTGCTCATCCATAAGAAGCAATTCCTCAACTGTTAAGTTTTATGAGATTGCAGGAATTCAGTCACATCTTTCAGCTCCACTTCTAATTCTAGCTCTCTTGCTATTTCCACCACATCTGCAGTTACTTCCTCCACTGAAGTCTTGAATGCTCTCAAAAGTCACCCATGAGGGTTGGAATCAATTTCTTCCAAACTCCTGTGAATGTTGATATTTTGACCTCTCCCCATGAATCATGAATGTTCTCAATGGCATCTAGAATGGTGAATCCAGGTGTTCAATTCATTTTGCCCAGATGCACCAGAGGAATCTCAACCTGTATTAGTTATAGCCTTACAAAATGTATTTCTTAAATAAGACTTTAAAGTTGAAATTATTCCTTGAACCATGGGCTACAGAATGGATGTTCTGTTAGCAGGCACAAAAACATTTAATTTTGCTGCACATCTCCAACAGGGCTCTTGGATGACCAAGTGTATTGTAAATGAGCAGTAATATTTTGAAAGGAACCCTTTTTCTCTGAGCAGTAGGACTCCACAGTGAGCTTAAACTATCCAGTAAACCATGCTGTAAACAGAAGTGCTACTATCCAGGCTTTGTTGTTCCATTTATAAAGCACAGGCTAAGTAAACTGAGCATATATTCTTAAGGGCCCTAGGATTTCTGGAATGGTAAATGAGCACTGGCTTCAAATTAAAGACACCAGCTGCATTAGCCCCTAATAAGTCTTCAACCTGTCCTTTGAAGCCAGGCAATGACTTCTCCTCTTTAGCTATGACAGTTCCAGATGGCATCTTCCTTCAATAAAAGGCTGTTTGTCTACACTGAATATCTGTTGTTTAGTGTAGCCATCTTCATTAATTACCTCAGCTAGATCTTCTGGAAAACTTCCTGGAGCTTCTACATTAGCACTAGCTGCTTCACCTTGAACTTCTATGCTATGGAGATGGGTTTTTTCCTTAAACCTCATGAACCAACCTCTGCTAGCTTCAAGTTTTTCTTCTGAAGCTTCCTCACCTCTCACAGCCTTCAAAGAATTGGAGAGAGTTAGGACCTTGCTCTGGATTAGACTTGGCTTAAGGGAATGCTGGGGCTGGCCTGATCTTCCATCCGCACCTCTAAAACTTTCCCCATATCAGCAATAAGGCTGTTTCGCTTTCTTATCATTCATGTGTTCACTGGAGGAGCACTTTTAATTTCCTTCGAGAACTTTTCCTTTGTGTTCACAACTTGGCTAACTCGCCTCTTGGCACGAGAGGCGTAGCTTTCAGCCCACCTTGGCTTTCAACATACTTTCCTCACTAGGTGCAACATTTCTAGCTTTTGATTTAAAGTGAGACATATGACTCTTCCTTTCACTTGAACACTTAGAAGCCAATGCGGGGTTATTAATTGGCCACTTTTCAATTTTGTTGTGTCTCAGGGAATAGGGTGGCTGAGGAGAGGGAGAGAGACTGGGGAACAGCTGGTCAGTGGAGCAGTCAGAATACATACAGCATTTATTATGTTCACCGTCTTACATGGTTGCGGTCTGTGGTGCCCCAAAACAATTACAAGAGTAACATCAGAGGTTACAGATCACCATAACAAATAATGAAAAAATTTGAAATACTGTTAAGAATTACCAAAATGTGACAGAGGCGTGAAATGAGCAGATGCTATAGGAAAAATGATGCCAACAGACTTTCTCAACCCAGGGTTGCCACACACCTTTAATTTGTAGAAATCACAGTATCTGTGAAGTGCAGGAAAACGAGGTATGCCTGTACCAGGAATGCAATAAACATTTGTGGAATGAATGATGCATATTTTTTTCTTTGTAGAATTACAGATATCAATAAGCTGTGCTGTATTTAAAGTACACTATATCTAGGGCTTCCCTGGCACAGTGGTTAACAATCTGCCTGCCGATGCAGGGGACACCGGTTCGAGCCCTGGTCTGGAAGATCCCACATGCCGCGGAGCAACTAAGCCCCTGCGCCACAACTACTGAGCCTGCGCGCCACAACTACTGAGCCTGCGTGCCACCACTACTGAAGCCTGCACACCTAGAGCCCGTGCTCTGCAACGAGAAGCCACCCAATGAGAGGCCCGCGCACTGCAACGAAGAGCAGCCCCCACTTGCCGCAACTAGAGAAAGCCTGTTTCAAAAATAAATAAATAAATTTATTTATTTTTAAAAAGTAAACTATATCTAATTTTGGATTTTCACTTTTTGGAGTTATCTATATCATGACTTCCTCCTAATTAAAGCACAAGGGCCCAGCCCTAAGTAGCCAGGGTGGCTCAGGAAAGAAACAGACTTTAACTCCACATTATTAGACACAGTGGTATTAGGATCAACTAAGACAATATCATCTTTCCAAAGGGTCGAGTCAATGGAAGATGGCTTCCTTGTCAAATGAAGCGACTTGAGTCCTCGAGACCAGGGTTTTTAAGAGTGAAACCTTCTGTCTTGGTCAAAACAGGCATCAGATCTTCCATAGCGAAAACTATTTTTGTAAATAGAAAAAAAATGTAGAAACAGGATGAATGTGGCCAATAAAGAGCAGCCGTGGATTGGGGACGTCTAAAGAGAGTAGCAGGGGTGCTTTTACCCACATGCTATTTGTGCCAACACAGATCTCAGAGGCTACAAGTGGAGTTGATCAGAGTTGAAAGAGAAGTGCTCCCAGGTGTGCCTAAGTGCCTTTCATTCCAGAGAGTTAAGGTTGAGGAATTCTTGCACTTAACCTCGAGCCCTCCCTGTCATGAAAATCCATTTTGGGGTTACTGTGGACTAGTTTACAAACAAAATCTCAACAAAGAATATCTCCTGCAACCTTTAAAACCCATTCCCCAAGAAAGTGATAAAACACAGGGACTGGGAGAAAATATATGCCAATTGTATATCTGATAATGTATCTAGAAAATATAAAAGAGGTCTTAAAACTCAACCACAAAAAGACGAATAATTCAATTTTAAAATGGACCAAGGATCTGAATAGACATTTCTCCAAAAAACATAGAAAAAAGACCAATAAGCACACAAAAAGATGTTCAACATAATTAGTCATTAGGGAAATGCAAGTCAAAACCACAATGAGATACAACTTCACAACCACTAGGGTGGCTATAATCAGACAGATATCAAGTGTTGGTGAGGATGTGGAGAAACTGGAACCTTCATACACTCCTGGTAAGAATGTAAAATGGTGCAGATGCTTTGAAAAACATTCTGGCAGTTCCTCAGAAGATTAAACACAGAGTTATGACCCAGTAATTCCACTCCCAGTTATATGCCCAAAAGAAATAACATACATCCACACGGAAACCTGAACAAAACTGTTTCTAGGAGCATTATTCATGACAGCCAAAAGGTGGAAACAACCCAAACATCCGTCAAATGGACGAATGGATAAACAAAATGTGGTATATTCATACATGGAATATTACGTGGCAATAGAAAGGAATGAAGCACTGACACCTACTACACCATGGATGAAAGTTGAAAACATTATGCTAAGTGAAAGAAGTCACAAAAGACCACAGCTTGTATAACTGCATTTATACGAATGATCAGAATAGACAAATCTATAGAGACCGAAAGTAGTTCTTGCCAGGGGCTGGGTATGGAAAGTGACTGCTGATGGGTAAGGGGTTTCTTTTTTGGGGTGATAAAGGTGGTGTAAAATTGATTGTGGTGATGGTTGCACAGCTCTGAATACACTGAAAAACCTCTGAATTACATACTTTAAATAAGTGAATTGTACAACATATGAAATTTATCTCAACAAAGCTATTAATAAAAAAAAAAACAAGGCAGAAACTTCAGCCCTGCTTCAATCGCCTTACCCCGCCTGCACAAACAACTTGGGTTCCCAGCTTTGGGTGCTAACCGGTCACAAAATCCTATCATCCCTAAAACCTCAATTTATATTCCATGAATTTGGAATCTAAAATCTAAACAGAAGCTGCACTAAAGATCAGCTCTGCATTATTTAGAGGAGAGAAAATTGCAGAACATCATCGGAACAGCTTAAGGAAAATTTCAGCATCCTGAAATATTTCCCATCTACATTAACAGCCATGTTTGCTATGTGCTCCCATAGTAAAAACATTTAGTCCCAATAACCATAAAATGTAATAATCAATTAAGCATTTTAAAATCACATTTAACTAGCCTTAATCCCAACTTACATATTCACAGTATGACAAATTAAACCTTAATACTGAAGGAATATTTACCATTATACCAATGACATGCAATAAAGAAGTGCTCTTTCAAAACCTTACGGTCGGGCTTCCCTGGTGGTGCAGTGGTTGAGAGTCCGCCTGCCGATGCAGGGGACACGGGTTCGTGCCCCGGTCCGGGAGGATCCCACATGCCGCGGAGGCGCTAGGCCCGTGAGCCATGGCCGCTGAGCCTACACGTCTGTAGCTTGTGCTCCACAATGGGAGAGGCCACAACAGCCAGAGGCCCGCGTACCGGAAAAAAAAAACAAAAAACCGTACTGTCCAACACAGTAGCCACTGGCCACATGTGGCTACTGAACACTGGAAATGTGACTAGTCCAAACTGAGATGTGTTGTAAGTGTAAAATACACACTATATTTTAAAGACTTACTACAAAATGGAGACTGAAAAATATTTAGCTTTGCATATTACAGGTTGAAATTATCTTTTAGATATATTGGTTTAGATAAAATATATACTATTAATCCCACCTGTCTCTTTTTAAACAGACTCAATGTGGGGGCTCAGGGCCCCCACCCGGACGAGAACATTTCAAATTACATACGCAGCTCACATGATATTTCTATTGGAAAGAGTTGCTCTAGAAAAACATTTAGAGCTTTTGAGGGGAAGGTAAGTATGCATCAGAAGACAGGGCTCTGAATAACTTCTATTATAGTTCCCTGTCGCCATCTCTTTTATATACTGGTCACTTTGCAGGAGTCTTTAGTATGGGTGGAAAAGCTGTAACACAAAGTCATCACCATACTTTCGAGACAACACAATCATACGGACCCTCCAACCATGCTTGCTTTCTGCAGCTGTTGCTTTCATAAGAAGCTACAGCATGTGCCAGCCAAGAAGGAAAGTTTTAAATGACATCAGTTAAGGATAATTGTTAATTATCCAGCAGTTCTGGATAATTTCCCCCTGTGGAGCAAAACAGCCTGAGAGCTTTAAGTATGGTTTGATTGAACCTTTGGACAAGGTATCTAGATGAAAGCAAGGGCAGTAAAAAGGATCACAGGTGATCCAGGAGGAAACCAGAACATGAGAAGCATTGAACTGAGTTTAAGGAAGACCCCTAGGGTGATCTACTTCAAGTGGGAACTCTTAAGCCATCAGTGTGAGCCCTGGATCTAATCGCAACGTAACCCCACCTGCACCTGTGGAATGCGTGTTACCTGAGCATTTGACTTTAATCATTAGCATCGCTGGATGTCACACCTCCTGTGTACTGGAATACTTCTGGTGACGGATTTGTTATCCACAGCAGTGCTGTCCAATACAGCAGCCACTAACCACACAGATGGCTATGGAGCTGTTGAACTGTGGCTAGTGTGACTGGGAAGCTCAACTTCATTTTAGTTAACTTAAATTAACACGCGTGGCTAGGGCTGCTGTACTGGCCGGCAAAGGTCTAGAGCCTTGCTTCCCAAGTGTGGTGTGCAGACCAGCAGCACAAGTACCTCTGGGAGTTTGTTAGAAACACAAGGTATTTCTGACTCCATCTGAACCTCCTGAAATACATCCTGCAGTAACAGCATCTCCAGGCGATTCCTATGCACATTAACGTCTGGAAAGCACTGACCCAGAGTAGGGGGTCTTAGCTGAATACTACACTGTATAAAAAGTTAGCACATACGTGTATGTATAGGTGTACGTATGTGTATATACATGCTTTACCCATTTCCTTCCCCTGAAGACAATGTCCACACTTTTTCCTTAGATTTTCCGAGGAGTTTGTGATCCAAAACAGAAGTTTTATCCTATAGAAATGTAGCCCCGTAAAGTAGGAAAGCAGATTTCATTGAACAAAGAAAAACTTTTAAATTACCCTTTGTTATGCAGGCACAGTCTTCAATTCATGAAGGGCAGAACCTGGCCATCCACGGCTTTGAGGTTCTTCTGCTGTGTTCTCACTTCTTCACCCATGCTACCCACACAGTTCATTCTCCTAGACTGTTTTTATGTTTCAAAATACCACATGTACACGCATTAGCACAGATAAGTAGTATAACATTTATATATATTCTATTTTGTATTATACACCCATACCCACACCCTGATTTTTTAGTGCAAAATTGGCCACAAAATGCACTTTAGTGCAAATACATACCGGTTTGTGCTAATTTGTACAGCCTGGAACAACTGGTGGAGTTTTAAGTACTGATGTGCTGTTGCAGCTGCTACCAATTTTTCGGTTGATTCAGGAATCAACCAGGAAAAAAAAAATTTTTATTAGTATCATAGAAGTCTAGTTGTTATCTACAACATGTAACCATGAAGATTCGGGAATCAGCCAGGTATCTTTTTAATTAGTATAATGGCAGTCTAGTTATAATCTACTACATGAAACCATGAACAAAACAGCTGATGGTCAGCCGGTGGTTATTTAGCTTACTTTTCCATCAGTAGATAGCGCTGGTTTTATATTATAATAAAAAACACTCATCCTTTATTATTTGTCTGGCAAAAATTTAGGAAACAAAGATTTCTTTTTTCAAAGATACTTTTATGTTGAGGATGCGGCTGTCGGCAGGCTTCGTAAACCTGCCTTACAGTATTCCTGCCCCCCGCCCCACACCTCCACTTTGTTAACAACAAGATGCTATGGCAATGATTTATTCCCAGTGGACTAAGTCCCTAGCATTAGATATGTCCCCAAGTCTCAAAATGGCTCTAAGAATCTGCCTTGAATCATTATCCTCCACTGCTGTTTAAGAGGAGACATGCACAAACTGGTAGTCAGCTAATGCAGCCAGGAAAATTAACTCGTCACAAAGAGCCACAAGTACCAATACTGCAAAAATGAAGAAAACATAAGTTTAGCCTCACTTTTTTTTTTTGTAATATAAATTTATAAATGCAGAAGTACGGAATGCACTTGCAACATGAAGAGTTAGGTTCCCTCAATAAATACTTTCTCACTAATCAGTCTGGTGAAGAATAACTTGCTAGCACTGGAAAGTACAAATAGACAAATCATACATTTAATACATTTGGCCCTGGTGGGGCAAAAGATTCTTTAGAAATTAGCCAGCTGAAAGGGTAATTTACCAGGAGGGTTCTAATCTTTTCTTAACCTCTGCAATGTGACAGACATCATTAAAATACCAGGGCTAAAATACAATTTTCCACCTTGTTTCCACTGCCAGATACAGGATGAATGTCATCCACATTCCCGTGGTGGAGTAGGGTGGCTTTTCTCTATCCCTTTCTTTTCCATCCAGAAAGCACGCTGGAAGGCAAGTGAGTGGTGCTACTGTAAGAATAACCTTGATGCCAGTCTAATATGGTCAATCAGTCACACAATTGGACACACCATCATATTATCTCACGCCCAGTCACGACACACCTTTTCTGAGGATCTCTCATTCACTTAGTTTCTCGCCTTCAGCAGGGCCAACATTCTCATTTGCATTCAGTTTAAGTATTTATTCCATTTATTAACATAACCAGTAGAACTGAGTGTTTTAAAATATTTATTATATTTCGTTCTAGAAATGATGGTACAATTACGTCACACACCTTTGGGAAGGCATATTTATGCTTTCACACCAGAGCAAAGTTTTATGCATGGCCAGAACTGGAAATACCTAAGCTGTGAATAACAAAGGATAATGCTGTTGATAGGAGGAGCCCTTGTAAGTTTTCAAAAGCTTTCTTCTCTATCATTTATTTTTGGGCAGATATCAATCAGTCCAGTGGAAGGAGTTCTGAACATAAAAGGCACCTAGAATAAAAATTAGACCTTAACTAACAAAAAGAGGTGCACATGTTTACATCAAGAAACAAAAAGCCCTATTGATGCAACTCTCCTGCAAGCCAATGATAATAATAAATGCAAAAGCTATTGCAACTGAAAAGTCTATAAACACTTACCTGAACCTGGTTCATGAGCCGGATAATGACAATCACTTTGTGTTTTTAAACTTGTGGATGTTTTATCACCATTTAAACAAGCATGAGTACTGTTATTTATATTCACAGGTTCTAGGGGGAAGGCTCACTCTAATTATTTATCCATAGCCAAGATTTGTTTTGTTTTCTCTTAAATTCCATTGCTATGTACTCCATCCATGGATGCGTTAAAAATTACTGTTGCCAAAAAAAAAAAAAAATTACTGTTGTCCTTCGAAGAATGTAGCAAAACCTAAAACTGCTACTTTAAACCAAATTCCTTTAAATGATTATAAAGCCAGTAAAGCTGACGTTTTACTATGATTTAAGCACCTGAAATATATTCTAACCAACTGATATTCTCTGAGCTAGAATTAGGATCCTCAAAATTTGTATGTATGTACAAATATTGCAAATTAAGCTAATAAAAACTTGGAAAAATACAAATAGCTTTTTTAGTACAAAGATCCAAAATCCACATAGGGGTCTGTACTAAGAGGAAAATGAACAGGAAGCCAGCAAACGTGTCTGCATTTTCTAATCTGGAGACAAAGGCCTCAGCGGAGCCAGGTGGTATTCAGCTGGGTCTGGTTCTTGATGCTGGTATCCATTTTTAGCACTTCGCGAATGGCCATGGTCGCGTAGGTAGAAGGAGGGAGAGAAAAATCCATCTTCAGAGCTCTGTATTTGCCTTCTGCCAGGCAAGAAATAACAGTCAGAAAGTAAGGCAGCTGCAGACAGACTGGGGCGAGTCACATAATCTCTATACAGATAAAAGAACTGTGCTCCTTTCTTCAGCCTACTTCCCATGGGGCCTCAGAAAATGAGGCATGGGAGTAAGAGATCTGTGAGTGAAGAATCCACCTGAATCCCTATAGTAATTCTACCTGGAACCTTCATAGAAAGGGTAGGTGACAGAAGAGCATAGGAGAGAAACACACATAAAATGAAAAAAAAAAAAAAATTTACGCTACAGGGTGAAAACAGACAAAGGAATGGCAACAAGAATTTGACAATGAAAAGGCATTTTAGACTCTCTTGCTAGGTTTTCACCTAACTTTGTTAACTTTCTATGGGAGTGGGGAGGATATTCAATCACCTAATATCACAACCTTCTATAATGTTCATTCATTTTCAGTGGGAAATACTCTTTTAATCACTGACCTCCAACTGTAATCATAAAACTAAGATGACAAAACACAAAATAGAAATCATAGAGTGGGTTGGGAGATGGTGGTGATTGTAAGTTTTTTTTTTAAATATGTTTTTGTATGAGAAAACATTTCAAAGTTGACACAGAACTGATGGCTGAGTAAACTTACCAGAAGCAAACACTGGTGGTGGTTTCCCTTCTAGGTTGTCCACATCTGTGTTGAAGAGTGGAATTTTAGGATCATCATATGCAACGACTTCCCTTTGAAACATATGAAGAAAAGTGTGAATGTGAATTTCCATAACAGGCACTAAGTTACTCATCACCATTTGTTTAGCAAGGAAAACACACAGGCCTAGTGTAAATAATTCTAGGTGGGAGTATTCAATAACAGAATACGGCCATATTTTATACAGAAATACTATATAGCAAGGTGACAGATGATGCCAGCCTATGGTAAAAATAAAAAATGTTTCCCTAGGATGGAAATTCCTTTTGTATGTAGTTGGTAAGTAGTAAACTTCACTTGGCAGAGATGCAATTGAATTAATCACAGCATGTGTACTTTCTCCAGGGCAGTTTTCACCACTAACACCACCATGTTGCTGTGAGAAACTGCTCTCTGGCAAGATGGAGGCCAACTCTGTCAGCCTCTTCCCACAATCCAGAGAAGAGGAGGGAAAAGGAAAAGGGAGAAGAGATGGAGAGAAGGAAGAGGACTTCCTGACAGTGGGCAACTAGTCCAGGGTTTAATTTTTTAAATTATCAAATAAAGCTTTACATAATACTAGGTATTAAAGTATTTTAAAATGGGTAATACAAGTATCTTTTTCTCTCTAGAAACGTGATAATGAAACAACCATATCAGTGTGGAACTCACAGCTAATTCTGAGTAAGGTAACTTGAAAATCTCAGTTTTTTAGGAATAGGGAAAAAGTTCATTCTCTGCACATCTCTTCAATAATTTAGCAATGTCAGTAAGATGTAAACTTAGCCACTTTCACTATATATTTGAATTCATTTATCTCCTGATAATTTGAAAATTACCAGGTAGTAGCAGTAATGAGAATAGTATTCAATAACAGCAATAACACTTTTATGCCAGGCTGTAAGCAATGAAAAATATTTATATAATGAAAAAGGTTAAAATCTAGTAGTTCAGTTCTATTTCATTCCAGACTATTACTCACCAGCTGACATTCTGCGGACGAATAATGATCTTTCGGTAGGCCCCTGATAAGGAATAATCTCTAATTTTGTGTCTCATGTTGTCAATATCAAGATTGTCCGCTGTGAGCATTTCCCTGTAGGCTTCACTAACTAATACAAAACAAAATCAGTTGGAATGCAGCATGTCAGCAAGCTACCTTGAACTATAGAGAGTAACATAAATTCTGTCACCTTAACAAAATTAATCATCTCAATTTACAATCCAATCTGTTCTATGGAATTAAAACGTACTGACTTACTAACTAGTACCAGGTGTCTCCAGTTTAGGTTTGGCCGACTCGTACTTTATTTTTGCAACCAGGCACAGTATCTGGGGTTAAGGGTCCCAAGATGGCTACAAAAGGCCATTTCATCAGAAGTTACTCAACTACAATGTATATGTACTCAGAGTTGGAAGAGACCATATACAGAGCCTCTAACTCCTTCCGGAAGAAGGTAGTTATAAATAAATGTATAAAAATAAGAGACCTGGGAACACCATCTGGCTCACCCTCGCACCTGATGTAGAAACTTTTTTACAACACCAGAGAGAGACAGTCATCCAGCCTTTGCTTTCACGTCGCCATTTATGGGGAGCTACCACTTTGTGAGGCACGCAATTATTGGAAAATTTTTTCTGTGCCATGCTGAAATATGTCATCGTGTGACTCCTGTCAACTGCTTTGGAACACAGATTAATTGCTTTCTTCCACATGTGTTTGTAAGTACTGGGCCTTTAAGCCATGATCTCCTCTAGACCAACAAGTTCCTCCAACTGTCCCTCCTTTGATATTTCTGTACTCCCCACCGACCCCTCATCTGCCTTGGGTAACAGGCTTACGTTAATAGTAACACCAGATACTTTTCATGTAGACTACCACCAAACTGGCCTTTTCCATCTGTACACTTGATCTTTGAACGTAAACATGAGAATTTACATTTAACCCTATTAAATGCCCTCTGCAGTTCTTTTTAAATACTTATTTTCCATATAATTAATATTAACTATTTTGGGTTATACTACTTGCAAATATGATAAGCAGATTTCTTTACTCACGTCATTCGTAAAAAACGTTGGTTAGACCAGGGTCAAGGAAAGACTCCCTCACGACCCACTTGTGAGGACAGCAGGGATCCCTAACTGAGCACTGCTGACACCAAGTGTGCCTACGTCATGAATCCACATGCCTGAACCACCACCCAGCCAGCCTGTGAGCCCCTGTCTTGGCCACGAGGTCTCCACAATCGGCTCTGTCAAAGGCTAAGCTGAATGTATGTTTTAACTGATACTAACTAGCCCAAAGTTTCTGACCTTGAGAGGTACCAGAGAGTAGAAAAGAATGCTTTCTTTTTCTCTCCTGGAAAGAGGGCAAGTGTGGCTCCAAGCATCTCAGTGCCTTCCTTCTCTACCTCCTGGTACTGGTCTCCGGTTCCTCGCTGCATCATCTGTGCCATCCACGCAGCACAGGCAGGCCACCCCACCCTTGTCTACCGCCCTTATTCATTCTCCCTCCTCTTGTCTAATCCTTTTCCCTCCATGAGGCCAACCTCACACAGCAGTCTGATTAGTCAACATGTAAATGGCAGGCTACCACTCCACTCTTTTATAAGTATTTGCCTTATCAAAGAAGGGTGTTAATCCTCATCATTTTGTAATTTCAAGAAATATAACGTTGATAAGTAAACTAATTCTGGGATCTTGAGAGAAAAGATGTTTTAACAGGAAAACACCTCCGACAGACTAGCCCTGGTGAGGAGTAAACTTCCAGAGTCAGTTCCACCAGGGTAGTCCCATGCTCAGGGCTGCTTTCTTTTTTACAATTTCTGAATCCTTCAAGAGTAAAAGTTCCAATTCCCCTGTCAAAATGGCATCCATGAAGGTACAGAAGTAATTCTTATCAGCCTCTGGGGAATGGGAAATAAGGGTAGGGAATGCTAAGTTTCCAGTTTATAAACTTCTGAGCTCACTGACTCTTGAAACACATGAACAGATATTATTTAACGCGGTTTAAAAAAAAAAAGGTTAAAAAAAGCAATGTTAAAGTATAATTATCCATTCTCTTTCTCAATGACTCTTTCCAAACCCTTCCATCCTTAGTAAGAATTAGTGAATTTCAGAAATTTTAAATAACAGTGCCAATAATAACAGCCACAACAATAAGGATACCAACACTATCACCATCACCACCACCTCCACCACCTGGTTTCTTAATTTAAATCATCCATCTGAATGCATCTATTTCAGGGGGACTTTTATAAGCAAACACGGCTTATGTATGTTTGAAATCTAAACATTTTTTTTCAAGTCGGATGGAAATTAAGGTTCTAAAATCATATTTAAAATACTGATTTTTTTTCCCTCTCTCGACTCTTGGCTGCCAGTGGCTTAATTATGTCCGACTTTAACTATCTTCCCCGGAGGGAACTTACTTTTATGCTGGGGGTAGATAACATCAAAACCAGGCAAGGGCATTACCACATCATGGATGGAGTAATTATTAACATCGTCTTCCTCAATACAGACAACTGCAGCTGAAAATATACCAATGGATAAATTAAGAAGAATTAAGAAAACAGGCAGTATTTCCACAAGTCCAACCTTCTAAAATTACACATCTAAGCAATCAGAAATGCAAGCGTGCCCAGGTTCAGTGCCCCATGGAGCTCAGAGAAATTAATTTGCCTTTCTGTCTTTTCTATTCTACCCGAAAAATAAATATCGTGGATTCAGAAAAAGTAGAAAACTAAAAATAATCTGTTTCTCAGCTGCACCCTCACGTTTTAGGACTCCTGGCTTTTAGCTTCTTTTTCCTCATCAGACAACACTACAAAATACTATTTGGAAAGTTATCACAGATGAATGCATTTTGCTAAAAGCATAAACAATGGGAAAAAAAACCCCGTCTGTATTTAGAGGATGAAATGTGGTGGCACAGGGGACATTAAAATACACCAGATGTGATCAATATTGAGTGAGGAAAAATTAAATCAGGAAAAGATTAATTAAAATTTCCATACAAATGAAAAGCTTTAGTTCATTTACTGGGCACACCTGCAGATGAGCAGACTGTCTCCAGGAAGTAGCCAGGAAGAAATGGGCTTTGGAAACAGACTTGATTTGATTCCCAGACTTCTCTCTTTTTAATTTTTTTTTAAAATTAATGTTTATTTATTTATTTATTTTTGGCCACACTGAGTGGCATGTGGAATCTTAGTTCCCTGACCAGGGATCGAATCCACGTCCCCAGCAGTGGAAGCGCGGAGTCTTAACCACTGGCCCACCAGGGAAGTCCTAGCCTTCTCTTTTTTTTTTAACCAGCTGTGGAAACTTGGGGTTAGTGACTGAACCTCGTGTGAGGAACAGACAGAATGCTTCACAGTAATACTGAGCTTTAAACTAGAAGATGCAGGTAAAGGGCTTACTTAGCAGAAGGCCCAGCACACAGTAAGGGCTCAACAGCAGATGGGACTGTTTGCATGTCTTATGAACATTTCAGGCACAGAGTGTGCACTAAATGTCTACGATATCACAGCCCCATGTAAAGTGCACTCCAGTCTTGTGTTGACTTAAAGAAACTCTTTAAGACTGGCCAACGACAGCAGGGAGGCTGAAGTACACCCAGAAGTGTAGAGAAGTATTAGCTAGACCCAGATTAGGGTTTGCAAAGGGATCTTAGGCAACACTTAGTCCAAATCTTATCCTAGTTGAGAAAATGGAAGCCCGGAGAGAGTCAGGTGCATATTTTCAAATCAGATGCCTATTTTTCATTACATATGACAGATCCATACCAGTCAGTCTGAGCTTACAATGTCTTTCCCTTTCAAGCTTACCAGACAGCTATCTTAACCAGCAGCCAGGCTGGATGTTAAACACTAGTGTCAAATAACTGAACCCAAGTTTGTGTGAGCAAGGATGGTGTCTGCCCTCTTACCTCCTTTGAGAACAAGGTCCCCCGGGACAGGGTTCAGTCCATACTCTTCAATCCTCTTGCTCACCATGTTGTTCCACACATAGCTCTGATAGCTATGAATATACATTAAGCGATTATTTCTTGGTATCTGATGGGAGAAAAATAAAAAACAGGCAAGAGAAAAAAAAATACATTCCAAATATTAAAAGTACTGTACTTTCCAAGACATCCCACTTGTTTAGTGGTGCCCCTAGTACAAGAAACTCGTAACTTCAATCTCCCATTTTTCCAACAGCTTATAGAAACAGTAACTGACACACAGCCACCAATTTTAGAGACGGAAGCCCTCAGACTAGGGGGTGTTCATGATCCGCAGCAGCTGCAGCAGCTCCCGTTTTGCACCCACGGTTCAGACGTTCATGTGAAGAAAGCAAGTGCTTTGGAATTTATACCCTCAATCAAAGATACAGACTTCAAACTCAAGGAATTTACACCTCAATCATAGAGCTAACAGTGCTTTCTAATTCTATGGAAGGAGAAAGCCTGTATGACTGAACTGACAACTAATTTCCTCCAGCAGGAATCCTGATTTTTTTGTACATCTGGGGGAGAGTAACCAAGACTTACAGTTAGGAGTTAAACTTTAGTCTATCTGTACTATAGAATGCAAACACCAGTATAGGCTACACTTACCATGATGCTACCCAGTCTTGAATCACCACAGAGAAACCACACTAAAATGTAGTCATTTAGATCACTTACTGTGCAACCCTCTCACTGAAGCAGGTTACAGCTCTGATGCTACAGAGACTAAGAAATGAACTCTATGATGGGTTCTGAATTTCTCAAATACCAAGATACTTAAATTAAACTTCCTTGTAGGTATTTTCCACACAGATGCTTTCCTCGTGCCTTGCATGTTAACAACCACTGCCCCACTGCCTGCACCCACCACCCTCCCCTATCACCACCCAGGGTCTCAGCAAGGATCCCGCAGGCAACACCCCTCTCAGAGATTGCCAAAGGATCCCTTATTTACCTTCTGTTCTTCCAAAATTTAGTAAAATATTTAAAGATAAAAAGTTCAAAGCATTGAGCCACCTCAAGTCAGTGCCTGACTTCACAAATTGCACTCACTATGCCAAATGCAGAGACTATATTCTTCAGTCCGTATTTTGAAAGTCCTCGGAGAAGCTGCCCTTCCACACACCTTTTGACAGGTAGTTTTCGGAGGGCAGCGGCTGGGTCTTTGGTCTTCGCCCATTCCTCCCTGCATTTAACCAAGTACCCCTTTTCAGCTGGTGGGGGGAAAAAAAGCTGTGATTAAACAATTTATCCAAAAGACAGTTCTATAACTTAAAACACTTCACAGAGAACACAAAATTAGAAAGTGCTATTTGTAAGAGAGATACTCTGAAGCGCTTTTGGTCACCTGAGAATAATCATCAGAAAAGTGAAAAGATGGGAAGGGCAGAAAGTTTACAGAACTAGATGGCTTTCAACATGCTACCACCCCAGGACTTAAAGCCAATGACTGTTCATTATCAAGCTGACTCAACAACAGACAAAACCTTGGTAGTCCTTTCTTCCTTCCCTCTCTTTTTCTATTGTATTGTCAAAGTTAATGGATTACTTTCCATAAAATTAGACCTTATCTCTTTTAACTTGCAAATGAATAATTATCCAAAGTGGGCATAATTATTTTGCTGATTTGTAAAGTGGTACTTAAATCCTTTTCCATACAGTATGACATTAGTTTTTAATGAACTCTCCAAACTTAAAAATCCTCAGTGTGTTTTTGCCAAGTTTTTATATTGTATTACATTTTGCTTTAACAAATTAACCACAGTGAAATCTGTTTGGATTCCTATATGTTCAGAGATTTAATACTGCATGGAGAAAAGGAAATGAATGTATTCATTTATGAATTAATAAATTAGATGAGCTAAAGACCTGAAAATAAGATATAAATTATAAATCTCAAATATATACATAAAACTTGTGTAAAAAAAGACATAAACTATACTTTTTACCTTAAAAACAGTTTTAAAAATTCTGAAATAATGACCCCAATTTGTACCTATACTTCAATTCAAAGCAATTCCATGAATACCTAGTCATATATTCTTTTTTTTTTCTTAAGATTATTTTTATTCTCACCTCCAGAACGGGGTTTCAATATTAAATCCATGACTTCAGCCCAGGAATTTTGTAGTATAGCTCTAAAATTAAACAGCATTTATTTTACTTAATTTTGCATTAAGATGAATTTTATTTGCCCAAGCCTGTGGAGTAACAAACCATATTAACTTTATATATTTTATTAAACTTAAAATAAGCAGAAAAACTAATATAATAACATAGGTTTCAAATGTAAATGTCAAAAGAACTTAAGAGAAGAAAATTAAAAATATAATGTTTACTCATAACATTTAATATCATTTCACAGTTTTAGAAAGCTGTTATAGTATAAATACTACCTAGTCATGCTTTAAGCTGATATACATGGTATTATCTGTATAAATCAAAGTTGTCTTTATATACTAAAACTTATTTGAAACTTCTCAAAAAAAGTCTCCCATGTTAAATACTTTCTTGCCTAGATAAAGAGAATAAATACAATTTATCCTTCTCTATTATTCTTGCCAAAATGGAAGTATCTTTACATTTGCTGATTATAAGTTATACATGCTTCTTTAAAATTAAACAGTACATAAGAAAGGTTACCTGCTATCTAACCTTTAAAAAATAAACACTGTTAACACTTCAGAGAGTAGTTTTCAAGACTTACTTGATCTTTAAGTGTATGCAGTTTCTTCTTTAACTTTTATTATACTCTCTTTTATCACACAGAGGTTGTATTTCATGTATCATATCTGAACACTTTTTATAGTTAAGATTTCTGCTCTTGGAGTCATACTGAGAAAGGCCCTCCCTACCATAAGAAAATAAAAATCCCTTCTATTAATTTTTCTGTTTTTCTACTTCACTAGCGTTTTTATTTTTCACGTTTAAGTTAATCTATATATTTCTATGTATTAAATTATATAAAATGATGTTTTATCTACTGATGAGATCATATGGATATTTAACCTACTAATGCAATGAATTAGATTAATAGATATCCCACTGCTGGCCATCCTTAAAGTCCTGGAACAAGCCATGCTCTATCAGTCTTTAAATATACTCCTGAGCGACACATTATTCAGCTGCCTAGGCCTTCAGTAACATTTCCAAAAAGAGTACAGTATTAATTCAAGACTAGGAACTAGTGTGCCAGATTTCATGGAAAAAGACTTCTGTGCTCAAAAACCTTTGTTATCTGGCTGGCCACTTGATTTTGTAAATAGTTTTATTGGAAAACATCCGTGATCCTTAATTTATGTACTATTTCTGGCTACTTTCACACTGTAACAGCAGTGCTGAGTAGCTACTACACACACTCCATGGCCCACAAAGCCTAAATATTTACCTTTACAGAGAAAGTCTGCCAACATCTGGTGTAATATATTAAAATTTCTCAACTACAGGACTTTTTAACACTTTTAAGATACTACCACACACATGAAGGTTCAGTATATATCGCCATATTAATATATATACTAATTTGGTTTATATTTGGTTTATAACAAATATATATTTGGTTTATAACAAGCCATCCTATCTGGCTCACCACACATTAAAATGTTTTCTATTTTTCTGACATTATCTTTCCTTCTTCCACCTTCTTTTTTTATTTTTTTAATTTTCTAAAAAATAAATTTATTTTATTTATTATTTTTGGCTACATTGGGTCTTCATCGCTACGTGCGGGTTTTCTCTAGTTGCGGCGAGCGGGGGCTACTCTTTGTTGCGGTGCACGGGCTCCTCATTGCGGTGGCCTCTCTTGCTGCGGAGCACAGAGCTCTAGGCAGGCAGGTTTCAGTAGCTGTGGCACGCAGGCTCTAGAGCGCAGACTCAGTAGTTGTGGCACACGGGCTTAGTTGCTCCGTGGTGCGTGGGATCTTCCCGGACCAGGGCTCGAACGCATGTCCCCTGCATTGGCAGGAGGATTCTTAACCACTGCGCCACCAGGGAAACCCTAAGTTTTTTAATATGGTGTAAAAGTAAAGTTCCAACTTCATTTTCTTTTTCTTGCAGGTGGACAGCCAGTATCCCCAACACTTACTCATTGAAAATTTGTCCTTTCGCCAATTGAATGATCTTGTCATCCTTGTCAAAAATCATCTAACCATATATATTAGGATTTGTTCCACTTTTTTTTAAACAGTTTTACTGAGGTATAACTCACATACCACATAATTTATCCTTTAAGTGCACAACTCAATGACTTTTAGTATACTACAGAATTTTGCAACATTACACAATCAATTTTAGAACATTTTCATCACCCCGAAAAGAAATCCTAACCCTAACCCATCAGCAGCCACTTATTCTCCATGACCTCTGCCCCATCAACTTTCTGATTCTATGGATTTGCCTAGTCTGGACATTTCATACATAATGAATCATACACTATGTTGCCATTTGTGACTAGCTTCTTTCACTGAGCATGTTTTAAAGGTTCATTCAAGTCATAGCATGTATCAGTCCTTCATTCCCTTTTACTGCTGAATAATGTTCCATTGTATTAATATGCCACATTTTGTTTATCCATCTATCAGCTGATAGACACCTGGGTTGTTTCCATAATTTTGGCTGCTATAAATATCAGTGTAAATTTTCATGTTGGACATATGTATTCGATTCTCTTGAGTATATTCCTAGGAACGCAACAGCTAGGTCATATGGTAACCCTATTATTTAACCATGTAGGGAAAACCCAGACTATTTCCCAAAACGGCTGTACCATTTTAGATTCCCACCAGCAGGTCATGAGAGGTCCAAGTTCTCCACATCCTCAACAATACTTTTTTTTTCTTTTTTGGCTGAATTGGGTCTTCGTTGCTACACGTGGGCTTTCTCTAGTTGCGGCGAGCCAGGTCTACTCTTCATTGCAGTGGCTTCTCTTGTCGCAGAGCATGGGCTCTAGGTGCGCAGGCTTCAGTAGTTGCGGTGCACGGGCTCAGTAGTCGAGGCACGTGGGCTCTAGGGGGCAAGGGCTTCAGTAGTTGTGGCTCACGGGCTCTAGAGCACAGGCTCAGTAGTCCTGCCGCATGGGCTTAGTTGCTCCACAGCATGTGGGATCTTCCCGGACCAGGGATTGAACCCATGGCCCCTGCTTTGGCAGGTGGATTCTTTTTTATTTATTTATTTAATTATTTTTATTTTTGGCCACGTTGGGTGTTGGTTGCTGTGCGCGGGCTCTCTCTAGTTGCTCCTCACTGCGGTGTGCGGGGCTCTCATTGCAGTGGCCTCTCATGTTGCAGAGCACAGGTTCTAGGCATGAGGGCTTCAGCAGTTGCAGTACGCAGGCTCAGCCGTTGTAGCGCAGGGGCTGAGTTGCTCCGTGCCATGTGGGATCCTCCCAGACCAGAGCTCGAACCCAAGTCCCCTGCATTGGCAGGTGGACTCCTAACCACTGCGCCACCAAGGAAGCCTGGCAGGTGGATTCTTAACCACTACACCACCAAGTCCACTTAACCACTACACCACCAAGTCCCCCACCCATACTTATTTATTGTCTGCCTTTCTGATTTTAGCCATTGTACTGGGTGTAAAGTAGTATCTCATTGTGGTTTTGAACTGCTTTTTCCCAGTGATTAGTGATTCCTTAGTGATGTCAAGCATCTTTTTATGTGCTTATTGGCCATTAGTCTATGTTCTATGGAGAAATGTCTACTCAGATTTTTTGACCATTTTTAGGTTATCTCTCTTTTTGTTTTTGAGTCATAACAGTTCTTTAAATATTTTGCATTCAAGTCATTCTTCCACCTTTAAACTATAAACTGAGGGTTTTTTTCTTTAGGTGGTCCTGTGGTGGTAACAGTGGGCTACTCTGAAACTAGGAAACATTCTTGTGTTTTACAAATTGTTGGTTAGGAATTCTGAATGGATTATATACTGACTTTATACTTGGGCATGTTAATGCAACTTTGGCCCTGAATAAATCTGATGTCACTTTCATTAGCTATTCTACATTATCTTTGGAGTGCAAAATTTACAGGGTCCCATGGCTGCTGTTCTGCCGAATTGGCTACAAATTCAACGGGTGATACAGCCTTCTCTTAAATATTCTGTCTCACAGTACAATTAGCATCTTCATTATCAATGTCCTCTGAACATTAGCAAGATTGAAAATACTATCTTTTATTATCTAATAATAGTGATTATTATTTATTACAGTGTTCTTCCTGGCAACATTTTTTTTCTCTGGTTAGTATATTCTAATTTTAATATATTACTTTCCATTTATTGAGCACTTCCCAGCTGCTAGGCATAGAAACAGGTATTGCATAGACTTCATCTTACTTCATTTTCACCACCCCTGTGAGGTTGGTGTTATCCTTTCCATTTCACAGATGACTAATGTGAGGCTCAGAACTGAAATCTGACTTCAATGCCTGAGGGGTTTTGTTTTGTTTTGCCTTTTTTTTTTTTTTGGCTGAACCGCAGGCTTGCGGGATCTTAGTTCCCCCACCAGGGACTGAACCCAGGTCCTAGGCAGCGAAAGCTCACAGTCCTAACCACTGGACGGCCAGGGAATCCTTCTGCCTGAGCTTTTAACCCTAACACTGCCTCAGAGAGGTAGAGGAAATACTACATGATATTTTTCATTTTGTGCTCTTAAAGATGCATGAACAAATGCAACTTCATGGAGTCAGCTGCTGAACCATGGACTTATTCAAGAAGAGCCCCTCTATTCTCAGTGCTGCACCTGACCAACTAGTGAGCCTGGGCAGGCTCCCTAAGCCGAGATTTCATCTTTGCTAAAATAAAGGATTTGAAGCACCAGGAAGAACATGAACTAAACCTCTCAGATCACTTCCAACTCAGACTTCCACAGTTCTAACTGCCACGTGAATAATTATTTAGGTAACACAGTCTCTGCTGGACAGCAGGATAGCATAAGTAAGTTTATAAACCCAAGTATTTATTGATGGGATTCCCACTCTAGCTCGCCGTACAGAGATTTCCTGTTATCTCAAAGCTAATCAGAGAGTTCTTAAAATAAATTTTACTTGCTAATTGCACCCTATACCATTTTCTTTAAAGGATGGGGGAAGGGCAGGTACAAGTTTAAGAAACTAGGAAGCACTTGTTAACAGAGATCATAAACTACACCGTCTCCTTCAGGCTACTTTGGGTCTGAGTTACCCAACTGCTACTGTTGGGTCACTTACTGAGCCAAGATTTACCTGTAAAAAAGAAAATAAAATAGAATCCCTGGATGGGCTATCAGGGGAGAGAGAAAAACTTTACTTTTCAAGTTATATCTTTTTGAATTCTGATTTATTTTTTCACCTTGTGCATGTATTATCATAAAACAGAAGGAGGCTGTGGATCAGTTGGTCATCCAAAAGGATGAGACACACTGCTTCGTTTGGCCCAGATTTCCATTTTTTCTAGGAAATCTAGAAATAATTAAAAACACCACCAACAAAAAACATCCTGCTTCTTTTTTTTAAGGAGAGAGCTCTTTTAGACGAAAGTTAAGAAATTAAATACAAACCTTCCAACTTGATATGTGGGGACGGCTGTGGTTCCAAACCTTTGCATTCCATAGTAGTTAATAAATCCAATCTCCTTGAGAGAGTTCATGGCTTGTTCCACTTGGTCATCAGTTCCAGTAATATTTCTGTAGGGGCCCAAATTACCCAGAGAAAAAAATTTACAGGCCAACACATTCAGGGATGCATATCACAAGTGACATGGCTTGGCTTCTGTGCCTTTCCCTTGCCCCCTGCAGCTTTCTACCTCCTGAGGACACTGTCTTTTTAAAAAATTGTGACATATACACAACACTAAATTTACCTTTTTAGCCATTTCTAAGTATGCAATACAGTAGCATTAAGTACATTCATAATGTCGTGCAACCTTTACCACTATCTTCATCTTCGCAAATCTAAACTCTGCACCTATTAAACAGCAGCTCTCCACCTCCCCGTCCGCACCTTATACCCCAGGTAACTTTTATTCTACGTCCTACGTCTATGAATTTGCCTATTCTAGGTACTGAATATGAGTGGAATCATAGGCCGTCTTTTGTATTTCAAGGAGACGGCTTCTTTCCAAAGGTGCTGCTGAGTTTTTAGAGGGGTGGGCGTGTTGGTACAAACACTGCAGCTGTGTTTGCTCTCCCAGCCTCATTGGGCCCCACCCCGCCTTCCTGGCTGCCACGGGCATCTGCACCAGCTCACTGGGATTAACTGTTCTGAACAGACTCAAGGTGACACAGCAAGACCCTCTCTGGTCTGCATTCATACCCGCAGCTCTTTACCTGAGGACAACAGTGAAGTGATTCCCTTGAAGCTCTCCCAATTTCAGAGGGTTTTTCTGATAGCTGAAATTCCCTAGCTTAAAGTTCATCAAGCACTTATTCAAGTGGGCAAGTCTTTGTGCAGTTATTCTAAAAAATACGAAATAAAAAAAGAAGCAGAAAGAGGGTCATGAGCTATCGCCTGGCTGAAATGGTCTAGGACACTTTACTACAGAAAACGGCAGCTTGAAATGAGACTACACACTATGACGATGCAAAACAAAGGCACTGCAGCTGGTGGGGTGAGTCTACCTTTCATTTGCCTCTGGAATGTTCCTCCAGCATGAGGACACCTGTTCCTATTGGAATGATGTAACCTGGGCAATGTTTATATTCTTAGAGCCTCATGTTACTTACATACTGATAATGGAACAGTATCATCTGTGAAATTTTCTAGTTTTTGTGAGGGAAGAGGGGTGAGAAAGGGAGCAGAGAGCAATCCCTACAGGTAAAAAGATAGTTATTAAGCATTAAAAAAGTCAATTTTCATTTTCGTCCCTCAGAAAAGTATTGTAAACTCACTACAGAAAACTTGGAAAAATATAGAAAAGTACAGAACAAGAAAAAAAAATTCAGTTTCATCACCTGAAAAAAAAATCTGTTAATATCTAACTTTGAATTTCCTCCCATTCTTTCTTTCTTAAATTCATGTCAGATATATTTATATAATATTTATCTTTATCTGACTATATATATGTAGTCAGAATCCTACCATAATCTGTACCCTCCTGCTATCATTTAAATGGCATAAAATTTTCATGAAAACTTCTTAAATAGTAATACACATAGAAAAAGAAATACAGTACTGAAAGGCCTCTGTTCTATCTCTATCCCTCAATACCCCTCCCCACTGGCAGCCAACATTAAAAGTTTCTTGTCTATTCTTCTAGTAACACTTTCTGAACACACAGGTATGCCTATTGTGTGAACTGGATGTAGAGTGCTCATCAGTGGCCTTGAATTCACTCTTCTCTCTTTTTGGAATTTCTTTGTAAGCTTTTAACACATATGTTATATATACAGAAAAGTGCACAGATCGTAAGTGTTCTGCTTGACAGATTTTCACAAAGTGAACACAACCATGTAACTAGCATCCAGATCTTCCCTTTCAAAAAACAATTTTTGTTACATTATAAATTGTTCAGCATCTTGCTTATATTCACTGAAAGAACGCATATTACAGACTGGGCTTATGCATACAGTCCTTCTAGAGCTGCCTCACTCTGTGTACAGCTTCAAAGAATGGCTGCTGCACTGCCTGGATCCTTTCTCTGACCTTTATCTGACCAGTCCCCTGTGATGGGCATTTAAATTGCTACCTATCTTTTGCTATTACAATCCATTCTATAACACATACCCTCGTATAGACTTCTTGGTGCATCTACATAAGTGAATGATTCAGATAAGCCCCTAGAATTAGAAGGCAGGGATCTTAAATTTTAACCCCTATTGCCCTCCAAAACAGTTACACCAATTCACACTCACACCATTAATATGTAAGTGCCTACTTCCTCAGGCCTGTGTCTCCTCACACAGCATGTTATAAACCTTTTTGAGCTCTGTCAGGCTGATAAGTTAAAAATGCTATCTTGGGGCTTCCCTAGTGGCGCAGTTGTTAAGAATCCACCTGTCAATGCAGGGGACACAGGTTCAAGCCCTGGTCTGGGAAGATCCCACATGCCGCGGAGCAACTAAGCCTGTGAGCCACAACTACTGAGCCTGCGCTCTAGAGCCCGAGAGCCACAACTACTGAAGCCCACGTGCCACAACTACTAAAGCCCACGCACCACGATGAAGAGTAGCCCCCCGCTTACCGCAACCAGAGAAAGCCCGCACAGCAACGAAGACCCAACGCAGCCAAAAATAAATAAATTTATTTATTTTTTAAAAATGCTATTTTGATTTTTATCTGAATGCTTCTTACTATGAGAGAAACTAAACATTTCTTCATTATCTTGACTGTGAAGTACCTGTTCGTCCTACTACTTATTTTTCTATTGGATTGTTAATATTCTTCTGTTTTCATATATTAAGGAAATCTACCCTTTACCACATAGCTTGCAAATATTATCTCCCATTTTGTGAGTTTATTCATAGTATTTTACACTTTAGAAAATTTCCCAACTTCATGTTAAAAAAAATCAAACTGGAGAAAATTGGCAACACTATAACGAAAGGTCTTATACCTCACCTGTAGATTTACCAATTGCTAACCGTTTCCCAGATTTACTTTACATATATTTCTAGATATATGAACACCCACACATTACACATATGCGCATACATACACACATGCAGGTAAAACCTATGTATTTTTCTGAACCATGTGAGAGTGACCTGCAGACCTAGGGACACCTCACCCCTAAAGTGACTGCAGTGTGTCTCCTAAGAACAGCAGGGTCTCCCGCGTTTCTAACCACCAGTCACCCTCACGAAGCCTATGTAAATTCAAGGCCACTGATGAGCACTCCACATCCAATTCACCCAATTCCCCCAATAACATCACTTAGATTTTTTTTTTTAAACCTCCTTAAATTCAGGATCTAATCAAGAACCAGGACAATCATTGTTTCCTCACATTAAGGTGCCCACATTTTGGTGGGAATATCACGTAGGTGATGCTGTGGCTTTTTCAGTGTATCGCAGCAAAACGGTACCTCTCTCTCCTTTCCCTTTTTTAGTTGGTAATCTGTGGGGTGACATTTTAAAAATTCTGTGACTATCCTCTTCCCCCATAGTCTTTCATCCAACTGTTTAGGTACCCGAGGATAATTTTTTATTATCATTATTTTTTCGCTGTGCAGCACGTGGGATCCCAGCTCCCAGAACAGGGATGGAACCCGCACTGCCTGCATTGGAACCACTGGACCAGCAGGGAAGTCCCCCAAGGGTAACTGTTGGCTGAGGCAAGTATTACTGTGTTGACTGCAAAAGACTGTTTTTCTATACCCACCATTCCTCCTATATTAGTTGGCATTCTTCTACAAACAGGACTGTACAGTAAAACTTTTTTTTTTTCATTTTCCCATTTAGGTTGTTAGATAATATAGAGCAGAGTTTTCTGTGCTATACAGTAGGTCCTAGTTGGTTATCTTTTCTTTTTAATTTTTATTTTATTTTGATTTAAAAAATTTTTTTTATTTATTTATTTTTGGCTGTGTTGGGTCTTCATTGCTGTGCACGGGCTTTCTCTAGTTGAAGAGAGAGGGGACTACTCTTTGCTGCGGTGCGCAGGCTTCTCGCTGTGGTGGCTTCTCTTGTTGCAGAGCATGAGCTCTAGGCATGCGGGCTTCAGGAGTTGTGGCTCGCAGGCTCTAGAGCACAGGCTCAGTAGTAGTGGCGCTCAGTAGTGGCTGCTCCGCAGCATGTGGGATCTCCCCGGACCAGGGCTTGAACCCGTGTACTCTGCACTGGCAGGCAGATTCTTAACCACTGTGCCACCGGGGAAGCCCTGATTATCCATTTTAAATACAGCAGTGTGTACATGTCAATCCCAAACTCCCTAACTATCCCTCCCCCCTACCCTCCACCCCGGTAACCGTAAGTTCATTCTCTAAGTCTGTGAATTTCAGTTGAATTTCAGTTAGTTGAAATTTAGTTAGTTGAATTTTTTTAAAATAGCTCTGGGATTTAAGTCTATTTAGGAAGGGTGTGCCTAGTCAGAGATTATTTTTTTTAAATAGTATCCCCAGGTATAAGTAGAGTACTTTTGCAGCTGTTTTTTTTTTTTTTTTTTAAGAATTTGTTTATTTATTTATTGGCTGCATTGGGTCCTCGTCGCTGCGTGCAGGCCTTCTCCAATTGCAGTGAGCGGGGCTACTCTTGGTGGCCTCTACTGTCACGCAGCACGGGCTCTAGGCGCGTGGGCTTAGTAGTTGTGGCTCGCAGGCTCTAGAGTACAGGCTCAGTAGTCGTGGCGCACGGACCTAGCCGCTCCATGGCATGTGGGATCCTCCCGGACTAAGGCTCGAACCCATGTCCCCTGCATTGGCAGGTGCAATCCTAACCACTGAGCCACCAGGGAAGCCCCAGTTATTGTTGTTTTAGAGTAAAAAGGGTACTTTTCCTTTTGTTTCCTTCTGGCCAACAGTAGTGTCGTACTTTTCATCATGTCTCATTTACAGCAGTGCTGGCCTCCATGCTGCCCCTAACATACTAATCTTGACTTACTGGTCTTTTAAAGTCTACAATGGTTGTGGCAAAGAAGAAAAGAACTCTGGTACTGGAGTCCCAGGGGCTTTGACTGGCAGTTTCTGTTTACTGTCCCCAGTCAATTACTGATGCCCAAAGTGGCTCATTTAGAGAGGAATGGGAGGAGGTCAAGTCCTCCCGCTCTGCTTTAAATTATGGACTCTCTTCATCCTAGGCAACAAGGAGGTTAAGGAAAGAAGAGGGGAAAGCTGTTCACACACAAGTCAGTAACAGTATCAGCTGCTGCTCAGTGGCTTTGGTTCTGCATTTTAAATTATCAGCATACACGTATCTTTTGGCTTTTTGTCTTTTTTTAAAAGGTAGATTGAGGAGTATAAATACTATACCAAGCACCTGGTTACAAAAGATAAATATTCATATTACATCTATCTGTAATATCATATATCTCTCTCTCTCCATCTATCTTCGCAGTGACACTGTGGCTGATACCACCTTTCAAATGGCTTTGTTAATATTTGGCAAAGCTTTGCCTCTTCCAGTGAAGACATATAAAAACTCAGGTAAGGAGTCAATTTAATTTTTTTCAGGTGGCTACTCAGTTATTTCAACAAATTCACTGACTCAAAACTTTTCTTTGGGACTTCCCTGGTGGCACAGTGGTTAAGACTCCATGCTCCCGATGCAGGGGGCCAGGGTTTGATCCCTGGTCAGGGAACTATATCCCACATGCATGCCGCAACTAAGAGTTCACATGCCACAACTAAGGAGCCCACCTGCTGCAACTAATAAATTAAAAAACAAACAAACAAACAAAAAACCAACACTCTTCTTTGCTGATTTTAAATGCTACTTGCTTACACACTAACTCTGTGGCTATATCTGGGCCTGTAATTATTCTAATGTTACCCGTTTATGTGCCAGTATCATATTGCTTTAACTGCTATACTTTTTTGGCCATGCCACGCAGCATGTGGGATCTTCGTTCCCCAACCAGGGATCGAACCCGTGCCCCCTGCCTTAGGAGTGTGGAGTCTTAACCAATGGACTGCCAGGGAAGTCCCTACTATACTTCTATGATATGCTTTAAAATATACTGAGGCTGGACAGCTACACGTAAAAGAATGAAATTAGAACATGCTCTAACAACATAAACTCAAAATGGATTAAAGACCTAAATGTAAGACCAGATACTATAAAACTCCTAGAAAAAAATATAGGCAGAACATGCTTTGGGCTTCCCTGGTGGTGCACTGGTTAAGAATCTACCTGCCAATGCAGGGGACATGGGTTTGAGCCCTAGTCCGGGAAGATCCCACATGTTGCAGAGCAGCTAAGCTCGTGCGCCCCAACTACTGAGCCTGCGAGCCACAACTACTGAGCCCATGCACCACAACTACTGAAGCCTGCATGCCTAGAGCCCATGCTCCACAACAAGAAGCCACTGCAATGAGAAGGCCGCGCAACAGAACAAAGACTAGGCCCCGCTCGCCACAACTAGAGAAAGCCTGCACACAGCAATGAAGACCCAACGCAGCCATAAATTACTTAATTAATTATTTGAAAAGAACATGCTTTGACATAAATCATAGCGCTGTTTTCTTGTGTCCATCTCCTAGAGTAATGGAAACAAAAGCAAAAATAAACAAATGGGATCTAATTAAACATAAAAGCTTTTGCATGGCAAAGGAAATCATAAACAAAACAAAAAGACAACAGACTGGAAGAAAATATTTGCAAATGATGCAACCAACGAGGGCTTAATTTGCAAAATATACAAACAGTTTATATAGCTCATTATCAAAAAAAAAAAAAAAACAATAAAAAAATGGGCAGAAGACCTAAATAGACATTTCTCCAAAAAAGACATACAGATGGCCAACAGGTACATGAAAAGATGCTCAATATTGCTAATTATTAAGAGACATGCAAATCAAAACTACAGTGAGGTACCACTTCGCACCAGTCAGAATGACCATTAAAAAGCCTACAAATAACAAATGCTGGAGAGGGTGTAGAGAAAAGGGAACCCTCCTACACTGTTGGTGGGAAGGTAAATTGGTAACAGCCACTATGGAGAAGAGTATGGAGGTTCCTTAAAAAACTAAAAATAGAGTTGCCATATGATCTAGCAATCCCACTCCTGGGCATATACCCAGAAAAGATGAAAACTCTAATTTAAAAAGATGCATGCGGGCTTCCCTGGTGGTGCAGTGGTTAAGAATCTGCCTGCCAATGCAGGGGACATGGGTTCGAGCCCTGGTCCGGGAAGATCCCACATGCCATGGAGCAACTAAGCCCGTGCGCCACAACTAATGAGCCTGCGCTCTAGAGCCCATGAGCCACAACTACTGAGCCCGCATGCCTACAGCCCATGCTCTGCAATAAGAAAAGCCACCGTAATAAGAAGCCCGCACACCAGAAGGAAGACTAGGCCCCGCTAGCTGCAACTAGAGAAAGCCCACGCACAGCAACGGAGACCCACCGCAGCCAAAATTAATAAATAAATTTATTTTTTTTAAAAAAAAGATACATGCACCCCAGTGTTCATAGCAGCACTATTTACAAGAGTCAAGACATGGAAACAACCTAAACGTCTATTGAAAGATGAATGGCTACAGAAGATGTGGTACCTACATACAATAGAATATTAACTCAGCCATAACAAAGAATGAAATAATGCCATTTGCAGCAACACGGATGGACCTGGAGATTATCTCCCAGAAAAGATGAAAACTCTAATTTAAAAAGATGCATGCGGGCTTCCCTGGTGGTGCAGTGGTTAAGAATCTGCCTGCCAATGCAGGGGACATGGGTTCGAGCCCTGGTCCGGGAAGATCCCACATGCCATGGAGCAACTAAGCCCGTGCGCCACAACTAATGAGCCTGCGCTCTAGAGCCCATGAGCCACAACTACTGAGCCCGCATGCCTACAGCCCATGCTCTGCAATAAGAAAAGCCACCGTAATAAGAAGCCCGCACACCAGAAGGAAGACTAGGCCCCGCTAGCTGCAACTAGAGAAAGCCCACGCACAGCAACGGAGACCCACCGCAGCCAAAATTAATAAATAAATTTATTTTTTTTAAAAAAAAGATACATGCACCCCAGTGTTCATAGCAGCACTATTTACAAGAGTCAAGACATGGAAACAACCTAAACGTCTATTGAAAGATGAATGGCTACAGAAGATGTGGTACCTACATACAATAGAATATTAACTCAGCCATAACAAAGAATGAAATAATGCCATTTGCAGCAACACGGATGGACCTGGAGATTATCATACCAAGTGAAGTAAGTCAGACAAAGACAAATATTATATGCTTTTACTTATATGTGGTAAAAAATATATATACAAATGAACTTATTTACAAAACAGAAACAGACTCACAGACATAGAAAACAAACTTATGGTTACCACAGGGGAAAGGGGGAAGGGAGGAATAAACTGGGAATGTGAGATTAACATACATACACTACTATATATAAAATATAAAGCAATTATACTCCAATAAAGATATAAAAAAAAATAAAGAAAAAATAAAATAAAGTTGTACTGTATAGCACAGGGAACTATATTCAGTATCTTGTAAAAACCAATAATGGGAAAGAATCTGAAAAAGAATATATGTGTGTGTGTCTGTGCGTTTATATACATATATATATATATATATATAAGTATAAAACTGACTTTGTTGTACACCTGAAACAATGTAAATCAACTATACTTCAATAAAAATAAATTTAAAAAAATTGAAACAGGTGGTAAGTTAGAGAAATCGATTACTATAAATCCAGAAATATCTTAGGGTGGAAAGTGTGGTTAAAATGTTTTACTAGTCTAAGTGTACAATTTACCCCACAGCAGAAATCATCATGAGAATGTTTCAATAAAAACATTTTAAAAATGAAAATATATATGTATTTATACGTATATATTTTTTATAGATATGTCATATATATATATACTGAGGCTAATACCTCTTTATTATTCACTTTGTCCAGAATTTTTATGGCTAGCTCTGTGTCTTTCCCACATTATGATCAGCTTGATTACACTGAAACATTCTACTGGAATTTTCATTAGTATCAGCATAAATTTATACATTTATTCATTAGAAAACATTTATATGTATCCAAGAACAGGTTATAGCATTCATTTATTCAAGTCCTTTTACATCGATCAATAGCATTTCAAAGTTTCTTCATAGAGAGAGGTCTTATACTTTACAAAAATCTTTGTTTCTAGGTATGTTCTTTTCTTTTAAACTTTTTCTGTGTAAAAGAGTTTTTTCCATTATAATTTCTAACTGGCTGTCATCTGAATATTGATTTTTGTACATAATCTTTCCTATCTTGTATAACTTTCAGTCAACTCCTTGCATAGAAACAATAATATATCAGTAACAAAAACTGCAATTTGGCCTCCTCCCTTCTAATTTTTACACCACTTATTTCTTAATTTTGTTTTCTGTATTACAGTATGCCTAGAACAATGATAAATAGTGGTAATAGTGTGGTCATCTTTATTTACTTTGTTCCCAGCTCTAATAAAATGCTCTAGTATTTCACCATTAAACAGGACATTGGCTTTTCAGTTGAGACTTTCACACTTTGCCCTTTCCTTTAATAAAGAGCCTTTTTGAAAATTACAAATAATCTAATATGGTCAAAAATAATTCATCAATTGGAATTTACTTATTTAGCCATTCATTTAAGATTTTCCAGTTTGGGTCACCTGGGTTGTTTACAATTTTTCAAAATTACAAATAATGCTGCACAGTGTATCACTGTGCCTAAGAAAGCCGTTTTAAGTTTTTCTGAATTCAGACTTCCTCTGAAAAGACATCTACGCTGAGAACTACCAGAACAAAGAGCGCTTGTGCTTCACTTTGTTGAATACACTTCTCTCTTTACTACTCTGGACTGTGCAGTGTTTTTCAGCCTTGGTCCTTAAGCACATTCCTGCCGGCTCTTGTTATGAGGAGCCATGTTCCGGCTTTGCCTGGAAATACAGGGGTTGGGAGGACCTGGATGCGGCTCCTGGGCCCGGGGCCTGCACGAGAGACTGTTCTGCCCCAAAGCGCCTGGTCTATCAACCCAGAGCAGCTAATCATGGAAGCAGCCCCACAGAGGTGTGTGCCCCTGCTCTGCAGCCTCTGAATTTCCAACATTACATGAAAAATTAGTGGGGAAATTTTATCTTATTCCCTTGTTAAAAATATGCTGTTACTGAGTTAAAATGTTTAAAATCCACCGATATAATACCAGTTTGCCATTTCATCTCAGAGAATTCTTGTCTCCTTGCTGAAAATTTCCCCATACTCCCTGAAGACAATCAACTCCTTGATGCATTATCAATCAGTCTTATCTGTTTCCTGGTTCAATATGAGCAGAAACAGCCTGACCAAATTTCTTGAGGAAAAAACATTTGTCATTATCCCATTAATTATTATAAAATGTAGGAAGCTAGCCTGAGACGTGGGCAAAGCTCATACTCCTTTACCCTCTCCCCTGGCTCTGAATGCCCTGTCCAACCCGAGTACCAAAAAGGTGTAAAGTGGGTCTATACCAGCCTGGGCCAGCTGCTCAGAGGCAGCAGATCCAGGAGAAAAAGGGCACCACATCCTTGACTTCAGATATGCAGGGACAATGGTAGAGCCACAGGGCATAAATTAATCCAGAAACAGTATCCTGGAGTCCAGGCAGGAGAGGATGGAGGTGAACAGAGGGAGAACCAGGAGGACAGAACCCCTCTTTGGTCAGTAACTACTGTTGTAGAAACGAATGGAATATTTAATAAGAGTCAGGAGGAAAGAAGGAATCAGATAAGCGACTTGGCAGCTCTGGAGAGAGCTTATGGAGACTGATGCCCAATAGCCATGAAAGACAGCTCTGTTCTTTTTTTTTTTTTTTTTTTAAGTTGAGCTAAAGTTAACATAACAAAAAGGTTATCATTTTAACCATTATAAAGTGTACAATTCAGTGGTCTCTAGTATATTCACAATGTTATGCAACTGTCACCACTACCTAATTCCAGAACATTCCTCTCACCTCCAAAAGAAACCCTACACCTACTGACCCCATGCCCTAGATCTGCGGCTCCTAGCAACCACTAATCTACTTTGTCTCTATAGATTTCCCTATTTGGGACATTTCATACAAATATAATCATACAGTATGTGGCCTTCTGTGTATGACTTCTTTTATTTAGCATAATGTTTTAATCCATGTCATAGTATGTATCAGTACTTCATTCCTTTTCATGGCTGAATCATATTCTACTGTCTATTCTTAAATACACAACATATATTTCTGAAACCCACTAGCACAGCAGAAAGCAAGAGCTACACTCAGTTCTCAGTGGTGTGGGTGCTCCCTGAGAACTGATGAAATGAAGCTGACAATACTTTTCACGATACCGTTCATAGTTTTAACTTTGATGATCCTGGATCAAGCTCTTCGGCTGTCAATTCACAGCAATTCTGTGAGTAACTTGGGATGACCAAAATCTTGCGTTTAAACATCAGGAGCCAACCTAAGCAGCATGTTGCACAAAAAAGCCTTTATTAACAAAGCCAGGGAAAGACTGGCCCAGGCTCAGAAAGGAGACTGGCAGGAAGAGGCAGGAAAAGAAACAAATCATGCTGAATGAGGCTGTTCCTGCTTGAGATCTTGTTAAAACTACTAGGTGACTTTGGAGAGTTACATGAAGCTGAAAAGCTGCTTATCCGGAGGATTGATCAATTCAGCAATAATTAAAATCCTTGTGTGGCGGAGTGGGTTTATCCTGTCCACCAGTTCTCACGGGAAAGGCCAATCTGTCCAGCCCCACGTATCCATTAAGCAAACGAAGGGTGCAGCCTGCATCCGCAAGATAAGTGCTATGTGCTTTCCAAAGGCCAACACTGAGGTGTCTAATATGGTTTCTTACTAAGTCAACAGGAAGATGATAAAGGCAGCAAAGGTCTATGAATAGAGCCGCACTGTGATCAAGTATGACACCTGGTGGCTGACGAAGAAGAGAAATAAATACCTTCACTCTTCAAAGATGTCACATCATAAAATGCAACAGAAAATAGCGAGATGCCAATTTTTGACCCTCAAATTAGTAAATTATTTTTTTCTTAGATCGTGATATGTGTCAGGGAGGATTCTGGAGAAGAATAAAGGTGATAAACTGGTACCACCTTTCTACAGGGCAAGTAAACTCTGCTAACAAAAACCTAAAACCTAGAACTTCACATTCCCTTTAAGGCAGTAATTCCGCTGCTAAGCTTATCTTAATGAAGTTATCACAGATGTGTGCCAAGATTTAACTCCGAATATGTTCATCATGGAACTGCTTATAATAGCAAGAAATGCGAAACTATGTAAACATTCAGAAATAGAACAGTAGTTCATAAATTAGGATGCATCCATATATTTAAAAATCTTTTGCTACATATTAACAGGGAAAGAGGTACATCATTTATTGTTTAAAAGAAACGAACACATTTAAAACAAATATTTCGGTTTATAAGGAAAAAAGAGTCCCCTACAAAAATATACCAAGCCGTAAGCAAGGCAATCTCTGAGGGAGTACAATTATGGTGGAACTTTCATTTTCTACCTAGTTCCTTCTGTGTTGAAAAAAAATTGAACCAATCTTTTTTTTTTTTTTTTTGCAGTACGCGGGCCTCTCACTGGTGTAGCCTCCTGTTGCGGAGCACAGGCTCCGGACGCGCAGGCCCAATGGCCATGGCTCACGGACCCAGCCGCTCCGCGGCATGTGGGACCTTCCCGGACCGGGGCACGAACCCATGTCCCCTGCATCAGCAGGCGGACTCTCAACCACTGCGTCACCAGGGAAGCCCCTGAACCAATCCATTTTTTAATTTACGTGGAAAAATTCCCAGAGCTGGCCGGCCGGAAAGCACAGGAGTTGACTACAATGGTATTTCAGGACACCAAAGAGAAGGCAAGAACCTTCTGTACCCACCATCCAGAGCATGGAAAGCCCAAGCCCGCAAGTCACTGCCGGTACCCGATTGTCAGGAGCTGCTGACGAGCCCATCACCCACAGAGGCTGTTTCAAATCATCACACTCTTTTAAAGCTCCCTCCTCCACTCCTGCCCCCTACACTCTCAGGAGACGACCCCACGTTCCATGTATCTCAAGGAGAGAGAGACCAGGCCACCAGGAGAGAGCACTGGCATCTTCAGGTATCTCCTCCCGCTCTCCCTCAAACACAGCGACACCACACCGCCACTAGTGAAGTCGTGGAGAGATGTTCTCACCCTGCCTTTACTACGACATCACGCCACTGTCCCAGGGTCAGTGAAGGAAAGGACCGGAAAATCCATTAGGATGCAACCGGGAGCTCAATCCTGACATTATCTCAAATGAATCAGAGGAGGGGTGGGAAAGGAGCCAGATGGCAGGTGACTGTGGAGCGAAGAGGAGGCGCCACCTCAACTTCTTTATGAAAAGATGGGAAAAGTACAAATACATACATGCATTTGTTTTCAGTGGGGATAGCAAGCATAGATGACTTTTTCATGACAAAATTAACACACGGTAAACCGTACATATTCAAAATGTACAAGTTTTAACATGTGAATGTTAAACCTGTGAAACCATCACCACATTCAAGCTAATGAACATCTGCATCACCCCCAAAGTTTTCTCCTGCCCCTTTATTTCTCCCTCCCACCACTCCTTACCTCAGGGGGTGCATGAGGACAGAAGCCTGAGTTTGCCCAACTTCCTCCTTTCCCTCTGACCTTCACTGAACTGACTGGGTTCAGGCCCCTGTCCTCCGCCCCTGCATATGGCAGTAGCCCCGATCTCCGTTCCATCCCTCTTGCTCACCAACAACTCCTAAGCCTGTCCCTACACACGACTCCCCCTGTTCAGATTAAGGTCAAGTCCAAGATCCTAACATGACCCTCAGGGCCCTTCAGGATCTGGACCGTGCCTACCCATCAAGCCTTATTTCCTGCTAAGCTCCCACAAAACTCAAACACCTGCCAGGTACCAAATATGCTATGCTCCCCAAATCCTTTCCAGTGTCTTTTCACAAGATCTTTTCTTGATGTGGAACCAACAACCCTAGACCCTCCCAGCCCTAGGAAACTCCTACCCATCCTTCTAAAATCTAGACAAGTGATTCTCAACCAGGGGCTATTTTGCCCTTCAAGGGACATTTAGAAATGTCTGGAGACATTTTTGTTTGTCACAATGCTGACATCAGTAGAGGGAATGCTACTGACATCTAGTGGGTAGAGACCAGGGCTTCTGCTAAACGTCCTACAATGCACAGGAGGCCCCTACAACAAAGAATTACCCAGTCCAAAATGCCAGAAGTGAAGAGGCAGAGAAGCCCTCATCTAGATGCCATTTTCTGTGAAAACCTCCCTGGCCTGCCCCCCACAATGAATGCCAAGCTCTGTCGTCAGGTCTACCCTAATACCCCAAATATACCTCTATTTTAGCATTTATCTCACTGTGCGATAAGTTCTGATTTATTTTTCTCTGCCATCTTTTTCATCTGTATATCTCCAGTGTGTAACAAAAGACCTCATTCGCTGTTCTGTAATTTTAAATAACTTATATTTAATAATGAATGAAAAAGAGAGAGAAAGGAGAGAAAGAGGCACTTATTCTCTTGACTCTACCACAAAAATCCTTTAAAAATTACTGCAAAACATTTTGGCTGCAAAAACATTAGAAAATACAGATAAGGAAGAAGAAAAAAACAAATAGAAAAGCAATCTTTTGAATAGGCAGAGGCACCATCTAAAGATGGAAGAGGTAAACTCCACAGAGCAAATCCAAGAACTCTGAAAGGTGGTGCTAGGAGTTTTGCAGTACGAATCCTGACATGTACTCACTACTTACTTGAGAACAGCAATCTCTTGAACGGTTATGGCCCTTTTATCTTTGGTTCCCATGTAGGAGAATATGTTTGGCTTGACTCTGATAAGACAAAAACAAAATCATCTGAAGTCATGTACCATTAGGAAATCATGCTTCTCATAATTTAAGATTTAAAATAAATATACTTAAAACCGTAATGGAATAAGAGAAGAGTAAGGACAAACTTTATTTTAAAATATACCCAGGAGGGCTTCCCTGGGGGCGCAGTGGTTGAACGCCCCCCTGCCGATGCAGGGGACACGGGTTCGTGCCCTGGTCCAGGAAGATCCCACATGCCACAGAGCGGCTAGGCCCGTGAGCCATGGCTGCTGAGTCTGCGCGTCCGGAGCCTGTGCTCCGCAACGGGAAAGGCCACGGCAGTTAGAGGCCCGCGTACCGCAAAAAAAAAAAAAAAAACAGGAAAACATAAATTAGTGTTCAAGCTAAGAAAGTAAATGATGCCTGAACAATTGTAAAGCAATTATACTCCAATAAAGGTGTTAAAAAAAAAAATGATGCCTGAACAACCCCCTCCTTAGCTGTGTGTGACTTTTTTTAATTATTTTTTTAATTTAATTGTTGGCTGCATTGGGTCTTCATTGCTGCACACGGGCTTTCTCTAGTTGCAGCGAGAAGGGGCTACTCTTGTTGCGGTGCACGGGCTTCTCATTGCGGTGGCTTCTCTTGTTGTGGAGCCCGGGCTCTAGGCACACAGGCTCAGTAGTTGTGGCGCGCGGGCTTAGTTGCTCCACGGCATGTGGGATCTTCCCAGACCAGGGACCGAACCCATGTCCCTTGCACTGGCAGGTGGATTCTTAACCACTGCGCCACCAGGGAAGTCCAGCTGTGTGTAACTCAGAACATTTGTACTAGCCAGCAACAGAGAAGGAAGTAATGCACTTCCTGTTGATTACATGCAATTCATTAATTACATAACTGTGAAGGTAAAGAAAAATACATTCTAGATGTACCACTTCAAAAATTTTATACCTTCAATTTCAAACAAGTTAATAGTAATGTGAATTTTCCATAAATACATGCTATTTCTTTGTATAAAAGCCAAATGCTAAAACAAGGATCGGAATAGTTTTAATATGACGATATAAGTGAGCCAGTTAACCAAGAAGAATTTTATAAAAACTGCTCCACACGAACAGGAAAGAAACGGGAAGAATTTCTTGAACTCTGAGCAATCCCAACTCCAGATCTCAGGGGAGCTCCCTCCCCAACTGCCTACTCTCCCAGGTTCAAGTACAGAAAAGGAATCAGAGAGAGCGAGCAACCAGAGTAAAGTAAAATGTTACTTCAAATGGTACTGTGTCCTATGGACTAAATTGTGCTCCCTTAAAATTCCTATGCTGAGGCTGTGACAGCCAGTACCTCAGAACGCAAGTGTATTTGGAGATAGAGCCTTTAAAGAGGTGATTAAGTTAAAATGAGGCCCTAATCCAATTAGACTCGTGTCCTAATATAAGGAGAGGAAACGTGGACACACAGAGAGACTCCGGGTCACGGACACGCTCAGAGGGAAGACCACGAAAGAACACAGAGGAGGTGGTCATCTGCAAGCCAAGGAGAGGCCTCAGAAAAAACCAAACCTGCCAACACCCTGAGCTTGGGGCTTCCAGCCTTCGGACTGTGGGAAAATGAATGTCTCTTATTTAAGCCACCCAGTCCGTGGTATCTTGTCAAGGCAGCCATAGCAAATTAACACACTGTGTGCTGTGTTTAAACTGGGTTAAATATATATCAGAAAGCAAATTTCCATGCATACAGATTCGCTATGGTACCTGTACCCATTTCCAAAAATAAAATGGCACCTGGCTCATCCTCAGAGACCCAAACTCTACTATATTTGCATTCCTGTGAGAAAATCTGACTGGTGTCAGGTTTCCAATCTAGTCTATCTCCTGGAGTTAAGAGCTTATGGTTTAGTAGCAGTCCTCTGCAAACACATCAAAGTGTAGGCTTTCAGGGAAGAAAGTTAATTTTTATTTTCAGCTAGGTGAACTGGTAACTCTCAACTACATGTAAACCACTTACTTAAAGAATTTTCATTTTGAATCACTGGCAATATGCAAGGAGGTTAAAAAAAATTAATTCAACTGTTGTCTAAGAAAACTATAATTGGGAATTCCCTGGCAGTCCAGTGGTTAGGACTCGGCGCTTTCACTGCTGTGGCCCAGGTTCAATCCCTGGTCGGGGAACTAGGATCCTGCAAGCCATGCAGTGCAGCCAAAAAAAAACCTCCCAAAACAAACAAACAAACAAACAAAACCCACTATAACTAGGAGGCACATTTGCTACCTATTTGCCTATTTTCCCACTCCCTTTTCATCAGCATGGAAAGAGGAAAATACACTTCTGCGTTTTGATTTTGTATGGGCAAAAGAACAAAATACTAACCTTAAATATTTAGACAGTAGATTAATAGCATCCATGGTGTCTTTGTTTTCCTTGTACAGTAAAAAGTGGCAGTAACTTCCCCTAGATTTTGGCCAAGAATGTTTTCTTGGATCTTAAAAAAAAAAAAATTTAACTATTATATACACCATAATAAAAGTTAGCTGAGTTCTTATGAAACCCCACAAGATCATTTTTGCTAGAGAACCTTTGAGAGAGAAATCAGATCTAGTCTGACAAGAAATATGGGTTAAGTGGTTATACCTTGAGGTCTACAATTATTAAACTTTCTGTGATTGGATACTTATCTGTCTGTATTTAAAATCAAACTCGAGAAATGCAGGTGGTGTGACAAATGACTAAACCTAACCAGCAATCTTCACACAGAGAAACACAGAGGGGTCCACCATTCCCCAGTGGCTTACTTTATAAGCATGTGTCTGAAAGGGGGCCGCCTGGCCCTCCAGAACGTATGCAGGCCAGAGGGAAACAGCAGTCATGGCAGAGCCTACAAGCTTTGCCTCATCTCCCCAGTCAGGTGTTCTCACAACAGGCTGGATGCCCTAGCAGGGTTGGGGATAAAGCTTGTGAGGAGCTGCCTCAGTGACAAGTTTAGATTTTCCAAAGGCCACTTCCATCACAGTTTAGCTAATACTAGATGGTTTGCAAAGGTCTACTGGACAGAGAGAGCAGCTGGCATTCAATACCTAATTGTCATTCTTGGGGGAAGAGGAGACTTTAAAAATTAAGTCAGGTTAAATATTAACTTCTGAGCCACTATTACGTCGATTGCTCAACTTTTTAGAAACTGGCAAACATTTCGAGACTTTGGAAAATCTGACTTTTAAAACTGTTCTTCCAAACGAACATTAAAATTACACTACAATCTAGAAACATATATTTAAACAATATTAAGATTTTGACTTCAGTTGCCCAAAGAGTGTTCTGAAAACTCAACACTTTGGGAGAAATGTGTAAGCCGCAACTGCACGTCCCAGATGTTGTACAATAACGTTTGAGTCTTGTGTGACACACAGCTGCAGCTGTTGTATGAACGCATCTAACTCAGTTGATTTCTGTAACTCTATGAAAGAAAGACTGTGAAAAAATATTTCATATAATCCCCAGAAGTTGTCTTCTTTTAAAAATGTTCCTTTGTCTTTGTCCCTTTAGCATGAACTCATGAATCCTTCATCTTCAAAGACATAAGAAACTTCTGATACTAAAGTTACTTGTACACCTGCCTTTGCCAAGGGAAAAAGCACTGCTTCACAGGTTAGGGATATAAGCTACAATGTAAAGAACAAATTGACCAATAAGCTGTCTTGGAAAACTGCCATAGCGTGTATGCTTGAAGTATTACAGAAAAAGCACTGCAAGTATTTCTTGGGCTCTTGGTATGAATTCCTCACAACTCATCCTCAGAAAACTGTGAACAGGGATATTATTTTTGGTTTTCCTTCCAGCTCCCTACATTTAAGCAAAACTGTCTACGCTTAGCACTTGTGACAAAAATCATTGGCATTTCATTTTATCTACATGAAACGCCAACCGCTCTTACCTGCTGCAGTTCTGACCTCTGTCCAAATGCACAGCATAAAGAGCACAAGAGAGCAGTATTTAATTTATAATAATATTAAAGTGCTTTAGAAGTGAACATGCAAATGATCGCATGGAAAGTTTCTACTGAGGACTCCTACAGCGCCTGGTGGTTATGTGGTGGGTTAACAGCCATTTAGACATTAACAATGGAATGTCGCAGAGGCAAACAGTGAACAAGCAGAAAACTCACCGACAGGTCCAGGCCTCCCTGTCTCAATCCCCTCACAGTGGCCTGTCCACTCACCCTCAAAAGCTGCACTGTCTGTGCCTACAGGATGTAGCAAAAGGTGTAAGACTGGATGCAAAGTGCCTCCCCATCCAGAGATTTGTTTTCTTAAATATGGGAGGACGTGTACCAAAACGCTATTTGTGATTATCTTTCAGTTGTGAGACTGCAAGTAATGATTGTTTTGTATTGTGCTTTTCTGTGTTTTATGAGTTTCCTGCACTGATTTCTTTATTTGAAAAAAATGCAAAAAATTATTATGGAAAACAGTTCTCAAACTGATAGATTAAAACAGATTTAACAGACTTACCCACCGAATGCAATGTTCTGACCTTGTTTGTATCATGATTTAAACAAGTCATCTGTATGCAAAAGGCATTTCTGAGACAATCAGAGAAAAACTGAACATGCACAGGGTATGAGCTATTAAGAAATTATTGTTGATTTTGTGGGGATGTGATAATGATTTAGGGTTTTAGTTCTTATCTGTCAGATACATACTGAAGTATTTACGAGTGAAATGAAGTACTACGTAGAATTTTCTTTAAAAACACTTCAACAAAGGAAAAAAAAGTGGGAGGAAGAGGTCAAACAAAACAACAGAACGTTCATAATATTGAAGATGGTTGATGGGTACACAGGGGTTCAGCATACTACTTCCTTTATTTGTCTGCATGTTTGAAAATGTCCATAATAAAAAGCTTTTAAAAATTTTGTGATAAAAATTGATGAAATGTAGCTACATTTTCCTCTAACTACCCTTTCAGTACGCTCAAAATTAACTATAGTGGCAAGAAATAAATGAAACCACAAGATTAAAAAACTAAGTGCTATTACACCTTAAGAGAAACCATGACAACTGATATGAGTTTGGCTCACAAGCATGCATCTTTTATTAGCAAATCCAAGCAGTGAGCATGCATTCAATTACCTCCTCTGCAAGTAACAGACATAAGGATTCTTTTTCCAAGTGCACTCAGTACACAAACTAGTAATAAGCATATGCATTGATTAACTGGGAATGTTTTGAATAACGGACAATCGGTGAGTCTCAACTTATTTTGGGGAATTTGTTTGACTTCATAAAACTCCAAATCCTTGGAATGCTAGGTAGCATAGATGGTAGCTTTACAATTTAAGTGAATTTAAAATAACTTTCAAACATTTTTGAGACACTCTGATTTAAAATACGAATGCAAAGAATTCTCAGGCTAGGAAGCAACCTTCTGATGGTCTAATATGGCAGCCCCAGGAGAGGAGAAACAGAAACCAGATAAAAAAAGAAAACCACGTTCAAGAAGATTCATGTATTGAGCACAGAGATCCTCATGAATAAAGAAGGAAAAATGTTTGTAGCTCGAGAAAGATGACAGGATGGGTAGCATGCAGAACATTCTTTCCTTCTTATTCAAGTCCATTTCCCCTGCTGCACCTGCACACCCACCCTGCAGCTTCCCCAGGGGTTCTGCTCCAGCCATCATCAGCCCCCTCCCTCTCCACTGGCTCTTTCCCGTCAGCACATCAATATGCTCAGGGCTCTTGCATTTTCAAAGTCAAACCTACGTCTCCCTCTCCTTAACCATGTTCCTTTCCTTTCTCCTTCTCTTTACGGTGTATTTATCATCTTCCATCTCAACCTACTGTGTAAACTGGTTTCCAGTCACTCCAGTAGAACTGCTCTGGCAAAGACACTGATGATCTCCATATTGCTAAAAATTGGTGGACATATTTCAGAGTTCCAATCTTGTTGGAACTGTCTGTAATATTTTCCACAGCTAACCACTCTATCATTGAAATCCCCTCTTCCTATGGATTGCGTAACACCAGGCTCTCCCAGAAACTTAACTTTGTATCTCTCTGGCTCTTCATCCTGAGTCTCTGTGGACTCCTCCATCCAGGTATGCCTCCTGGAAACCATTCATTTCGCACAGTATGGAGAATCTCTACATATTACATGGCACAAAAAAATTTTTTAACTTAAATCTTTAAAAAGGTTTTTGGGGATGTATACTATCTATCTCAAAATGTAAGTTAATTTACCTGAGTATATGGTTTATGATAATTATGGTATTTTCAGAATAATACCATACGTATGCTTTAGTAGGTAAATCAATGTGCCCTATCAGACTGGATTAACACACAAAATAACGTCTGAGTTATAACAGTTGGTAATTTGTGTTTGGCCACCATGATTTAGAATCTACCACACCCGTGTTTTAGGATGCATGGCCCTATCTGAGGTAAAGAATGTTGCAAATCTGCTAGGACTTCCCTGATGGCTCAGTGGTTAAGAATCAGCCTGCCAATGCAAGAGACATGGATTCAAGCCCTGCTCCAGGAAGATCCCACATGCCGCAGAGCACCTAAGCCCGTGCGCCACAACTACTGATCCTGCACTCTAGAGCCGGCGAGCCACGACTACTGAGCCCACGTGCCACAACTACTGAAGCCCGCGCGCCTAGAGCCCGTGCTCCGCAACAAGAGAAGCCACCGCAGTGAGAAGCCCGCGAACCGCAATGGACAGTGGCCCCCCACTTGCCACAACTAGAGAAAGCCCGTGCACAGCAACTAAGACCCAATGCAGGAACTTCCCTAGTGGCGCAGTGGTTAAGAATCCCCCTGCCAATGCAGGGGACACGGATTCAAGCCCTGCTCCGGGAAGATCCCACATGCCATGGGGCAACTAAGCCCGTGTGCCACAGCTACTAAGCCTGCGCTCTAGAGCCCGTGAGCCACAACTACTGAGCCCGCATGCCACAACTACTGAAGCCCACGCGCCTAGAGCCTGTGCTCTGCAACAAAGAGAAGCCACCGCAATGAGAAGCTCACGCACTGCAAAAAAGAGTAGGCCCTGCTCACCCCAACTAGAGAAAGCCCACGCACAGCAACAAAGACCCAATGCAGCCAAAAACAAAATTAATTAATTAATTAAAAAAAAAAAAAAGACCCGGGCTTCCCTGGTGGCGCAGTGGTTGAGTGTCCGCCTGCCGATGCAGGGGACACGGGTTTGTGCCCCGGTCTGGGAAGATCCCACATGCCGCGGAGAGGCTAGGCCCGTGACCCATGGCCGCTGAGCCTGCACTCCGCAAAGGGAGAGGCCACAACAGTGAAAGGCCCGCATACCGCAAAAAAAAAAATAAAGACCTAAATGCAGCCAAAAATAAATAAAAATAAAAACTTTAAAAAAAAAATGTTGGAAATCTGGTAGATAATGCATGACCCACCAGTAACAATTTATGTCAGGGTTTGGTAGTGAGGGAGCTCTAAAAACATTCTATCTTAGCTTTGCAATGAAGCTTTTAAAAGCTAATCCATTCAAATGCTTAGCAAGGCGGCCCAGGAGGATGAGCTGTCACTGGTATTGCATTCTGTTTGCAGAGGCACAAACAGCCTTCTTCAGGCACCAGCTCTCCCTACTTTCTGAATGCTGCTTACTTTAGGCCACTCCCAGATTGCAGGGGGGCAGGGGGGGCCAGATCTGTAGAAGATACTCATAGGCTCTCAGGTGCCCATCTGGGTCCATGAGAAGGTGGGCGGGAACACGCAGATGGCAGACCTCTAGTCCATCTCTGACTAAACGCCACAGCCCCTTGAGCCCGAGAGGTCGCGATCTCCATCCAAGCACTGATTCAAGTGGACCTGCCTTCATGCTTTTTACAGTGAGAAATTCATACTTTACTGAAGATGTGAGAAGGGAAATGGGTGGGGGGCAGCGGTGTTCATGTCACACAGAGCTCAGCACCTCCCTTGGAAAACAGGGAAATTTTTTATTTGGAAAAAAAAAGAAAGGTGGGTGTGGAATAAGCACAGAAAATGCAGATAAAGACAGAACACGAAAGATATGGAACCACTCACTTGAGCGGGCAACTGTACTGGCCACCTTGGCCTGCAAATGCCAACATCACAAAAATGCTTAGGTCATCCTCTAAGATAGAACAATCATTTCCAAGAAGTAACCAGTCAAGAAAATAGAAAAAAAAAAATTGCCTTTTCCAATCTGCTTCCTCGTGACCAGTCGTCAGAATGAGACCCTGCCTCTTCCTCTTGCCTCTGCAAGAGGGTAGCTGACCAACGAGGACTACATCTCTATAAAGAACACCTCCCTAGCAGCCCTTCTCAACCTGGGCTCCTCAAGAGAATGAAGACTGAATGCACCAAGGCATCTGCTTTGTGTAGGAAGTCACCTTCTCTCCTCCACAGCTAGATGAGTTACCAGCTACATGCCAATTGTGGGAGAATAGAAAAAAACACCCATTCACATCATTTCCCACTGGGCTTAATTCGCCTGGACAACCCTGGCTGCAGAAAAGCTGTCAGGGTTATATTTTATTCTGTGACTCAGACATCAAAGAAACATCTAGTACCCAAGCCGTTAGACTGTGGATTGAGAAATGATTAACAATTTGTGCCCTCCATCATTATAGGTCACGATAAAAATAAAAATAATTAGCAAAATTTCTATCTTATCAAAAAAGGTACAACAAAAGAAGTATTGAATTCCAACTTAGACCTATGCTGGGGCCTAGGACTGTGTTGTCTAATATAGCAGGTACAACCCACATGTGGGTACTAATCCCTTGAAATGTGATTGGTCCAAATTGACATTGTCATAAATATAAGTATACACTGAATTTGAAAGGTTTAACGTCAATAACACAGCATATTTAATATATAATTTTTCATGAATTATATGCTGGAATTATAATTTTTTGTGTATATTTATTTAAATAAATTAACAAAGTTAATTAAAAAACAACAACCAAAAAAAAAAACTTGTGCCCTCAAGCAGTCCCAGAACACATCATCTCACTGCCCTTTCTGGTATCCGCTGAGAAGTGACATCTGGCCTCCATCCTCTCCTCCCCACAGCTCAAGGTTTCTCACTATGTCACTAACCAGACTTACTGATTTGATGACATGATTTTCTCAGGCACAGCTAAACCTTATTTCTGCTCCCATTTTTCTCACACCCTCTCCTTTCACTAGAACCATAGTTAGAGACAATTAAGGCTTCATCCACTCACAGCATTAACCTAAGAGAAAACTGACAAAGCACTGATGGCTTGAATGCTCTTTTGTTATATAACAATCATCGAGTTTTACTCCAACAAATATACCTAGAAATAACTCTTCACTAACAGGTGTCATCGATGGTAGGGTAGAAGGTGAGGAAACAATTTTTCCTTCTGTAATTCTCATTAAAATTTTATCTGCTGATTTGACAGGTAAAAGAAGAAAAATTACCCAATTTTTCTTAAGGTTATGTGCAAATAGAAATCTTCATGGCTGGAGAAAACAGAACATAAATATCAATAGGATGCACTGACAACACACCCATTTCAAATGAATGCTACTCAGTGAAAGATGGGCTTGGGCAAAGGGATGGTTTTCTATATATCCCACGTTTTTATGTGTAGTGAAGAAGGTACTCACGGTTGGAAAGCAGCAGCACTTTCAATAGAGGGACTTTGCAGAATATGCCACTGGGATAGGTGACAGCAGTTTCTGTTCATCTGACAGCTTCCTTACCTCCATTAAGAGCACAGAATGAGCAATATTCCTTCCGTTTTCTTCTTGAATTGCCACTCAGCCTGCTCTGCTCTTCAGGGAACATGTCAAATTCCTAAGACTCTCTCTCAGGCACCACTATCATTTCAGCAAATCCGTACTCACATATAAGACCTACTGTCCCCTTACCAGACACAGTCTGCAGGATTGCTCTGGCATCTGAAATGGTATTATTCGCCTTCTTTGAAGGAATGACATGATCAATATCCTTCTCTGAACAACCGCAAAATGACCCTTGAACATGAACAGTCAGAGAGAAGGAGGAGACGGAAGAAATGCCGAGTCACTAGCATACTTACTTGCCAGAGCCTTTTTTCCAGCTGCATGATAGGCTACAATATATTTCTTCCCCTCTCTATCTTCTGTTTTTGTTTCTAATCCTGGAAACAGAGATTTAATCGCTTGATGGATGACGGTTCTTTTCTCTTTGGTGTCCTCAATAACCTATTAAAAACACAGATAATGACACTACTAATTTGACAGACATTAAATAAGGAAATAATACTAAGGAATTAGTAAAAACACTACTCATCTTAATAATGATGTGAAGTAACTAAAGTACAGGGGTATGATTTCAAAAGTCTTTTTCTCAATTATTTTTTTAAATTGAACTATAGTTGATTTACAATGTTTCAGGTGTACAGCAAAGTGATTCAGTTATACATATATATATATATATTCTTTTTCAGATTCTTTTCCATTATGGTTTATTACAAGATATTGAACATAATTCCCTGTGCTATACAGTAGGTCCTTGTTGTTTATCTATTTTATATACAGTAGCATGTATCTTTTAATCCCAAATTCCTAATTTATCCTCCCTCCCCCCTTTCCCCTTTGGTAACCATAAGTTTGTTCTCCATGTCTGTGAGTTTGCTTCTATTTTGTAAATAAGTTCATTTCTATCATATTTTAGACTCCACATATAAATGATACCACATTGTATGTCTTTCACTGTCTTACTTCATTTAGTATAATCATCTCTAGGTCCATCCATGTTGCTGCAAATGGCATTATTTCATTCTTTTTTATGCTGAGTAATATTCCATCATACATATGTACCACATCTTTACCCATTCATCTTTCAATGGACATTTAGGTTACCTTCCTATCAGAAATCTTTTAGAGCTTCACAATACTGCAAATCCTAAGGGCCCATTTGGGACTTCCCTGGTGGCGCAGTGGTTAAGAATCCACGTGCCAATGCAGGGGACACGGATTCGATCCCTGGTCCAGGAAGATCCCACATGCCGTGGAGCAACTAAGCCCGTGCGCCACAATTACTGAGGCTGCACCCTAGAGCCAGAGAGCCACAACTACTGAAGCCCACGTACCTAGATCCTGTGCTCCGAGATGAGAAGCCACCGCAACGAGAAGCCCATAAACCACAACACAGAGTAGCCCCTGCTAGCCACAAGGAGAGAAAGCCTGCACACAGCAGCAAAGACCCAATGCAGCCAAAAAAAAAAACCAAAACAGCCCATTTATTGACCTTGTACAGCCGCCAGGCACTGTACCAAAATCACTTCACAATCGCTGTCTTACTCAATCCCAATCAGCTCCCTATCGTGCCACCAGTATATCTACTTAAGAGATGAGGAAAGTGAGGCTGAGAGAAGCTAAGGAATGTGTCTAAGATTATATAGCTGTAGCTTGGAAGAGCCAGATTTGAAATTCAGGCTGTCTGACTCCAGAGCCACCCAGCACAGACGCTCCCCCGTAGGGACTCGGCTGAACAATGAATACCTCAGGGCTCACAGATGGAAAAGCAGGTAAGCTGGGTCTTTGGGGATGTCAGAAACTCATTTCCCCGGATAGTCAAGTCTACTACTGCCTCCAATGAATCCTGTTCTATATTGAGTAACTTTATGATGACATTCTAGTACATCTGTTCACAAAAAAGAAAAATCTACACCAAGAAAATGTAAACTTATTAGTTACACAACTGTTTTTCAATTTCTGAGCACGTCTTACACTGAGAAATATATTTCATACTTGGAATCAATAGCCAGCAATATGTATGTGTTTGCTCCTTATTAAAAAATCGAACAGAAATTTACAAAACAGTATTTACCCTTACGATGTGCAAAACACTGTTACTTTCTATTTTATTTTATTACATTTTAAAAATGTTGGTGAACAAGAGCTGGTTCTTTAAAAGGGTAAACAAAAATCGACAAACCTCTGGCCACCCCACCAAAACTGAATCAAGAAGAAATAGATAATCTGAACAGACCAATCACTAGAAGTGAAATAGAATCTGTAATTAAAAAACTCCCTGCAAACAAAGGTCCAGGACCAGATGGCTTCACTGGGGAATTCTACCAAACATACAAAGAACAACTTATACCTATCCTTCTCAACCTCTTCCAAAAGACTGAGGAGGAGGGAACACTCCCAAAGTCATTCTATGAAGCCACCATCACCCCATACCAAAACCAGACATAGTCACTATCAAAAAAAATAATATCTTTGATGTAAAACTTCTTAACAAAATATTAGCAAACTGAATCCAACAACAAATAAAAAAGATTATATACCATGATCAAGTTGGATTCATCCCAGGGTCACAGGATGGTTCAACCTACGCAAATAAATCAATGTAAGGGACTTTCCATTGCAGGGGACACAGGTCGATCCCTAATTGGGGAACTAAGATTCCACATGCCACATGACGCAACCAAAAAAAAAAATTCAATGTGACATCAACAAAAGAAAAAACAAAAATCACATGATCATCTCAATAGATGCAGAAAAAGCATTTGATAAAATTCAATATCCAGGGCTTCCCTGGTGGCGCAGTGGTTGAGGGTCCGCCTGCTCGCCCGGAGCCGGTGCCCCACAAGGGGAAAAGCCACAACAGTGAGAAGCCCGCGTATAGCCAAAAAAAAAAAAATTCAACATCCATTCATGATGAAAACTCTCATCAAAGTGTGTATAGAGGGAACAAAGCTCAACATAATAAAAGCTATTTATGACAAACCCACAGCCAACCTAATACTCAAAAGTGAAAAGCTGAAAGCCTACCCACTAAAATCTGGAATAAGGATGCCCACTCTCACCACTTCTATCCAACATAGTATTGGAAATCCTAGCCACAACAATCAGACAAGAAAAAGAGATAAAAGGTATCAAAATTGGAAGGGAAGGGGTAAAACTGTCATTATATGCAGATGACATGATTTTATATACAGACAACCCTAAAGACTCCACACAAAAACTACTAGAACTGATAAATGAATTCAGCAAGGTAGCAGGATACAAGATTAACATACAGAAATCAGTTGCATTTCTTTACACTAACAATGAAATATCAGAATGGGGAAGCAAAAAGACAATCCTTTGAAAAATCGCATCAAAAAAAACCCAAAAACTGGGAATTCCCTGGCAGTCCAGTAGTTAGGACTCAGCACTTTCACTGCCATGGTCCCAGGTTCAATTCCCGGTCAGGGAACTTAGATCCTACAAGCTGCACAGTGCAGTGAAAAAAAAAACAACACTGAGGAATAAACCTGACCAACAAGGTAAAAGCCTTACATGCTGAGAACTATAAAACATTGATAAAGGAAACTGAAGATGATTCAAAGAAATGGAAAGATACCCCATGTTCTTGGATTGGAAGAATTAATATTGTTAAAAATGGCCATACTACCCAAAGCAATCTATAGATTTAATGTGACCCCTATCAAATTACCCATGACATTTTTCACAGCACTAGAACAAATAATCCTAAAATTTATATGGAACCATATAAGACGCAAAATTTCCAAAGGAATTCCGAGGAGGAAGAACAAAGCTGGAGGCATAACCCCCCCAGACTTCAAACAATATTACAAAGCTACAGTAAAACAGTGTGGTACTGGCACAAAAACAGACGCATGGATGAATGGAACAGAATAGAGAGCCCAGAAATAAACCCACACACCTATGGCTGATTAATCTTTGACAAAGGGGCAAGAATATACAATGGGAAAAAGTCTCTTCAGCAAGTAGTGTTGGTAAAGCTGGAGAGCCGCATGTAAATCAACGAAGTTAGAACACTCCCTCACACCATACCCAAAAATAAACTCAAAATGGCTTAAAGACTTAAATATAAGACTTGACACCATAAAGCTAGAAGAGAACATAGGCAAAACATTCTCTGACATAAATCGTAGCAATGTTTTCTTAGCTCAGTCTCCCAAGCCAATACATATAAAAGCAAAAATAAACAAATAGGATCTGATCAAACTTGTAAGCTTTTGCACAGCAAAGAAAAGAAAAATGAAAAAACAACCTACCACCTGGGAGAAAATATATGCAAATGATGTGACTAACAACGGATTAATTTCCAAAATACACAAACAGCTCATATAGCTCAACATCAAAAAAAACCCCCAAACAACCTAGTCAAAAAATGGGCAGAAGACCTAAACAGACATTTCTCCAAAGAAGGTAATACAGATGGCCAATAGGCATATGAAAAGATGCTCAACAATGTTAATTACTAGAGAAATGCAAATCAAAACCACAATGAGGTACCACCTCACACTGGTCAGAATGGCCATCATTAAAAAGTCTACAAATAACAAATGCTGGAGAGGGTGTGGAGGAAAGGGAACACTCCCACACTGTTGGTGAGAATGTAAATTGGTTAAGCCACTATGGAAAACAGTCTGAAGGTTCCTCAAAAAACTAAAAATAGAGTTGCCATATGATCTAGCAATCCCACTCCTGGGCATATATTCAGACAAAACTAAAATTTGAAAAGATACATGCACCCTAATGTTCACAACAGCACTATTCGCAATATCAAAGACATGGAAACAACCATAATGTCCATCGACAGATGAATGGATAAAGACGATGTGGTCCATATAATATATACAAGGTAATATTACTGAGCCATAAAAAAGAAGGAAATAATACCATTTGCAGTAACATGCATGGACCTAGGGATTATCATACTAAGTGAAGTAAGTCAGACAGAGAAAGACAAATACCATATAATATGTGCTATGTGCAGTCTAAAATATGATACAAATAAAGAACTTATTTACAAAATAGAAACAGACTCACAGACGTAGAGAACAAACTTACAGTGACCAAAGGAGAAAGGGGATGGGGGGAGGAATAAATTAGGAGTTTGGGATTAACAGATACAAACTACCATATATAAAGTACATAAACAACAAGGTTCTACTATATAGCACAGGGAACTATCAATATATTCAATACCTTGTAATAAACCCTAATGGAAAAGATTATGAAAAAAGAAAAAAAATATATATATGTAAACTGAATCACTGTGCTGTACACCAGAAACTAACACAACACTTTAAATCAACTATACTTCAATTTAAAAAAAAAATGTTGGTTAAGCTACATTAAATTGATTTCATGACCCACTGATGGACTGCAACCTGCAAGCTAAGAAGATGTAACTACTACTAGCTAAACCTAACAATATTCTAGCAAAATTAAAACTGTAAAAGAAAAGTACACTATAATTATAGATAAGTGACATTTTCATATCAAAAAGTGAGCCAGGGAATTCCCTGGAGGTCCAGTGGTTAGGATACAGTGCTCCCACTGCTGGGGGCCTGGGTTCAATCCCTGGTGGGGGAACTAAGATCCCACAAGCGGCACAGCACAGCATGCCTCCCCCCGCACACACCTCCACCAAAAAAGTGAGTCTACATCTAGAATTCACTGAAAGCAATGAGCTGGAATCATAATTAGTGTGTATGAATGAATACATATTCAGATCTCAGAAATTCAGAAAGTCCATCCTCCTATTTTTTAGATGAGGACACTTGCCCATGGTTAATACTCTTTAATGTAAAACCTTTCAGTAGATGGCATAACTATAATTTTTAAGGTGACAGTAAATCTTGCCATCTCTGTAGGAAAAGTGTATTGTGGGGCTAAGATATGTATCTGCGTCGCACAAGCAACGGAAGCCTGGATCATCCTCCTAGACTGCTCTCAAAACCAATTCTTAGGAATTTTCTCCTTGGCATTGCTGGACATTTTGTCTATGAGTAAATTCAGTAAATTAAAGATCCCTAAAATTTTAACAGTACATATTTTTGGGAAATTTTGGTGGGTAGACGAGGAGATGAGGGTTGGAGGCAAATAATAAATTCTGAAAAGTTACAGTAAACTCTTTTTACCTGGGAGCAATGGAAGGAGAAATTTCAAACAACCCCAAATCCAGCAAGTCGCCAAAATATAGGACAAAATGAATTTAATAATTCATTATTTAATTTAATAATAAACTTTAAATTCTAATAATCTTGTGCTTCAAGATTCTTAAAATCTTGTAACATATTTGCTTTGCTACAGAGATCACCTAGAGCTGCTCTGTTCCGTATGGTCATCACTAGCCACACATGGCAACTGAGCACTTGAAATGGGGCTAGTCTGAACAGAGATGTGCTACCAGTATAAAATACCACTGGATTCTGAAGACTTAGTAGGAAAAAAAGAAAGTAAAACATGTCATTAGTAATTTTTAAAATATTGATTACATATTGAAATATTTTGGGTAAATAAAATATACTGTCAAAATTATTTGCCTGTTTTTACTTTTACATTTTTTTTGAAGATTTAAAATTAAAAACATAGCTCGCATCACAGTTCCACTGGACAGGGCACTTCCCTGGCCATCCAGTGGTTGAGACTCTGCACTTCCAATGCAGGGGGCGCAGCTTCGATCCCTGGTCAGGAAACCAAGATCCCACATGCCACAGGGCACAGCCAAAAAAACAAAACAAAACAAACAAACAACAAAACAAAAAGAATCCACCACAATTCCACTGGACAGCACTAATCGAGAATAAAATTTTCAAAACAAAAAGCTTTTTAAAAGGCATTTACTGTTCTATTTAGTAGCTGAGCTCTCTTTTTCTTGAATAGCAGAAGTAGACTCAAGATGAGCAAAGCAACGCTCCCTTACCTCCTTCCCCCAATTCCTCCCCCTCCCAGAGTCCAATTTGAGACCACGAGGCCTTTGGAGCCAGGGCTTCCCTATCAGGACCATTGTCAGGCTGCGACAGTCCTTTGCAGCAGACACTGTGTGATATAATGGTCACTTTGCAGTTCTAAACAACAGATTTCTTTGTTGATTTGTGGTCACATAAAAAATTTTTTAAGCAGAAACATAACCTTTTTTTTTGGGGGGGGGCCATAGCTTATCTGGATACTCGTTATCTGCCACTGATAAAAACATTTTTAGTGCAATGCACTTTTAGATCAAAAAGGGCAAAGCCATCCTTTTGTTAACTACTGTGATTTTTCCAAAAGACATTTATTAACATCCACCCAACAAGAAGCAATTCAAACCCTGGGGACTTCCCTCGTGGTCCAGTGGGTAAGATTCCGCATTCCCAATGTAGGGGGTCAGAGTTCGACCCCTGGCCGGGGAAGTAGATCCTGCATGCATGCCGCAACTAAAGGTCCACATGCCACAACTAAGAAGTCCACACTCGGCAACTACAGATCCCGCATGCCGCAACTAAGAACCGGTGCAGCCAAAATAAATTAAAAAATTAAATAAAAAAAAATAATAATAATACCCTAAAAAACCTTTTCATATGTTTTTGTGCTACTTACCTCGATGGCAACACTGGTTTCCTTATTTTTAAAAAGCTGGAGCTCTTCTAAACGCTGCTTTTCTTCAGCTGTTAAAACCGTAAATACATCTTCTGAAGGATCCTTTAAAATAACCATGAGAACTCCCAGTGAGTCACACACAGAATTCGAGGCTGTCAAAGCTCTATATTTCTATGATCTCCAGGAAAGGCTATTTTTATTCAGAAGGTGACTTCTGCTAGAGAGCTGCTCTTACCTCTTCATCTACTGGGACAGACAAGTCACTCAAATGGCTGATCTGTCCATTTTTTCCTATTTCGTGAACAACGAAGTCAGAATATCTGAGGAAAAGAAAACGCAAACTCTCAGAGCATTAACATTTTGCTGCCTATTAATTTTAGGAGAAAGTTTCTCAACAGTAAGCCTTATCATTGTGCAAAACAGGGATTAAAAATAAAAACCTTCAGTGCAAAGTCACGGAGTTATTGTTTTCTGGTTTCACAATGAATTCTAAGCCACACCTTGGCTTGGTACCAGAATGTACAGAAAAGACCCTCTGAAATTCTAGAATAGTCTTCCAGAAAAATGCCTAAATCAAAGCTTATTAATGTTGCCCTATGATTATACAGTCCATTCTAAAGTAAATCACAAAACACAGTAAATTTAATCAAATCAGAAGCCTGTGTATCTACTGTGAACCACCTGGAAGCTTACCTTTATGCTAAATACTTTACAGACATTATTTAAAATACTCTCAACAACCCTCAGGTAGAATTATGATCCAATTTTGGACAAGAATACTGAAGCTCAGAGGAGTTAAGTAACTATGAAGTGGCTGAACTGGATTCACACCCAGATCCACCTGGCTCCAAAGACCACCTTCTTTCTCCTGCAGATGTGGCCCATTCAGGTGAAACAGTTTAAGATTTCAAGATCAATTCAAGGGAAAACTTGAAACCATTTAAAGTAATATATTCTAAGAAAATAAACAGCACCCATTCACATATTGACAGGGGATGCCACAGGGAAATTGTTATTTAGTCATTTTATCTTCAGATAGTTTCGTTTACTCATCCAGGCAGCTTTCCTTCATCCTATTCCTTATTGACCATCAGTGTGAACAATCCTTGGGGACAGAAAGCTAAATGGAAAAAAGGACTGCCGATTTCTTTCTAGAGAAAAGAACTAATATAACTAAAACAACCTGACATAAACGAAACATACCTTTCTTTTAAGATTCCTGAGAATCCTTGGTGAGAACTCACGAACTTGGTGATGCCCACATCCAGCTCGGTGAGCCCGTGCTTCATCATGCTGGCGAAGCTCTCTGCCTCTTCCTCCTCCTCCCCCTCCTCCGAAAGGCCATCTTCCTCCCCCTCCTCCTCCGACTGGGGGTCAGAATTCTTTTTACCCTCTCCGGCCGTTTTGGGTGGCCCAGGCACCTTTTCACCGCTGGGTAGAGAGTTGTTCTCTAGCCCGTCTTGACCTTTGGTCGGACAGCATTCTGAGACCTTCTGTCTCTTTGCCTCACCTGGGGCCACACTGTCATTATCTTCGACGGCAACAGACCCCCGTTTCAATGACACACCCGTCATTTCTGTCATCTCCATTGTCAAGGTTCCAAGAAAGAATTTAAGAGAACCTTTCAGAAGCAAGAAAGAGCAGGCAGTAATAATCACTTCAATAAAGAATTGGGTTTTAGCAAATAGAGGCACATTTAACTTTGTTCCTAGGGTCCTAAATATCATTTATGAAAATAATTCTCCCAAATATACTTTTAGTGGCATAGAAAAATGGCAAAATATTTCTGCAGGGAATTTGACAGCAAAAGCCTTCAAAATATGGATGCCTCTTGACCCAGAAATACTACTTTCAGGGATTATCCTAAGAAAATAATTAAGAAAGTGCTTAAAGTTTTAACTGTAAGGATGCTCATCTCAGTGCTTTTACATTAACAAAAAATTAAGAACAATGACATCTAGGTACATAAACTGAACAACATGTAGAAACAATGTGAAAAGAAACCGGGAAAGGTAGTTGCTTCTAGGAGAGGGTGTAGGTGGCTGCGGAGAGCAGGGAGACTTGTGTTTACTGAATACCACAGTTGCAGCACCTGAGTTTTGTTTCACGTATATTGTTATCGTTTAGAAAAGCTGATTAAGTTAAAAGTATATAAATAAATTTACTAACATGAGTCATTTACTAATATGACTGATACCATGTCATTTTTATTTTTTTATTATTATTATTTTTTTTGCGGTACGCAGGCCTCTCACTGCTGTGGCCTCTCCCGTTGAGGAGCACAGGCTCCAGACGCGCAGGCTCAGCGGCCACGGCCCACGGGCACAGCCTCTCCGCGGCATGTGGGATTCTCACGGACCAGGGCACGAACCCAAGTCCCCTGCATCGGCAGGTGGACTCCCAACCACTGCGCCACCAGAGAAGCCCCATGTCATATTTTTTTAAAAAGCAAGGAGAATGGGGAGTTCTTTAATGAGTATAGAGTTTCAGTATTGCAAGATGAAAAAGAGCTCTATATATTGGTTCCATTTTTATTCAGAAGGTGACTTCTGAATAAAAGTACATGTGTATGTACTTAACACTAATGAACTGCACACTTAAAAATGGTTAAAATGATGTTATGTGTATTTTGCCACAATTTAAAAAATACAGATTATCATTTAACTGGCCCATACACAATGTACCAAGCAAAAGTCTAGGAAACCATATGCACTTCCCAGTATGGAGCACACACTTATCTAAGACTGCAAGTGCCTGTCTAATTTGATCTTATTTGATGCTCTTGTTGAAATAAGGATAAAGCTTCTTCCTATACTACCTATATAGGGAAATGCTAAAATTAACATACGAACTTGGTAAACATAAAGAACATAAATGAGCAGAATATTCTAGTTCTCCAAGGCTTGGTTAATAAGAAGCCCACCTACAGAAGCATCTACAGTAGAATAATAATGATGAACTAAATTTTAAGAATCCGGGGCTTCCCTGGTGGCGCAGTGGTTGAGAGTCCGCCTGCCAATGCAGGGGACACGGGTTCGTGCCCCGGTCCGGGAAGATCCCACGTGCCGCGGAGCGGCTGGGCCCGTGAGCCATGGCTGCTGGGCCTGCGCGTCCGGAGCCTGTGCTCCGCAGTGGGAGAGGCCACAACAGTGAGAGGCCCACGTACCGCAAAAAAAAAAATAAATAAACAAAAAACACACACACAAAAAAGAATCCGTATTTGATCTTGCCTCATTGTCAAAAGTCAAGAATGGAAAGAAAGGGCTTCCCTGGTGGCGCAGTGGTTGAGAGTCCGCCTGCTGATGCAGGGGACACGGGTTCGTGCCCCGGTCTGGGAAGATCCCACATGTCGCAGAGCGGCTGGGCCCGTGAGCCATGGCCGCTGAGCCTGCGCGTCCGGAGCCTGTGCTCCGCAATGGGAGAGGCCACAACAGTGAGAGGCCCGCGTACAGCAAAAAAAAAAAAAAAGAGAATGGAAAGAAAAGGGAAAAGTGGAAGGCTACAAAAAAAAAAAAGAAGGGGGGGGAGGAGAGAAAAATGTCAGTAAAAACAATTTCCTTTGAAAGACAAAAAAAAAAAGAAAATGGAAGAAACCAAGAAATGGGAACTGAAGTAGACTACAACTAGTTATACAAAATTATCTCTAATCCAAGTAAGAAAGCACTTATTCTTTATGTGTTCTAAGCAAGGTATAGTAAAAGAGAATGCTAGTTTATGAGATGCTGATGGTGTTTCATTCTCACTTTATATCAACGAAACTGTCCTCAGAGCCTGCACACCAGTGACGGAGGCAGGCAGGGCCCAGGGCTTCCCCGAGACATGGGAACACACAGAAGACCTCAGGGGGCATTGGCGTGAGGGGGTCTGAGAAGACCTCTTCCTAATGGAAGACTAGATGTGAACACCCGAGTCAAGCTTCGGGGAACGAGTAAGAGAGAGGCTGTGCAAAAAGCGGTAGGAAGGTGGTACAGCATGTGCAGAGGCACAGGAGAGCACGGAGCGCGGGAGGAACCCCACTGAGCTCACCATGCATCACGAGGGTAAAACACACATGCAGAGAACCTACACTTAAAGCTGGGGAGCTGGCGGAAGCCACACCAAGCTGAACTGAGGAGATTACATCCGAAAAACAAATCGTCATCTGATGCATAAGTCAGAGAGATTTCGCGGTATCCCTTCAAAGAGAAAAACCGGGGTTAGGCTGGGAGATTAGGTAAGACGGCAACTGAGGTAAGAAATCAGTACAACCTGATCTGAGGCAAAGGTGACAGAAAGGAGGGGTGGATTCAGGGACACTTAAGAGGTGGTGCGGACAGGACTGGGTGATAAATGTGAGAGGAAAGAGGAAATGCTACAGGATGACTCAGGTTTTCTGTCTCGGGGAACTGAGAGGATAAGGGGAGCTCTTCCTGACACAGGGACCCTAGGAAGAGGCATGGTGGGTAGGAGGGATATAAGCACACGTACAGCCCTGCGGTGTTGCTGGCACCCGGAGTACATCCCATGGCCACTTATTACACTGTGTCACACATATTCTCACCCCAAACCCACAATGGCTTCCCGATGCCCCAGTGGCGGTGTGGACCTCAACCAGGGGCTGGACATGTCCTGTGAGCAGCTGATGCGGAACCACGGGCTTCGGAGGGAGCGGCGTCACTGCATTAGTGCCTGCATAAGGCCAAGAAGGCGGTGCCGCCCACAGAGAAGCCCCAGGTGGTGAAGAAGCACCTGTGCAGCGTGATCATCCTGCCCGAGATGGTGGGCAGCATGGTGGGCATCTACAATGGCAAGACCTTCAGCCAGGTAGAAATCAGCCTGGGATGATGGACCACTACCTAGGCGAGTTCTCAGTCACCTACAATCCAGCACTGGGGCCACCCGCGCCTCCCGGTTCATCCCCCTCAAGCAGCCTGCCGGCCACTAAAGACACACAAGCTCTAGAAAAAAACGAAAACAAAAAACCCTCACAACGTTCCGAGCTGGCATGACAGGATCTACCAGCAGATCCCGATACCCTTCTTGAGGTGAGAAGAGGAGAGCACGGCCAGTAACAGCCACATCCGCAGCTGGGCTCAGACTTCACGGTCTGTAGGACGTCTACCTCCTACCCAGGACGCAGAGAACTCATCAGCCTCCCTCTCAACAACGTGATGGCCATAAGCCTGGATGGAAACACCTGTTACTTCCTCTGCTCCAACCTTCTGCTTCGGCACCATCCATCATCCAGCACCACGTGCCACTATCTTCCACACAGGCATCCGACGACCGAGGTCCAGCCCGCACAGGTGCCCACTCCCAGCCTGACCATGCACGGGCTCTCTCTTGTGGGAGGTCCTCCACACCTGTCTCAGCCCTGGGCTCCCTTGTCCTTTGAGACTCATCTGAAGACCACGAGCCCTGACTCCCATGCCTTCCTCTCTGTTAAGTCCATGTCTTCCCATTTTACCTCCCTTCATCTGCACTACCCATGTGGGCAGCCAGATACCATGCTTTCCCTCACTACTTTCTAGCTGTGTAACTGGTCTGAGTAAATTACTTAATCTCTCCAAGCCTCTGTTCTTCAGCTGTAAAACGGGAATGATACGTGCTTCACAGGACTGTGGTGAAGATTAAATGAGATGACAAACACAGAGTGGCTGGCCACAGTAGGGACTAGATAAATGCCAGTCCCCTGTTCTCCCTCAAGAGGTCTGCAGATTCTTTGAGGACAGTAATTCTTTTGTGCCTGCCAGAGAATCCAGAGAGGTATAACAAGCATCAATAGATATTTTGAAGAATTCTTGAAACAGGTGCCGAAACTGTTCCCCGTCTACAGGTATCAAAGACCTACTAAGTAGCAATTCCCTAATGAAATACTGGACCTGGGCAATGACATCCATGGCCACTAACATCACAAAAAATAGACAACCAGGCACTGCAGGCCGCTGAAAGGACACGCTGTTATCTATGAAGTTCTTACTGATTGAAACCCTATGTCTAACTACTAGTTTAGATGGCATACACGGACAGAAGATGTTAAACACCACCACGCGGAAGCAATTAGCAAAAGTGTGAATGTGGGAAACTCAACAAGGACCAGGACAGTCCTTCAACTAATAAACAGCAAGACAAAAAACAGGAAAGGGTAATGTACAGATAAACCTACAAAGAAATGCAATGGGTGGATCCTTCTTTGAATCCAGGTTTAAACAAATCAGCTGTTTAAAAAGGTATTTATGAAACAATCAGGTATACTGAAACAGTAAGGATATTTGATGACATTAAGATAGCATGGGGCTTCCCTGGTGGCACAGTGGTTAAGAATCCGCCTGCCAATGCAGGGGACATGGGTTCGAGCCCTGGTCCGGGAAGATCCCACATGCCGCGGAGCAACTAAGCCCGTGAGCCACAACTACTGAGCCTGCGCTCTAGAGCCTGTGCTCTGCAACAAGAGAAGCCACCAGAATGAGAAGCCCACGCACCGCAACAAAGAGTAGCCCCCGCTCTCCACAACTAGAGAAAGCCCGCACACAGCAACGGAGACCCAATGCAACCAAAAATAAATAAAATTAATTAATTAATTAGAAAACAAACAAAAAAAGTATCTTCATTAAAAGATAACATGGTCAACTTTTTAAGGTATAATAATATCACTGTGGTTACACTTAAAAGTAGAATCTTTGTTTTAGAGATACAGGATGAAATCTGTATGGTTGAAAAGATATTAAGTCTGGACTTCATTTCAGAATAGTTTACCAGTGATGAATGAAAGTGCAGTGGGGTATAGATTCAAAACAAGACTGGCCATGAGTTGATAATTGTTGAAACAACAATGGGTGATGAGAATATGGGGATGTCATCACATCATTCTCTCTACTTTTCATGTTTGAAATTTTTTATAATAAAAATAAGAGTTCAAAGTATAAAAAGGTACACTAATTATTCTATTCTCATCAAACCACCACTCTGTCCAGCTCTACTGCTCCCTCTCTCCCATCACCTGTTCTTCAAACACAGAGACCTGCAGTCGCAAGATACCACCCCTTCCATCTTCATTTCTTCAAGCGCCCCAAACCTCAACAGCTCTTAACTCCTAAGCCACACTCAACACTCCTGCTCACTAGCCCAGCTGCACGATCCTTGCTAAACCTCAACCAAGTACCAATCCTACTGTCTCCATCTGTGTTCCTGGCTGCTGCTGGAGGAAACATCACCAGGTGAGGGGACTTCCTCTTGTGACAGCCCTCCATACTGCCTGGCCATCCCTGGTCAGCAGGGTCTTCTCCAAGTCCTGTGTGCTACTCACAAAGAAAACAGGGATCCTGGGACAGACACACCTCCTTCCAGCACATTCACAAGACCCCTTATTATAACCATTCTCCTGCAACTGCACCCCTCTGAGGGGAATTCCAGACTCCTTTTAACACTCACTCCTCGTCCCTGCACTCCATCCCCTCAGCAAATACTCACCGCGCACCCCTGTACCAGGCATTATTCCAGGTACTGCATGCGACACCCTAGCAAATCAAATAAACGCCCCGCCAGCGTGGAGCTTACATTCTGGTGGAAGATCTGGCTTCTACTCCGTGCTTTTGTCCTGCTTCTCGGGTGCTCTTTTCCCCTCCTACTCAACATGCTGCTTAAATCTGGGCTTCCCCAGTCCTGTTCCCTTCTCATTCCCAAGTTTTCCAGCCAAGACGCATCTCCAACTCCCTGATTTACTCAGGGGAGGGGTCCGAGGCAATCATAACGACCGCTAAACAATGATAGTGTACAGGGAGCTCAATCAAGCCTTGCTTCAACCCTGTGACTTAGGCGTCATTAATATTCCCATCTTAGCCACTAAAAAACAGAGTATCTTACTCTAGGTCACACAGTCTGGTGAGAGGTAGAATCAAACATCAAATTCAACATGTCCCAAAGTGATCTCATCATTTCCCACCACAAATGCACTTCTATTATTTATTTTTTTAAGTAATTAATTAATTTTTTTTGGCTGTACTGGGTCTCTGTTGCTGCACGCGGGCTTTCCTTAGTTGCATGGGGCAGGGGTTACTCTTCGTTGCGGTGCGCGGGCTTCTCATTGCAGTGGCTTCTCTTGTTTCGGAGCATGGGATCTAGGCGCATGGGCTTCGGTAGTTGTGGCTCACGGGCTCTAGAGTGCAGGCTCAGTAGTTGCGGCACAGGGCTTAGTTGCTCTGCGGCATGTGGGATCTTCCCAGACCAGGGATCGAACGTGTGTCCCCTGAATTGGCAGGCAGATTCTTAACCACTGCACCACCAGGGAAGCCCTGCACTTCTTTTAAATTGCACCTCTTACTCAAGGAATTTTAGCAACAAACTACCAGTCACCTAAGCCAAAATATGGACATCACCCCATCTCCTCACTCTCCCCTATGTGAATGAAATTCTAGAAGGTTTAGGACAGCATTGTTACACCTAACATCCCTGGAATGAGAATACTAGCAGATCGTGGATCTGAAGTATCAACCACTGGTTTCAACTCTTGCTTGGCAGTTTGGGCATATGACTTGGAGCCTGATCTAGGTTTTGCCATTTACCACGTGGGTCACCTCTCTTAAGTATCAGTTCCTTTCTCTTTAAAGCTGAAAATGATGACTTGGTCAAAGGTCTGTACTAGCTGCTGCTATTCAACTGTTGGTCATTAATATTTATTATGGATGGTTTCCACTGCAGAACTGTATTGCTGAGTCTGGGGAAAACCAAAGCTTCTTATGCTTCTTTTGTTCTCTGGGCTAATGATTAAACATGGCTTTCTCCTTCAGATACCATTTAATTTTAAGAGACCCTCAAAGCACTGCCAAGAGCACCAAATAAACAGACCTTTAGTATCTTTTGGCAGTCCTTTTCTTGATACTTGTGGACACTTGCCTGATCTCTTTTTCTTGTTACATTTAATTGTAAAGACAAGCTCATTAAACAAAAGTATACTTTCCATTTGTTTTAGCCAACGGCCCTAACACAGAGATTATTAAAGTATATATAGCACAAGTGATTATAAATCACTCAATATAAATTTTGCTAAGTTCTGTCTGTGGGCCTAGAAGCCGAGAACATATTTGCTAGAACAGGTATGCAAACGTCTGTGCTAAGGGGGGCTGAACTCAAATCAGTGTTGTCTTCTTAAGCAGAAACTACACAAAAGAAAAGACTGAAATGAAATATAATTTTTAAATAAGAGAGAGAGAGAGAATGAATCATGTGAACATCCAAGAGGCCAAGAAGAATTCAACCAGAAAAATAAAACAACCCTGACGGCCCCCATTTGATTTCCCTAAGGAAATGAGCTTTGCATTCAGGATAATCTAAATATACATATTCAAGCCTTCTACCTCAAAGCTGTAAAAAGTGACTGGCTTTAAAAAAAGGGGGGGGGGGAATGTGGAGTAAAGGGACGAGCTTTATGAGTTTTCTAAATGGTACTAAAATTTAAAAAAAAATTTTAAGAAACATAATGCTGTACAAAAACACTATCCACGATACTAATGAGAGCTTCTCAAATGTCAACTAAAATCTTTATCGACCAGAAACTTGATGCTACGACTGGGAAGAGAATGAAATTTAATGATACTTACCCATGAACTCAAAGTCCTCCACAATTCTTTAGCGGGAATACTAAAGTAATAGGCTTTGTTTCTTTTACACTCTGAACGAGCCAAATGGGATTAGAAATATTACAATTTTAACAGTATTTAAAAGTCTTTTTCATTAAGACATTAGATTCACCAATAAGCTTCCTCTACAATCCACAACAAAAATAAAGTTTAGCATTTTCAAAATTTTAATACAAGACTGACAGTCCCTTAACATTACTTCCTGCAAAATGAACATCTAAAGAAGAGCCATAATAATCTTATCTGTACTTCAAAACCCTCCACAACTTCCACTTTTAAAATGCATCTATCCTCCGTCCTCTGCAAACCATCAAGAATCCCTCCAGCTTTCACAATAAAGAGCACTCTCTTCAGGGCAGCGCACATACCACACTCTAATATGCGAAGTCATTAAGTCCCTTAGATTCATTCATTTCACAAATATTTATTAACCACCTCTTATGTGTCTGGCACTGTTCCAGGCACTGGGGAAAAGAGGAAAATTTCCTACTCCCATTAAGCTTACATATCAGAGAATAAAATAAAACAATCTCAGAACATGCACGCATAAGAGCTACAAGTCAAGCAGAGTAACGACAGTGAGAGTACGAGGGGTGCTCTTTAGTGAAGTCTCTCTAACGAAGTGCCTGGTGAGCAAAGACTTGACGGAAGAACTAGACATGAAAAGATGTGTGTGTTCGGGCAGCAGGTACAGTGCCTGTAAAGAACCTGAGCCAGGAGCAAACTTATTCAACAGACCAGCTGGACTGTTATTTCTCTCTCCTACGTGGGGCCAAAAGCCACGTTTCATTAACAGCTCTACTGCACCAGCTTCTATCAATCAAAAGATACGTTCAAAAGGAGTTATAAATTAATACACACGAACTGTTGGCTACTTTGCCTAATGATTGAACAACATCACTGCCTATCCAGTATGAGTGTACAGTCTGATTTTGGGCAGATGCCTCGATTGCCAAGGCAAGGAGGTGCAAGGCAACGATTGCCAAGGTGATGGGGGGCATGCCGGCTTCACAGATTAGAGACTTGAAACAAAAGTCCTTAGTAACCCTATATTTTCGGAATGAAAAAAAAAAAGTGGTCGGACAACGGAACCAAATATTTGAAAGACTAAACTCTCCAAACCCTATTTCTTGGCAGGCGCTAATACCCAGGCAATGAGGGTGTACTGTTAAACCTCTCGGTGCAGGGTTGGCGGTAACGACTCCGTGCGGATGGGTCAACACGCCCAGCAGCACCTCCTCCATCCACTCATTAAACACTGACCGAGAAAAACTCCGGTTTGCTCCTACACTGGGAGACGTATACAAAACAAGCAGTCACCTGAGTGCCTGCTTGGCACGTAGTAGGTTCGCTGTTAGTAATGACAGATAAATAAGAGAACGAAAGCACGTGGGCTGGACCCGGTAGAAGCCTGGCTCAGCGGTGTACGGAAGCTATAAAGGGCTTCGGGATAAAGGCGGGTTTTCTCTTCCGGGAGGAAGAAGAGTTTAGGGAGCCTCAGGGGCAAAGAAAGGGAGGAGTGGGACTGAGATCCTCGGGCTAACAGCGCCGCGGGGAGGAGGGAGGGCGCGGCGCCTGCGAGGACCCGCCGGGAGAGCTGGGGGCGGGGCTGGCACCGCCGAACCGCAGAACCAGCCGGGCTCCCGCCACGCTCCCGCAGGCACGATCCGTAATGGAGGCGCCTCGGGCGCGCCGCGGGCTCAGACCACGGCCGGGACACCTTCCCAGTCTACGCTGCCCCTCCGGGCGGGGTTTTTGGGCCGCGTGGCAGGGCCGAGAGCTGGCCGCAGAGCCCGGGCGGCTGTGGGGAGGTCGCGCACTTACCCGGGGCCTGAGAGCGCGCGCGCGGCGCGGACCGGGCGACAAGGAGGCGGGCGCGCTGCTCCGGGCGCAGAGGGCGGCGGCGGCAAGGGCCACTCGTAAGAACCAGCCGCAAGGGCGGCCAGGCATAAGCAGCGAGCTCGGTGAGCACCTGGACCCCGCCGCGCTCAGGCGGACTCACAGCGGCTGGTCTCGCACACGTGCGGCGCAACGACTCGCCGCTCCCGGCTGGCCCCACCCCGGGGCGGAGCACGCCCTCCGCCGCCGGCCACGCCTCCTCCGCCCCCGCCCACCAACCTGTGCAGGAGGTCCCGCCCACTCCCTCCCACCCCTGCTCAGTGGCCCCCGTGAAGCCTCTTGCTTGCACTTTTGGCCTTGCAACCTGCGAGGCTGAAGCTCACCGTGGTCCGTTCACTCCATGAGCTCTCAGGCGGTCGCACCTGCGCTTTGGCGGGGGGTATATACCCAGAGGGGAACTGCTGTGTCATATGGTAATTACATTTTTAAATTTTTGACCAACCCCCATATAGTTTTCCATAGCAGCAGTAGACTTGTTTTTAAAATCTGGGTTTACATGTGGGAATCTGGTTAGCTGATCATACGTAATTCGCTAAGACTGGTTGCGTTCTATGCTGCCTTCCGCTGATATTATTCGCCTCAGTTAAGTACTTTGAGTAGTTTTCTGTCCCTAATGCATGTACAATCACATTTTCTTGAACTGTGGTTAATTCATAGGTTAATGTACCAATGACAGCAACTGCAAGTATTTTTACCACACCCACACAGTAGAAATTCAATCTAAACTTTTAATTTTCGTATACAGTTGGCCCTTGAACAATGCAGGGGTTAGGGGCACCAACTCTGTCCAGTTGAAAATCCAAGTATAACTTTATAGTCAGCCCTTTGTATCTGCAGTTCCACATCTGTGGATTTGACTAACTGCAGATGATATAGTACTGTAGTAAGTATTTATTGAAAAAAATCTGTATAGATGGACCTGGGCAGTTCAAACTTGTATTGTTCAATGGTCAACTGTACTTTAAAAAGTACCTTCTCTGAGATTGTGGCCCAACTCCCCACAAGCACGTATGGAGGAAAGAATGTTCACGTTTCTTTGGACATTAACTGGGTCCACGGTCAATACCTACCCTTTTTGCATTTCAGCCTAAACTTCCTTAGACAAGATCCAAGTAAAACATGCATTTTTTGCTTTTTTGTTTTCCAAAAAGGCAGCGCTTTATTATTGGCCTTTATAGTTAAAATAACACAGGAGTGTTCAAAACTTCTTCCCCATTCCAACTCCCTCTAATAAACATTTGACAGTTTAATGTTCTCCTTGACGCTAAAATTACATCCTAACATGTATATTATGTATAATATTCAGGATCCTGCTTTTAACTCCACACCAGTACTATGGATTGCTAAGTGCCTAGCACACACAGTTTATCTCGTTTCATCCTTATTATTGTCTAGCATTCTGTCCATCTTAGATAACTCTCTCCATTCCCCAGATAGTAGTTAATTGTTTTCTGGGCTCCCTCAGTCATTGCAAACATTTCCCTTGTTGAACTTACTGCACTCAATCTTAAACTTCATCTGTTTCCTTCACTGGAATATGAATTGTTCAGAGGTAAAAATTGGGGTTTAGAGCAATCTTTTTTCTCCTTTAATTTTATTTTTTATTTTTATCAATTATACATATCTGTGATTTACAGTCAAATAATTCTATAGAAACCTTGTAAGTTTTGCAATGAAACAGAAGAGACTGTATCCCCACCCTGCCCCTTCCCTGTTTCCCTTTCCTCAAAGTCACTTCATCTTTCAACTGGTTATTTTGATTTTTTTTACCTTCATTTCTCTATGTAAAATTTGCATTGCTATTTCTTGATGTGTCACTTTTAGGCACTATCTATTGAATTCACTTGTGGAAAATTGGGATTTAGCTCTTCTTCCTTCCCCCAGCCCCACCACACTTCCCTTCCCTTTATCTGCCTAATATAGTTATATTGTACCTTTTTAAAAATATTTGTTGGTTTGCACCAGGTCTTAGTTGCGGCAGGCAGGCTTCTTGCAGCATGTGGGCTCCTTAGTTGCAGCTCCAGGGCTCCTTAGTTGTGGCATGCAAACTCTTAGTTGCAGCATGCATGTGGGATCTAATTCCCTGACCAGGGACTGAACCCAGGCCCCCTGCACTGGAAGCGCAGAGTATTATCCACTGCACTACCAGAGAAGTTCCCAGTTATACTGTACTTTTAAAAACAGATTTGTGTTTACTTCATTATAATTAGGTAAACATTACTCACATCTTGAGCAAAGTAATATACTATGATTACTTCTCCTCAATTTTTTGTTTTTCTTGCAGTTAATAATGATCTTATTTTTACTGTTCATCACTAAGCCTTCTTAATGATTGTTTAAACCTCTCCCTCCAGAGATTCAGATAGATGAGAAGTTCTATCAGTCTCATCTTTCTGAAGGAGCCTCTTCTGGAGCCTTCTGACCTGCACCATCTACGTCTAGTGCACAGCTATTGTCAGGGCTTCCCACTTTATTTTTCTCCTGTGTTGTGTCTTCTGTATCCTATATCCCATGCATTCTTTTTCTTTGTTTAGCCCTCATTTTAGTGGAGTACATCTCCAGTAGCTTCCTGAGGAAGGAGAAATAAATGAAAGGGAAATTTTTTGAGCTCTTGAATGTCTGAACACACCTTTATCCTTTTTTTTGGCTGTGTTGGGTCTTCGTTGCTGTGCATGGGCTTTCTCTAGTTGTGGAGAGCGGCGGCTACTCTTCGTTGTGGTATGAGGGCTTCTCATTGCAGTGGCTTCTCTTGTTTCGGAGCACGGGCTCTAGGCCCGCGGGCTTCAGTAGTTGTGGCACACGGGCGTAGTTGCTCCGCGGCATGTGGGATCTTCCCGGACCAGGGCTCAAACCCATGTCCCCTGGATTGGCAGGCGGATTCTTAACCACTGCGCCACCAGGGAAGTCCCCACACCTTTATTCTTTATCCACACTTGATTGGTAGTTTACTAGTCACGTACCGAATTTCAGTTTGAAATACATTTTCTTTGGAATTTAATAGACCTGCTCCTATGTCTTCTAGCTTTCTTTGTGACCCTTGAGAAATCAAAAGATATGCTGATTCTTGATCCTTTCTAAATGATCTCTTTTTCTCTTTGGAAGGCTAGGATTGTCTTTTTGCCCCCAGTGTGCTGCAATCTCACAATGATGAGCCTTGGGATGAGTCAAGTTGTACCCATTGTGCATGGCACTCAGTGGGACCTCTTCAAGCTGGAAATTCATGACCTTTAGTTTGGGGGAAATTTTCTTGTTTTGTTGGTGATAACTCCTTCCCTAATCCCTGTTGTTGTTGTTTTACAGTTCTTATTTTTTGTATTTTGAACACCCTGTAGTGGTCCTCTAATTTATTTTTTCTTTCATATTTTTCATTTCTTTGTCCTTTTGCTTTTCTTCCCCCTAGGATACTTCCCAACATTTATCTTCCACCTTTTTATTCAATTCTCATTTCTACTATCATATTTTTTTGTCTCTGAATGCTCCTTTTAAAATAGTAGTCTGTTACTGTTTTATGGTTGCAATGGTGTCACACATCTCAGTGTATAAATAAATAAGGTTTTCTCCTCATTGAATGGTTTCTGTTTTCTCTAAGGGCTGCTTTTTTTCCCTTCCCCTGTTTGTTTCCGTCTCCGCGATACCACCTTCCATGTTTGTTTCTGAAATTGTCAAATCCCTAGGTCCTCTACTCAGCTCTTGCTGGCACTCCTAGGTCCCCTCCTTGGCAAAGGACAGGCTTTTTTGGTCTCTGCACTGGTTGAAGTGTATGTTAGCCGCAGAGTCCTTTTCCTCCTTTCAGGTCCCAGAGTGTTTACAACCAGATCTGTATACCCTCCAGGTAGGAAGCTGGAGGGTCACCTCTAGTTGAATTTGATCTGCCTTAAAAGAAAGAGCCAAAGATAAAGACACCGGAAATTCCGCAACTAAACTGTCCAACCAAATTACATTAAAGCTAGTCAACACGCCTCCTCACACTCAGAACATCTGGGATATCATCTAAAATATAAGTTGAAATGATTCATATTGAATTTACACTGTGCAGAGAGGGATACCTGCAAGCTCCATTCTTAACGAGCCCAATGCTGTGGAGGAGGTTTACCGAGGTTGAGAAGGACCTCCTCCCCCCGCCCCCGCCCCCTTCTCCTTCCAGAGCAGCCGATCCGGCCCCCCGCCGCCAGGGGGAGCCACCGGGAACGGCCGGCGGCTGCGTGGGCAGGGCCTCTCTGGGAGGAGAGGAAGAAACCAGAGAGACGGCAGAGGAAGTTGCTGTGGCTCTGGGAGCTACGGTCTCGAAGCCCTACTGGTGTCTGATCACTGGCCGGAGCCAGAGTCCATTGGCCACGCTGGCTGCGCAAGGAGCCGAGGACTCGCGCGGAGGCAGGATGCTCCTGGCCGGCGATTTCGGCAAGGCGCCGGCGACCCGGGTGAGGCGGCCCTTATGGCCCGGGGCGGGGACACTGGTGGCCCAGTGAGGTGGCACAGACCTCCCAGGGGAGGGTGCCTCGATGAAGTGGCCTTGGCGGCCTGGGGACGCGGTTGCGGTGGCCCGGGGGAGATAACTCTTGCAACTCTGGTGAGGTGGCAAAGACTTCCCGGGGGAGGTGGTCCCAGTGCGGTGGCTCTGGTGATCCCGATGAGATGACACAGGTCATTCTGGGGAGGTGGCCCTGGAGGCCGGGCCTGGAGAGGTGGCAGTGGTGGCCCCAGGGAGGTGGCCCGTTTTAGAACCTCCAGATCCTGACCTCTCAGGAAGGCCCCAGAGGGAGGGGGCTGGGACCTTGTTGTCTTCCAGTGGATGCCCTCTGGGAACCCTGTGCGAGTTCCACCTATCACTTCAGTCTTAATGTGTTTGTCACACCTGATCTCCTTCTAGTGCTGCTCTGAAAATGGTGACCAAAGGAAGAACATCAAGGAGAAAAGTAAGCGGACTCCAAACACCTTAGCACTTTCTACCCAGCCATCTCTCCAAAACTCTGCCCTCAAGGGTCTGCATCGAGAAGGGTCTTAGCCTGTTATCTTTTAGATGAAGCATCTCTTTTTCTCTTTCTGTATTAAATACTGATTATCATCATACACATATTTTTGCCTTTCCGGATGGTAAAATATGGCATGATTTGGAGAAGAGCACTTCCTGTGCCCTACCTAGTGCAGGGACTTTTGTGGTTTCACTCCAGTGCTGCCCTTCATACTAGATTCAGAGTAATTGGGGCCTGCCTATTACTTCAGTGAAGCATCAACTTATGAAGCATCAGGAATTTCGAGGGGCTAATGATCTAGGAGAGATGACCACCACCTTAGTTGCATTCAGAGGAGTCAAATGATCATTGTTCAGTTGTATTTACCTTCAGTGAATTTGCAGGTAATCGTTGATCTGGGAAGAGCACAACAGATAACTTGGTTCCTGGATCTTGAACTGGATAGGGTAAAGGTCACTATCTCCATTTCCTTCCTAGGACAGGAGCATACACCAGGGGGTGGACATTTGGTATTTTACTTCTATAAGCTAAATGTGGCAAGATTTTGGAAATCAAGGAATCTTGAGGGCCTTTTGAAGTGAAATTTACTGGGAGAGGAAGCGGGAAGCATGGCACAGCTGTTCCATCAGAGGGTTTTTGGTTCTTCTCATCACAGCAAATAGTCTGGGAATGAGTAGTAGTAACAGAAAGGGTGCTTGTGTTACCATATTGGCTTTAGGAGTTAGACTTGCCCTTAACATTGCCTGTTGCTGCAATCTGCCTCAGAAAGAAAGCTCTGAGTACTTCATAGCACTTGACAGTCACAGCTGCCACAAGTTAGCTCCTTTTCCTTAAAGGATTTGAGAGTACCTCATATCATTCAGTTTAACCCTTCCCATTTCCACCTTTGCCCCATTCAGATGCCTGGGAAGTTGATGCCACTGAGCCCTAGATCCTCCTTTGTTGGCTTGGTCAATTTCTTTGCAATTGGAAGTGCTCTTTACAAAAAATAGAGGAAAGGAGAGACATTAACCACCCCCCCCAAATCACCATTGTGTCATTTTGAAGAATGTCATTTGACTAAGAATGTACTATGCTGCATTTAAATGGTTAAATCAAAAGAGTATAATTTTTTGTAAAAAGTGAAGATAGAATTTACTCCCTAAGCTACAGCAAGCTTATCTTCACAAAACATTCCCTCTGCACATAGCCCTGCCTCTGTGTCTGCAGATACATCACACAACTCACATATTTTATATAAGATAAATTTAAAAAGTCGACATTGTGGGCTTCCCCAGTGGCGCAGTGGTTGAGAGTCCACCTGCCGATGCAGGGGACGCAGGTTTGTGCCCCGGTCCGGGAAGATCCCACATGCCGCGGAGCGGCTAGGCCCGTGAGCCATGGCCGCTGAGCCTGCGTGTCCGGAGCCTGTGCTCCGCAACGGGAGAGGCCACAACAGTGAAAGGCCCGCATACCGCAAAAAATATATATATATATCGGTGGAAGAGCCTGGGCCACTTGACCTGTAGTTTGCGGGGTTTTTTTGGTTTTTTTGTTTGTTTGTTTTTCTTTTGGCCACACCCCGAGACATGCGGGATCTAAGTTCCCCGACCAGGGATCAAACCAGTGCCCCCTGCAGTGGAAGCATGGTGTCTTAACCACTGGACCGCCAGTGAAGTCCACAACAGTGAGAGGCCTGCGTACCGCAAAAAAAAAAAAAAAAAAAAAAAAAAGTCAACATTGTGACTCCTGTACTTAATAGTAGATGGAGTCCTGTAGTAATAAGGTTTGATGCAGACCAGCCAATTCTGATCATATCTGAAGGAGAAGAAAATAAGAATATTGTTTTGAAATTCAGGAAACATGGATTTTAGTCCCATTTACAACCTTTGAGTGTAGGCTGGGCAAATGTTAGAATTTATAGTAGGTAAGTTGAGGCATAGAATCTTACTAGTTTCACTTCTACCTACCAGTGAGCTACTCGTTCTCATTGCATGTGAAGCTTTTAATTCTTATAAATTGAAGAGAACAAAGGAAAATTTGGGTTTTTTAAGGCCTGGGGGAGGGGAACATACACTACTAAATACTGGTATATATTATGTTAATCTCTTGTAGTTACATTTTGCATTTAGGCATATCTTTATCTAGATATTCTTATCTTCATTTTGTCAGAAGTGACTGTTGTTTTTTAATGAGGCTGATTATAACCTCTTGCCTTTCATTGCTGTTTCCTTAAAACTTTATTTTTGAGAAGCAGACTCACAGATATAGAGAACAAACTGGTGGTTACCAGTGGGGAGAGGGAAGCGGGGAGGGGCAATATAGGGGTAGGGGATTTAGAATTACAAACTATTATGTATAAAATAAGCACTGAGTGAAGTAAGTCAGAGAAAGACAAATATCATATGATATTGCTTATGTATGGAACATAAAGAAATGGTACAAATGAACTTATTTACAAAACAGAAATAGACTCACAGATGTAGAAAACTAACTTATGGTTACCAAGGGGGAGGGGGAGGGAGGGATACGTTGGGAGATTGGGATTGACATATACACCATACTATATATAAAATAGATAACTAATAAGGACCTACTGTGTAGCACAGGGAACTCTCTCAGTACTCTGTAATGACCTATATGGGAAAGAATCTAAAAAAGAGTGGATTTATGTTTATGTATAACTGATTCACTTTGCTGTACCCCTGAAACTAATACAACATTGTAAATCAACTATGCTCCAATAAAAATTTTTTTTAAAAAGCTATGAGGATATATTGTACGATGTAGGGAATATAGCCAATGTTTTATAATTACAAATGGAGCATAACCTTTGAAAACTGTGAATCACTATACTGTACACCTGTAACTTACAATATTGTACAGCAACTATCCTTCAATTAAAAAAAAAAGGAAAACGCTTTATTTTTGGTAAAGAGCCACTTCTACAAGGGCAGCTCCAAGGAAGAACAGAGGTGAAGTCCAACTAGCAGAGCTCTCAGGATATTCTGTATTGTTGCCCCAGCTTTATCTCTCATGTACACATCTTGTTTATTTTTTTGTTTTTGTTTGTTTTGTTTTTTAGAAATTGTTGTAGTCCTTGTAACGAAATATATACTAGTACAGTCACGCTTTTAACAAACCATTAATCGTTTGTTTAGAGACAACCAAATCCTACAGGCAAACCTGAAGTAGAGAAATGCACTGTATGTTCAGGTTTATTCTAATGTCTGGTTTCTATGAACTCTACTCTCTTTTTCTCAGGGCCCTTATTTTATAGTATTTATTTTCATTTGGAGTTCACTGGCTATTACTCTGAATTTTTACAGTATCTTGTTTTTTGTTTGTTTTTTAAATTTCTAGGTACAACTCATCTCTAGGGAGATTAAACCCTGTATGTGGAATCATTCAAGTTGTGGACTTACTAGAGTTGAGCGTGGTTTATTTATTTATTTAAAAAATTTTTTTTTTATTTTATTTTTTAAAATTTTAATTTATTTATTTGGTTGCTCCAGGTCTTAGTTGCGGCAGGCGGGCACCGTAGTTGCGGCTCACTGGCTCCTTAGCTACGGCATGTGGACTCCTTAGTTGTGGCATGTGAACTCTTAGTTGTGGTGTGCATGTGGGATCTAGTTCCCTGGCTAGGGATCAAACCTGGGGCCCCTGCATTGGGAACACAGAGTCCTAACCACTGCACCACCAGGGAAGTCCCTTGAGCGTGTTTAATATCAGGGAACTTAATGGCTGCACAGTGACATGGAGTTACCATTATAAAGTTTGACCCAAACTTCAGGTTTCCTAAACTTTTCAGGAAGAAGGAAACCATAAGTAACCAAAAGGAGTAGCTTACACATGGAAACACACTTCAAAAGGAAGCAGTTCATCTTAGCACATGGGGGTGGGAGTAGGAGAAGGACATGGCAGCCAGCTGTGGGTCTTTGTCAAGAAACTGCTTTGAGCCTTCAGGTTTCTTGGGTTCAGGGCACATTCAGAAAGCCATGCTGGCACAGATCATCAGCAAAAGTACAGGTAGAGATACTCTGGAAGAGAGGAGCAGTGCTGTTGGTCCACAAATGTAGGACCATGGAAAATAATTTAATTGCCTTTGAAGTGGATTGTTTACTAGAAATTTGTTTTAAGTGTTTTGTTTAAATAAAAATCAGAATTTTTAAATTTATATATTTGAATCTTCCCTCATTCCACAAAGAATTCAAGGTAACTTAAATTGCTTAACTACGTCTTAAATATTCTGGATAGTGGAAGAAGGTATAGACTCCTGCAGAGTGAAAAACTGACTTGTGAACTACAGGAAATGATCGACTTTCAAGCATAGAATAAGGAGTGGACTCTGGGAAATTTCACATACTTGGTGGGATGAGAGCAAAGCTACATAGCGTTCCTGTTTTCACTGGGTATTGTGTGTTCTGCTATAGTACATGTTGCCTCTGCTACCACTCTTCTTAAGAGGGTTCCAAATCACCTGTTTTTGTCATATTAATAAGTCCAATATGAACTGGCCAATTCTAGTTTATTTGCCATGGGAAGAATCTCACTTTAGATTGTACAATTTAGTGGTTGCATTAGCCATTTTGAGTTTTCCTGGTAATGTGTTTTCTCTCGTATTTTTTTTTTTCTGTTTCTGAAATGGACATCTTTTTTATATAATTAATTTATTTTTATTATTAAAAAAATTTATTTTGGCTGTGTTGGGTCTTTGTTGCTGTGCATGGCCTTTCTCTTGTTGTGGCGAGCGGGGGTTACTCTTCGTTGTGGTGGGCGGGCTTCTCATTGCGGTGGCTTCTCTTGTGGAGCACGGGCTCTAGGCGTGTGGGCTCAGAAGTTGTGGCTCATGGGCTTTGTTGCTCTACAGCATGTGGGATCTTCCTGGACCAGGGCTCGAACCCGTGTCCCCTGCATTGTCAGGCGGACTCTTAACCACTGTGCCACCAGGGAAGTCCCTGAAATGGACATCTTTGTACAATCGCTTCTGAAGCTTTTAAAACTCTTTTACTCTTATATCAGGAGGAGTTTTTACTCATTGCTCTCCCTTTCAGCTTTTTTTCATATACTTGAGATCTTTCAATACCTTTTTTGTTTCTTTTTTTTTTTTTAAACATTTTAAAACCAGAGTCCTCCTTTGGTGTTATTCTAGACTATACCATCTGATTCCTCACAAAATTTGAAAATATATTACTAATTTAATAAAAGCTGCATCAGCAGAATCAGATTTGACCTTTTTCCCCTCAGTAATAAAAGATTCTTAAGATACACAGTTGTCTAGAAAAGTTTAGTTCTGTTTGTAACTGCACTGTCATGCCAACATCTATTGCAACCTTAGGGTACTAGGACAGAGTTTAGTAATTTTTCTTTCACTCAGAATTTCCTAAGCTCTTAAGCATTTTATAGTAGTACTTGATCGATAGATTGCTTTATAGCTATTCATTTGGGTATTTGTTTGTGTGTGTGTGCGTGTGTGTGTGTGCGTGCGTACGTGCGTATGTGTATTTATATGCATATATATACCCATATATATATATATAAATATATACAGTCATCCATTGGTATCCATGGGGCATTGGTTCCAGGACCTCTGCGAATATCAAGATCCCTGGATGCTCAAGTCCTTTATATAAAATGGCATAGTATTTGCCCGTAACCTACACATATCCTCTGTGTGCTTTAAATCATCTCTAGGTTACTTAATGCCTAATGCTAATAATGATAATTTTGCATACAATGTAAATGCTATGTAAATAGTTACTGGAGCATGGCAAATTCATTTTGCTTTTTGGAACTTTTTGGATTTAAAAAACATTTTTTTTTTATCTGCAGTCGGTTGAATTCATGGATGTGGAGGGCTGACTGCTTTATATAAATATATAAAATATAGTGTGTATGTATATATACATATATTCATTTACACACACTATATTCATTAGGGTATTTTTGTGTATGTGTGTATATATATATATACATATACACACAAGTACTATATATACAAAAATGCCATATATAGGTAGTGTTTTCTTTAACTTTTGAAAGTAGATATGTTGCCTTGTATATCTTTTGCATTTCTTTTAACTCCATAGTACTTGGTGGTGTTGAGTAATTGTTATTCTTTAATTTTAGGTGACATAAATATTGCAGCTGTCGTTGGGAACCAACCAGTCTGTGAGAGTACAGATAACGGTGATCTCCCTTCCTATGTGGCGGTATTTATAGAAAAGGAAGTTGGAAATGACCTTAAATCTTTAAAGAAACTTGATAAACTCATAGAACAGATGACAGAAAGTAAAATGCAGTTAGAAGAACAGGCAAGTATTAAAACTCACTGAAACAATATCAGTACTATACTCATTATAATATAATGTAAATATAACCATTAATATATAGGCATTTTTGAAAATATAGATTGTGACAGTCTAATCATTTAAAACTGCTTAATAGGTTTTAAGGACCTACAATGTGCTAGGTGTTTTACAAATTATGTAAAAGAAAGTTCCTACTGATAATGATTTATGTCTGACATTTATGTCTGACATTTTCATACAATGACTTTTAATGTGCTTTTAAAAGTAAGTTCATGGGATACCAAAATGTTACAACACTATCATTCCAATTTTTTTATATATGCACACATAAGGAGAAAACATTAAAATAAGTATAACATTATAATAATGGTCATTTCTGGGTGGTTGGTTAATAAGTGATTTATTTTCTTTTTTTCTTCTTTTATATATTTATTTATTTATTTAGCCTGTGTTGGGTCTTCGTTGCTATGTGCGGGCTTTCTCTAGTTGCAGTGAGCCGGGGCTACTCTTCGTTGCGGTGCTCAGGCTTCTCATTGCGGTGGCTTCTCTTGTTGTGGAGCATGGGCTCTAGGTGCACGGGTTTCAGTAGTTGTGGCACACGGGCTCAGTAGTTGTGGCTCGCGGGCTCTAGAGCTCAGGCTCAGTAGTTGTGGCACACAGGCTTAGTTGCTCCGCGGCATGTGGGATCTTCCTGGACCAGGGCTCAAACCCGTGTCTCCTGCATTGGCAGGCGGATTCTTAACCGCTGTGCCCCCAGGGAAGTCCCACAAGTGATTTCTTTATATCTTTTTGTATTTTCAAGTTTTTTTCTTTTTATAATAAACATATTACCTGAAATAATGTTTTAAAAAATCCAGTGGGGGACTTCCCTGGTGGCGCAAACTTCCCTAAAAATTTCCACCCAACCTGCAAAGGTCTGTGCATGAGCCATGCAAGCACAACTGCCTTGCACCCCAAAACCTTCTACTCAAAGTGTGGGAACTTGTAAGAAATGCAGAATCTCAGTCCCTACTTCAGGCCTATTAAGTCTGAATCTGCACTATAACCAGATCTCTAGGTGATTCCTATGCATCTTCAAGTCTGGGAAGCACTGCCTTAGTACACCATTACACCTGGCATCTCTTTTATTGCACTGATCCCACTGTTGAAGGTTTGCCTACATCTCTCTTCCATACCAGCTGAGCTTAAGGGCAGATGCTGTGTCTAATTTATCTGTCAGACCCTAGCACAGTGCCTGGTATAGAGTGTCTAATCAGTGTTGATTAAATTGAAATTCCTTTATAATATTCTTATCATATTGTACTGATGCCTGATATTTGTATATGTTTTTCCATCTGCTGTAAGAAAAAATTATTTAATAAATATCATATCTAAAGGCATTACCTGGGTATCATCTTACCAAGTCAATAGTTCCTTCTCAATCTGGGCTTAAATCAGAATCACCTGGGGAACTTTTGCAACTAGTTACCCAGACTTTTAGAATCAGAGCCTCATTTGTTTCTGAAAGAAAATTATTAGTAGATAAAGCAGGTAAATGTTCTTTGGCTGGACCCTCTGAAAGTGCTGAGCTTCATGATGGTAGATCCAAAGATGTTTACTGGGGGCCCTCCCTACACACCTCCACATAGAGCATTTCATGTTGAGGTTTGGTTAGTACAGGATGCAGAAACCCAACGTTTCTTTTGAAGCTTTTAAATGACAATTTTCATTTCTATTAGAACAAACATGCATTTTGAAGGTAACTAATAAAAAAGAGAAAAAAATGAGAATCTTATCTGATTGCTGCTGTTTTTTATTTTTTGTTTGTTTTTGGTATGAGCAGGTACTTACAGTTTCATCAGAAATCCCTAAAAGAATTCAGAGTGCCTTAAAAAGTGCAGAAGAATCAAAGCAATTCCTTAATCACTTTCTGGAGCAAGAAAGCCATCTCTTCAGTTCCATTAACAGCCATCTGCTGACTGCACAGCCCTGGATAGAAGATCTCGGAGCCATGATTAACCAAATCGGAGAGATTGAACGGCATCTTGCTTATCTTAAATGGATTTCACAAATTGAAGAACTCAGGTAAAACAGGCCTCTTTGCTCTCATAATTATTATTTTCCTTTGAGGCTATGTCTTAGAAAGTACCTGCATGCCATTAAATAATTGGGTTAATTAAAGATTATAATAATGTGATTTTACCAGTTACGAAAATAGCATTATGATAATGATTCTTTTCCTTTATTATGAATGAACATAAACTTTTAAGGGAGCTTAATTTGCGTTTGAAAGAAAGTAATCCAAGTAAAAAGTTTTAAGTCCTATAGTTACATTGTGAACACATGATAAAAATGATTATAATGCCAAATTAATAAAACAGCTCATCAGTGTGGTAATACTCCTCTTTTACCTTTTAGAGACGGTCACTTAATGAAATGGATTGCTTTCTCTATAATTTGAATTTTTTTCAGTGGGTATCACCTAAGAAGAGCTACACAGTATTTATTATTAGATGAAAAACAGAGTCCTGCTGCTTTTGAATAGGGAAAAATAAAGAAATACAGTGGACCCCTGAACAATGCAGGGGTTAGGAGCATCAGCTCTCCTCAGATGTCAAATCTGCATACAACTCATAGTCAGCCCTCTGTATCCACGATTACTCCCTATCCTTAGCTCCACATTCACGGATTCAACCAACCAGGGATTGTGTACTACTGTAGTATTTACTACTGAAAAAAATCAGTGTATAAGTGGACTCGTGCACTTCAAATCCATGTTCCTCAAGGGTCTATTGTAACTCTTTTTGAATTAAATACATATCACTGGTAGTTGATTGTGAGTGTCTGGTATTGCCTTTCAAACAAGCTATATTAAAATTTCTGCCTACATTGGTAGATTTTTTGGTTTCATGATTTAAATTCTGAAAATAGCTATAAAAGACAAAATCTGGGGACTTCCCTGGTGGCGCAGTGGTTAAGAAGCCACCTGCCAATTCAGGGGACAGGGTTCGTGCCCTAGTCTGGGAAGATCCCACATGCTGCAGAGCAACTAAGTCCCTGCGCCACAACTACTGAGCCTGCGCTCTAGAGCCCACGAGCCACAACTCCTGAGGCCGCGTGCCACAACTACTGAAGCCCGTGCACCTACAGCCCGTGCTCCACAACAAGAGAAGCCACCACAATGAGAAGCCCTCGCACTGCAACGAAGAGTAGCCCCCGCTCACCACAACTGGGGAGAAGCCTGCGCGCAGCAATGAAGACCCAACACAGCCAATAAGTAAATAAATAAATGAAAATTTTAAAAAACAAGACAAAATCTGTTAAAAAACTTAGTAAGAATGACTAGGAAAGGAGAAGAACGAAAAATGAGAGAATGAGCGTAGGGGAAGGCCAAAAAGGCTATCAGAAATAGAATAATTACACACATGAGATTAGTATGATTGTTGAGGCCTGAAGCAGTGATGGTGGAAAACAAAGGCCGCTCGTGGTGGAGGGAGAAGGGAAAGTACTAGTGCATAGCGGAGATGGGCAGGGTGGCAGTACACATTCCTGTGCTTAAGGAGGGTGCTGTGCCCACCCAGCAGCGTAACCGAAGCGTGGCACTCAGCGGGGGATGAGAGTCCCAGCTTACTCTCACCTAGCGAAGTGGCCAGGCCTGGGTAGGATGTACACAGGCTGCCTAGAGGGAGAGCACTTCTGACCCCTGAACTGAGATTAATTATTGAAAAGGTTAAATTTTGTTCCTATTCTGGCTTAAGATATGGAATGTTATTTTCATCAAAAGAAACATTTCAGTTTTAAATGTTTCGTTTTATTTAGCCAATATGCAAAATGGTAGTCATGGGCTGAATGAATCCTGAAGATAGGTTGTATTTGGCTTCTTTTAAAGAATTTGATTAACTGGTTTGATTTTACATGGAAATCTTGGTTTCTGGATTCTCTTGACAAATTTTAAGATTTGGCTACATTGGACCTACACTCCAGTGTGGCAGCACTTGGCTGGAGCCTTAGGATGGGGTATGTGCTTTTTAGCTTGTCCTAGTCCCCGCCCACTTTGCTTTTTTCATTTACTGTGCCCATCAGGCCTTGCCAGGCATTTGAGTTAGCTACCCTTGCTGTAGAGCTTACCTTAAATTTTGTCTGCAACTTGGCTAACAGTAACTTGAAAGGACTAGACTCTGAGGTGCTACCTCCCTAAGTTTCCTATAATCCAGTTTAGCTGGGCAAAGTAGGTAAAAATTGAAGTCTACCATATTTGACCTTACCAGATGCCACCCACATTCTCCCCTTTGGATTAAGATATGACAGACTTCTGTCAAAGACAGATTTATTAGAAATGAGTGGTGCCTGAGGGAACGTGACAAAGGAAAATTCTGTTACCTTGGGAGGGGTGGGAAGGGACAGGTGGAGGGAGGTATCCTGAACACAGGCCACTGTTCTTAGAAGGATGCTGAATTTGAGGACTCCAGGCTCCCAGAGACTTGCGTATCAGGTAAAAAAGCCACTACAAGGTGGCGCTTCCTTCTTTCTTGGATGCAGCTTTATATAAAGCAGGAGGAAACAGCCGTTTTTCCATGTTTGGAATTATTGTGAACAAACTGTCTTTACAGTTTGTTTTGCCTTGTTTTGCAGTGATAACATTCAGCAATATCTGATGACCAATAATGTCCCAGAGGCAGCTTCTACTCTGGCCTCTATGGCAGAACTTGACATCAAGCTTCAGGAATCATCCTGTACTCATCTTCTTGGTTTCATGAGAGCCACTGTTAAATTCTGGCATAAAATTCTCAAGGACAAGCTTACAAGGCAAGAAATTTATCCATATTTCATGGTAATTGCTTTCAGATGGATATTTGGTGCTCACGGTATTTTACTGTAATACTTGTGTCACTTTTCTGTTACAGTGACTTTGAGGAAATTTTAGCACAGCTTCATTGGCCATTCATCGCACCCCCTCAGTCTCAGACTGTTGGCATAAGTCGACCAGCCAGTGCCCCTGAGATATACAGTAACTTGGAGACACTATTTTGTCAACTCCTGAAACTACAAACCTCGTATCTTTGTTGGAGTTAAAACTCACTAAAATTTCTTTTTTCTAGAGTGGATTTGTGGCCAGAGAGTAAAGTGACCAGAGAGTAAAGCTTTCTGAAAGTGGCCAGGGAGTAGTGGGTTTGGACTTGATCTATGTATGCCCATGGACTGTTCTCCTTCCACATAAATTGCATGTGGGTGGGACGGCTTTGAGGAGTTCTGAAATGCATGACTGTACAAGTTTGCATCACATATAGGTCTCATGGGACAATCAAAAAAATGCGCAATGGGAAGAAACCTTATTAACGTAGTACTAATTTAATAGCACGATTACTTGAATATGTTTCCTTATTACTTATTATTCTTTATTTTAGGAAAGAGATTAATTCTAATAACATTTTTCATGTATTTTACTGAAGTCATATGTAAAGTTAGACTACATATTATCCGTATTATAATTAATTTTACTTAGTATCATATATGTCTCGGAAAAATGTGTGTATACATACATATACGTGTGTGTGTATATACATACACATACGTGTGTGTATATACACACATATACATATGCTTTTCTTTTTCCTTGACTTGACTATGTCAGAGATGAATTACTTACTGAGACAAAACAACTTCCAGAAAAATACTCTCTTCCTGCATCCCCTACTGTCATCCTGCCCATCCAGATTATGCTGACTCCCCTTCAAAAGAGGTTCAGGTATCACTTCAGAGGGAACCGACAAACTAATGTTATAAGCAAGGTGTGCTTTGCCAATTCTTGCCCTTGGTTTTTATTAATAGCAAATGTTAAGGCTTTCTGTACTTCTGCTGGTTTGAGTTAAAATCTGATTCTATTCACATTTCTGTTTTTCTCTGAAGAGTTAAATTCCTGTTTTGTCACTACCCTTTATAGATATATTTTGGGACTTGTGTTGATTTGTTATAGGCATCAGCTCACTCACTAGCACATCATCTGACCAGTTTCTGAAGTTTCCCCTGGGGTGTGCTGTAGCATTTGCTGTGGCACTTTTTACAACTGGATCTACATGTGTTCCACTGTGCAGATTGCTCCTTCAGGTTTATAAATATATCAGAAAGAAAAGTGAGAATCAAAAGATAGTAGAGCATTAGTTTTTGAGTAGAAGTGCTGATGCTAAAATGATTTGTAGCTGTGTAAGACAGAGTATGGGGATAAGTGACAGGAATGGCTTTGAGGAAATTATCACCAACATTTTAGTTGAGGGACTATACCCATGTGTACTGGGCATACTGTTGAGATTTTTTTCTTTAATTTGATCAGAAAAACAATCACTGACAACTGTTTTCAATGAAATTTGATTGAATTTGTTGAGAATTATAACCTTGGGGGTTGCTAGGGGGTGGATACTATTCTTGAGTCTTGCTACATCTAATGCAGTGCAAGTAGCAGAGGGATTCGGTAATTGTTTTTTTTTTTTTTGTAATAGGGTCATGTTTTATTTTTAAAATATATATTCTTAATTTCTCAGTGTTTTGAAGTAAATGTTATTAAATGCCAGATTACACCAGGCATTGTATGTGTCATCCATAAATGAGTTTATAGGCTTTATAGACTATTAAAGGAATCAAGGGATAGGCAGTTACATCTGTATAGGAAGGGAGTAGAGTGACAATGGATTTCTGGTTCTTAAATTCAGCTTGTTCTTTTGTACTTCATGGGTCTCCTCCTTTTTTGGATGGGATGTTGGTGGAAAGAAAAGTAGAACCTATTAGTAAGTGTAAGTGAGACAAAACAATAAACCTAAACTGTAGAGAGGCAGTGATCACTTGAAGTAAGAAAATTGTGAGTTATATTGTTGCTTCCTGAAGTGTGGTTCCAGTGGTCCTAGTACTATGACATCAAGCCTGAACTATGCAGCCCCCGAGAGTAGCCACTGCCCCTTTTTCATTTCTGTATTCCCAGCATCTAGCACACAGCAGGGTTTTACCTTTCAGTAAATGTTTTAGAATTCCTGTCCAGCAAAACTTGGAAGGTTTATAGAATCATCTCTAGGGACAGTTTAAAAAGCTGCATACTTATATTACTCTTCTATAATTATACCTGTTTTAAAGCATTTGTATTTCTTGTAATGTAGACCAGCCAATTTTTTTTTCCTAATTTAGGTTTTGAAAAAAAGAACAAAACAGAAGACGGTCATGTTTAAAAATTATTTTGGAATGTTATTTCAAAAATATATATAATATTTATACTTTACATATTTCTAAAGTACTAGGTTTTAAATATTTATGGCATTGTAAATTTATGAGTTTACTGACATAAGCCACATTATTGAAATTTATTGGGAGTACATTGGGAAACATTTGATTATTAAGCCTTGCATGAATTTAAAGTTCAGAGTAGAAATTGTGCTCTTACATATAGGAATTTTCAACTAATTTTTGTAAGTACTGTGTGTCTACAATTAAATAGAGACATTTAACTGAAACTTTCCAGTTGGAATGACTTAAGAATTCAAACTGTTTACCTCCTTCCTCAGCCCGAATGGTACTTGGCTCAGGTACTTATGTGGATTGGAAACCACACTCAGTTTCTGGATGAGAAGATTCAGCCAATATTAGACAAAGTAGGCTCTTCGGTAAATGCAAGGGTAAGAGACTTTGTCCAAAGCATTTCCGTTTTAGAGTTGTAGGTGTCCATGAATAACCTGTCATTTTCATTACCTTATGCTTATGTATATTTTTGTAGCTTGAATTTTCTCGGGGCCTTATGATGCTGGTTCTTGAAAAGTTAGCTGCTGATATTCCTTGTCTGCTCTATGATGACAGTCTCTTCTGTCATTTGGTGGATGAGGTGCTTTTGTTTGAAAGAGAACTACACAGCGTTCATGGCTATCCCAGCACTTTTGCTAATTGTATGCATATTCTGTCAGAAGAGACCTGTTTTCAGAGATGGTTGACTGTGGAGAGAAAATGTAAGTGCTCACGTGGCTGTGGGGTGGGGAGAGATGCCTCTTTTTGCGTATATAAATTTTCTCCAGTTCTGGGTAGAAACTAGAGCCATCTATATTTTTCTTGGTTAGGGTTTACCAAGTTGCCTTCAGAGATCATCTTATTTTCTTTTCTTCCCATCAAGCTTCAGTTTTTCCCAGAATTGCACTCTACAGGTTTCTAGGGTAGAATATTCAAGCCAGTACAGTGTATAGTTAACTGTTTTATAGATTTTACGTATAGTATTTCTGTTCTTGCTGGAATCATATTGGATGTGGCTTGTCTAGTGAGCGTAACTATTTTGAAGATTTGGGGCAGGTGCGGCCGGGAGAAGTAAAATATCTTATTTAACCCCAGAATAGAGCACGTTAAATATAGTACAACTAGTAGGAGGTGATAGATTTATTTTTTCATGAAAAGTTACCATTCCTAAGAGATTATGAGTTGAAAGATTAGGGATTTGTAATGTAACAATCTGTAACTAGTTGTTTGACATAATCCTTTTTCCTGCTTATCAGTTGCTCTTCAAAAAATGGACTCAATGCTCTCGTCAGAAGCTGCCTGGATATCCCAATATAAGGATATCACTGATGTGGATGAGATGAAAGTTCCAGACTGTGCAGAGACGTTTATGACACTACTCTTGGTTATAACTGGTAAGTATAGTCTTTTAAGATACAACTTTGTTTTTTTTTTAAAGTACTGACTCTTAACAGACTTGTGGTTGCCAAGGGGTGTGGGGGGGGGGGATGGATTCCATTATGTGATAAACCATAATGGAAAAGAATCTGAAAAAGAATGTATATATGTATAACTGAGTCACTTTGCTGTATAACAGAAATTAAATACAACGTTGTAAATCAACTATACTTCAATACATAAAATTTTAAAAAGTAAATGAAAGTACTGATTCTTCACATGGTACTTTTCAAGTAGTTTGACAAAATATATAGTGGTTATTGTAATACCTTCAAATGCAGTTTCTATTTTGGCAGAACTCTAGCACAGCATTCCAGCTTTTAGATTTTTAGTAATCTAAATAAGATCTTAAACATTAGTTTCCGTGAGGGAAAAATTCCTGAATCGTTACATAAAAACAAATAAGAATTTAATTTTATTACCTGAAATCTCTTGCCTTTCAACTTTTTGAGTGTCTTCAGTAAATGGTGATTGACCTAAATTTTATATATCATTTTCTTCACCTCGATATATCAAAGATTGTAGAACAGTAAAATAATAAAGTAACTTTAGGGATTGGAATAGTAATAGGACCTCTTCTTATGGTGCAAGAATGTTCTGGCTGGAGGGTGGCCCAGCTGCCTCTAGCCCTGGTTGGTCTGCAGCCATCCACGTTGCCCCAGGGCACTGCAGGCCTGCTGGTTCTCCAGATGCCACTGAGCCCTCACTGCCGTTATCCTCCAGTGTCTTGTCCATTGCTTGGGCCTGTCTAGTAACCTGAAGAGGTGTCATTCCAGGCCAGTCAGTAAATTCTATATTCTAACTGTAAGAAAGATATGAAAAACACTAAAATACAAAAAAATTTAGCAAAACTGATTAAAAAAAATTTTATTATGGAAATTTTCTAATATATATAAAAGTAGCATAACGAACCCTCAGGTATCTGTTACTAAGGTTTAAAACTATCACTTTTCTATTATGTGTTTTTCTCCCCCCAAAATCCAGATTTTTTTCCCCTGAAGTATTTTAGAGAACATTTCAGACATCTTAGCATTTCACCTATAAATCCTTAACTGTGTATCTCTTTTAACCTATCCTAGTTCCTCCTTCCTTTTTAAAAAATGTCATTTATTTGTTGAAGAAATAGAATAGTTTTGGTATATAACTTTCTCATATGCCTTTTTAAAATATTGAGGCATAACTTTTTAAATTGCAGTATAGTTAATTTACAATGTGGTAGAAGCATAACTCATATACAGTGAAATGCATAGATCTTTAGTGTACAGATCAATGAGTTTTGACAAATACCAATACTTGGGAAACCCACGTACTTAGAGAGTTTAGAAATGGATCCATACTTGAATGGTCGATCGATTTTTGACAAAGGCACCAAAGCCAGTCAGTAGGAAAAACCTATAACTATGTCATGGATGGTACCATAAACCTTCATATGTCTTGTTAACTTTCTCCACAGACAGATATAAAAATCTTCCCACAGCTTCCAGAAAGCTGCAGTTCCTGGAGTTACAGAAGGACTTAGTAGATGATTTTAGGATACGATTAACTCAGGTGATGAAAGAAGAGACTAGAGCTTCCCTTGGCTTTCGATATTGTGCAATTCTTAATGCCGTGAACTATATCTCAACAGTACTAGCAGATTGGGCTGACAATGTTGTAAGTTAATCTTTTATATTAAGTAATATATTAGTAACTTCAACAGTTTTACCTTTTGAAATGTTGAATCTGTAGCAAGCAAATGTTGAATCTGTAGCAAGCAAAATATATTAAGTAATATATTAGTAACTTCAACAGTTTTGCCTTTTGAAATGTTGAATCTGTAGCAAGCAAGTTAGGCAGAATCACAGTTGGGCCAAACTTAGGAGGTGTGATTAAAGTACATATTTTTCTCATTCAAGTCTCAAACGGTTAAATAATCCTGATATTTTAATCACTGAAGAAGCCATCTTTTCGTGAAATTGTTGTTTATAAAATGAACCATTTTCCTTTTTTAGACTTTGAACTTGGTAAATGTCATGAATAGTAATTGCCATCTCGCGAAAAGCTAAGATTGCATAATGGTGTCAAAATCAATAAAGTTCAAGACTTTAAGGAAAATAAAAGAATAACATTGATACCTTTTTAGTGCCTTCGAAACATAAATTATGAAGTCATAAAAATAGAAACATTTTTTAACCTAAGTATTTCATACATTAAAAAATTATTTAATATTTTGTTTATTTTCAAACATATTCAAGAGTGAATAGAATGGTAAAACGAACTCCCATGTGCCTATCACCCAGCTTTTTTTTTTTTTTTTTAAATTTGGCTGTGCCACGTGGCATATGGGATCTTAGTTCCCCAACCAGGGATTGAACCCGCACCCATCCTGCATTGGAAGTGTGGACTGGACTACCAGGGAAGTTCTCACCCAGCTTCTTTTACCAACTGTGTTTCATTTAAACCTTTGCTCTACCCCCATGTGTGATTATTTTGAAGTAGATCTCAGATACATTTCATGGTAAGTATTTTCATATGTATCTCTAAAAGATAAGAACACCTTTTTTAAAAACACAATACCAGGGGACTTCCCTGGTTGTCCAGTGGCAAAGAATCCGCCTTCCAGTGCAGGGGACGCAGGTTCAATCCTTGGTCGGGGAACTAAGATCCTGCATGCCGCGGGGCAACAAAGCCCGCGTGCCACAACTATTGAGCTTGCATGCCTCAATGAGAGAGCCCGCACGCTGCAACTAGAGAGAAAAAACCCGCACGCCACAACTAGAGAGGAGCCCGCGTGCTGCAATGAAAGATCCCGCATGCCCCAACTAAGACCTGATGTAGCCAAAATAAATAAATAAATAAATATTTAAAAAAAAATACTGTTATCACATCCAAAAAAATTAACTAATTTCTTACCCTGGAAGGTATATTTTAAATAAATCTAAAAATCAAACCCTGGATTTAGTAACAAGTACTGTGAAAGGCCTTTTACCTCCAAGGATTTTACTTTCCTTCCTTTCTCCATGCAGAGTCCATGTGTTGGCAGATTTGATCTGCCTAAATATAATTATTAACTAGTACTTTAGTTTTACTCTTTTTATTAATCCAAGGAATATATTGGTGATCACAGCTTTTGGTAACCAGATTTTCTAATATGTACTTCCAACTAAAAGTGAAGAAACTTAATTAGTCTTTATAGCCTTAACATAAATAAATTCCTTTAGCTGTTTTAGATATTAAAATGATTGCAGAGGGCCTCCAAGACCTTCTTTTTTTTTTTTTTTTTGCAGTACGCGGGCCTCTCACTGTTGTGGCCTCTCCCATTGCGGAGCACAGGCTCCAGACGCGCAGACTCAGCGGCCATGGCTCACGGGCCTAGCCGCTCTGTGGCATGTGGGATCTTCCCGGACTGGGGCACGAACCCGTGTCCCCTGCATCGGCAGGCGGACTCTCAACCACTGCGCCACCAGGGAAGCCCCAAATCCTCCTTCTTGGACAGGGTGTCCTCAGGTTAGGAATCACTGTTCTAAGATCATATGTGTGGATACAAAAATCCAGCAAGGCCCATGAAGTACATTTCATGGCAGAAAGCATTAACACAGGATTAAGATGACCATAAAACAGTAAAATATACATTTAATGGTGAAAAAACTATACTGAGCATAATGAATATGAAGACACATTATAAATATAAGTATTATGTGTATAATTGTGTCATTAAATGAAAGTAGGAAAATAAAACAACTATAATTTTAACTTAAAAACATCCCTTTTAAAATGTGATAAAGTGGGAACTGAATAATTAGATTTAAATAATTAGAAAGACTGATTAACTGGAGATTGGTGGTAAGTCCACAGTATACTAAGGGAAACACAATTTTTGAGTGTGTCCAGCTGAGTCACAAATATGAACGAAGGTAAATTAAAATTTCTATACATTGTCAAATCTTAATGTAATAAAACAAAAAATAAAAGCAGAAATGAAATATAGCCACACACAGGCATTTAAAATATTCAATGCCTGAGTTAGAAAGTCTAGAAAACATGACAAGAATGTATTTTAAATTATGAATTTATGATAAAAAATTATATACTGCTAGCACATTATATAGAAGATATTTTCCTTTACTGTGAAACAAAAAACAAAATGAAAAAGTCTTTATCAGGGTAATAAGCCAAAAAAAATAGGAAACAAAAATAAATATACTAATAACAGATACAAACAAGATAAATATCTAATAAACACAATCATAGTTTATTCTAATCTGGACTCTTTGGTTGGGACTTTGTAATTATTTAAAGCCTTTTCTACAAAAATGTTAACTGAAATACATGTGCATATCATTCTACTGAGCAAGGAAAATAATCATTTCATAAAATGAATATAAGTGGAGTGTAATGATGAATGCATGTATCTTTATAAAGTCACCTAATCAGAATACATTCATTCATTATGTACTTTTATGTGTCACGTTCCTAATTTTAGTGAGTGCTTTTATTCATTCACTCCACCACAGTGCTCCATTTGCTGCTAAGCTTTTTCGTGAAACAAATTGTCATTCTTGATTCTTATGCCAGTGATTTTAATAAGAGACTCATTCAGGACCACATGTTTAGTTAGCTTCAATGAAATATTTGTGGAACATCATTAACTACTTTACGCAGTGCCATAGTCTGTTAACAAAGATGAATTGGCCATCATCCCTAGCCTTAGAAAATTTATAATCTGATACTGAATTAACTGGGTCCTTCTGTCAAGAGAGAAATAACCAAATTTTAGAGTTGACTCTTCAATTCATGAATGAATTTTGTGTTTGGTATGTTACTATGGTACAAATTCTGTTTAACATCAAAAATCATTTACGGCTTCCCTGGTGGCGCAGTGGTTAAAAATCCGCCTGCCAATGCAGGGGACACGGGTTCAATCCCTGGTCTTGGAAGATCCCACATGCCGCGGAGCAACTAAGCCTGTATGCCACAACTACTGAGCCTGAGCTCTAGAGCCCGCAAGCCACAACTACTGAGCCCACGTGCCACAAATACTGAAGCCTGTGCACCTAGAGCCCATGCTCCACAACAAGAGAAGCCACGACTATGAGAAACCCGCGCACGCAATGAAGAGTAGCCCCTGCTCACCGCAACTAGAGAAAGCCCGCACACAGCAACGAAGACCCAACACAGGCAAAAATAATTAATTAAAAAATCATTTAATCACATTCACAGTCCTTCAGCCTGTGAATGCTCTAAATGAAAATCATGTAAGCTCTTGTATTACACAGAAAAAAGTAGAGTTCACCTTCCATTCATTTACATTCTCCACTAACAGCTGTCTGTCCATTGCCAGACTGTGCTAAGCCTGACATAACCCAGCCATTCAGAATTAGGAATGTTTCAGTCATAGGTGACAGAAACCCAGATTCATGCTGGCCTAAGTAGGGGAGTGGGGTGGCGTGAGGTGAGGAATTTGTGTAACTCAAAGGATTAGGCACGGCTGCTCTAAAGTTGTTCATTCCTGGCTTCACTCGTAGGTCGGCTCTGGTAAGTATGACCATGGGTGGCTCCAGGCTTCCACGGTCCATGAGCAGGCTCAAAAGGACACTGCCACTTCCCTGCCAGCTTCAGCAGAAATGCCAAGATGGCCTCTCACATGTCATCCTTGAACAATCCCTAGTAGCCATGCCCAGTCTCCTATTAATAGACATTTAGGTTTTTAACGTTTTGCTAATTACCCACAGTGTTGTTTTCCTGTAGGGTACAAAGAATAATACTAATTCTACCTAAAATAATACTGTACAAAAATGACATTTTAATTCTCTTAACTCATATCTTCTAGGTTTACTACAGCTCTCAATCTGTGTCTAGAAAAACATGAGCACTTAAAGAAGGTAGCCGTTAGGGGAATGCAAATCAAAACCACAATGGGATGCCACTTCATACAAACTAGGATGGCTGTAATAAAAAAGACACAGTAACAGTTATTAGCATGACGTGGAGAAATCTGAACCCTCACTCACCACTGATGGGAATGTAAAATGGTACAGTTGCTGTGGAAATAGTCTGGCAGTTCCTCAAAAGGTTAAACATAGATTTACTATAGGATCCTGCAATTCTACTCCTAGGTATATATCCAAGAGAAATGAAAACGTATGTTTGTGCAGAAACTGTACACAAATGTTCACAGCAGTATTATTCATAAAAGTGTAAACAACCCAAATGTCCGTCAACTAATGAATGGGTAAATATAATGGAATATCATTTGGCTATAAAAAGAAATGAAATACTGATATATATTACAACATCGTTGAACCTTGAAAACATTATACTAAGTGAAAGAAGCTAGTCACAAAGAACCATAGGTTGTATGAATCCATTTATATGAAGTGTCCAGAACAGGCAGGTCTAGAGACAGAAAGGAGATTCGTGGTTGCCCAGGAACAAGGTGGGGGTAGGGTGGGGAACCACTAGGAGGGGGTTGGGGGATGATGGCAGAGAGTGTGAGATTTCTTTGTGGGGTAATGAAAGCGTTCTAAAATTGTGGTGACAGATGCACAACTCTGAATGTACTAAAAGCCACTGAACTGTATACTTTATTTTTTAAAATTTATTTATTTATTTATGGCTGTGTTGGGTCTTCACTGCTGCACATGGGCTCTCTCTAGTTGTGGCGAGTGGGGGCTTCTCATTGAGGTTGCTTCTGTTGTTGCAGAGCATGAGCTCTAGGCACGCCAGCTTCAGTAATTGTGGCATGTGGGCTCAGTAGTTGTGGCTCATGGGCTCTAGAGCTCAGGATCAGTAGTTGTGGCGCACGGGCTTCGTTGCTCCGTTGTAATGTGGGATCTTCCTTGACCAGGGCTCGAACCTGTGTCCCCTGTGTTGGCAGGTGGATTCTCATCCACTGCTCCACCAGGGAAGTCCCCAAACTGTATACTTTAAATGGGTGAATTGTACGGTACATGAGTTACATCTCAAGCTGTTAAAAAAAGAAAGGTATCTTAAACATGTTAACATATTTTTGCTTTCAGTTCTTTCTACAACTTCAACAGGCAGCATTGGAAGTCTTTGCAGAGAATAACACTCTCAGTAAATTGCAGCTGGGGCAACTGGCCTCTATGGAGAGCTCTGTCTTTGATGACATGATTAACCTGTTAGAGCGTTTAAAGCATGACATGCTGACCCGGCAAGTAGACCATGTTTTTAGAGAAGTTAAAGATGCTGCAAAATTGTATAAAAAAGAAAGGTAAGTCCTCTGTACTTTCTTATAAGTCAACTCTCGACTCCAGTTTGATAGAAGTTAAAAGGTGACATGCAGTCAGATTTCCAAAGTGTCTAGATAGCACAGAGCTTGGCCTTTTGCACTCCAGACTTTTAACTGTTTCTAAAATATATTCAGACATTCTTAATCAGAATAAACTGATCATAACTTAACCTTCAGATGTGTAAGTCCAGCGAGCTGGTGTCTGGCATGGGGCCGAATGCCTAGCCTGTCACCCATTGACAAAGCAAGGTGCTGCTGTAGTACCTGTGCATGCCTGTGCTATCGTTTAGTCCACTCTCATGATTCCTGTGACATCTGTTACCTCCCAGACGGTGAGCTCCTTGAGCGCAGGCAATGTCTGTCCTAGCAGTCCTGTCACACAGAGGACTTGTTATCAGTTTGGAAGTGTTATTAGTCCCTGTTGTTTTGCTGAAAATTAGAGTGTAAAATTAGCTGATGTCTTAAATGTAAATGCGTTTTACATTTTAACTCTTATATCAGTAAGTCATATTAAAATTGGGGATTTAAAAAACTTATCATCCTCATTAAGTAAAGAGTATTTCATTGAGAACTACAATATAAACATAGGTACAGGGAATTCCCTGACGGCCCAGTGGTTAGGACTAAGCACTTTCACTGCCAGGGCTTGGGTTCAGTCCCTGGTCAGAGAACTAAGATCCCACAAGCTGTGTGGCGTGGCCAAAAAATAAAATTAAATAAATAAGCAAACAAACGTAAGTACATTTATTTTCTGAAAGAGTTTTTAATGTTGGGCTGTACATTTTTTCTTAACCAAAATGCCCCAGGACAGTGCACTTCCCCACATTTAAAATGATTTGTTAAATCTTTAAAAATACAGAGAGATGAAAAATTTCATAATAAAAATTAATGTGCTTCAGGCAGTGCTGTTTCTGTTTTTTTCCAGGTGGTTGTCCTTGCCATCGCAGTCAGAGCAGGCAGTGATGTCCCTGTCCAGTTCGGCTTGCCCCTTACTGCTTACTTTACGAGACCGTTTACTGCAATTGGAGCAGCAGCTCTGCTTCTCCTTATTTAAAATCTTCTGGCAAATGCTTGTAGAGAAGCTGGACATATACATCTACCAAGAAGTAAGTAAGAGTAGACTGTATGTTGGGCTGTGATGATAGAGGCAACTGCTATATGAATTGTCCTTTTTTTCAGATAATTCTTGCCAATCACTTCAATGAAGGAGGAGCAGCTCAGCTGCACTTCGATATGACTCGGAATCTTTTCCCTTTGTTTTCCCACTATTGCAAGAGGCCAGAAAATTATTTTAAACAGTAAGTGCAATATTTAACAATTAATTTTGATGTATCAAATTGTTAGAGGAAGTTGATTCGTTTTTTTAACAGCTTTAGGGTTCCAGTGATGTTAAATATATACTGCATCAGTTAACAGTTTAAAGTATTCATTATGTACCAGTAATACAAGATGTGACCCATGACCCCAAAAACTTGAGCAGAACTGGATACAAATGATACGTTGGGCTTTGTTTTCTAATATTTCGTGTAATGCTACTATGTGCTTATTACTGGGAAATAAATAGAAAATGAAAGCAAAGGCAGTTCTGCCATATTCAATAAATAGAAGAAATCTGAAATATATTTAGTACTGAATAACAGGCCAGGCCTGAAGAAAATTTGTTTTCTTAAACATTTGATATTAATTTTGGTTCTAAGTATAATTATAAATGGATGTAAGAGAATTCTTACAAGTATTTTTAGAAATTGTTGATGTAAAATTTAAATTATTTAGGTTTTTGAGATTATAAAGTATTCCTTTTAAACAGATAAAATGAAAGTTTTTTTGCTCATTTCAGTAAGGTATCTATTTCTGCTTTTTTTTTAGTATTCTACCTTTCTGCTTTTATTTTGTCCCTTAATTTTCTCTTTTCCTGTATCCCAATGTACCTAAAGTCTTAGCTACATTTAATAGACTGTTACTACCAAGTATCACATTTTGGGAAGTAATGGATACGTACTGAAATCAATGATCCTATTACCTTATAGTAATCTAATGAAATATAAACTCTGTACATATACAGTCAAAACACATTAAAAGAGCCAAATAGCTAATCTATAAATAGTTTTTATAAACTATAAATGATATGATCTAACAGTGGAGGGTAGTTGTTTAGTTTTTCAAAATGAAATTGTTACAGGGTAATATGGGATGATATCGATAATGGAGATCTCATTTACCTGCAGCTTTTTTTTTTTTTAAACAGTGTAAAAGAAGCCTGTATTGTTTTGAATTTGAACACTGGTTGTGCCCTACTTCTGAGAGATGTCCTGCAGTCAACTTCAGGGCAACCTCCTGCCACAGCGGCATTAAATGAAGTCGGAATTTATAAACTGGCTCAACAAGATGTTGAGATTCTACTTAATTTGAGGACAAACTGGCCTAACACTGGAAAATAAAGTGTCTTTTTTCCTTTTGGGGTTTTTTGTTTTTTTTAATAAAGAAAAAGCCAGAGCCAGTTGGATTTCAAGTTATATGATGAAGTTCTGAATTAATGAAACTGAACAACTAAAAACTATGTAGAATCATTTATTATCTTGGACTTACAGTGTTATTAAAATGCTGACCATATTTCCTGAGTCTTCTTCTTCCTAAGAAAACAAAAACAAAAACCTCAGAAGCCATGAAAACTCAGAGTAACTCCATTTACAAATATAAATGATGAATATGTCTGTTGAATAAAATACAAGAGCAGAGATAATAAATTATAATCAACTTTTAATTTTCTTTGCCAATTCAGGGAGACTGTTGTAGATGATCTAACATAACAAATAAACTTTTAAAAATCACTTTAAAATGTATGTTTAACTCTATGACATAAATCACAGCAAGATCCTTTTTGACCCACCTCCTAGAGAAAGGGAAATAAAAACAAAAATAAACAAATGGGACCTAATGAAACTTAAAAGCTTTTACACAGCAAAGGAAACCATAAACAAGGCAAAAAGACAACCCTCAGAATGGGAGAAAATATTTGCAAACGAAGCAACTGACAAAGGATTAAATCTTCAAAGTATACAAGCAGCTCATGCAGCTCAATATCAAAAAAAACAAACAACCCAATCCAAAAATGGGCAGAAGACCTAAATAGACATTTCTCCAAAGAAGATATACAGATTGCCAACAAACACATGAAAGGATGCTCAGCATCACTAATCATTAGAGAAATGCAAATCAAAACTACAGTGAGGGGCTTCCCTGGTGGTGCAGTGGTTGAGAGTCCACCTGCCGATGCAGGGGACACAGGTTCGTGCCCCAGTCCGGGAAGATCCCACATGCCGTGGAGTGGCTGGGTCCGTTAGCCATGGCTGCTGAGCCTGTGCGTCCGGAGCCTGTGCTCCGCAACGGGAGAGCCCACAACAGTGAGAGGCC